>NW_006781442.1:422215-449259 GCF_000442215.2 Lipotes vexillifer | reverse complement strand
GCTGGTGCCTGCTGGGGCCGCTCCAGCGTCTTCCGTGGTTCACTGGCGATCTATGGCCTCCCTTGGCTTGTGGCAGCACGACTCCGATTTCTGCCTTCATCTTCACATGGCATTCTCCCTGTGTGTGTGTGTGTGTGTCTCTGCGTCCAAATTTCCCCCTTTTATAAGGACACCTGTGATTCCTGCCCCAGCATAACCTCATCCTAACCTAACTAATTACATTGGCAGCTACCCTATTTCCCAGTAAGGTCACGTTCTGAGATACCGAAGGCCAGGACTTCAGCTTATGAAGTTTGGGGGGAGCACAATTCAACCTACAACGATGTGGTACATACGCATTGTGGAAATTTAGAAAATAGAGATAAAGAGAAAGAAGTAAAACCGTCACGTTTCAACCACTCAGAGATCACTGCTGTGAATATCTTAGAGCATATCCTTCTGAAAAAAAATCTTAAAGTTAGACAAAATGAATATACTGTTCTGTATCTTTAGTCAATGATCTCTTCCTTTCTAGTTCACTGAATTTCTTCTCATCTAATAGCTAGCCTGTGTTCAAATGGTGAGCAGTAATTTTGTTCAAACCAATAACCAATCCATTGCATTTGTTTTCACTGGTTGGTATGTTCCTTAAGTCTCTTTAATCCATAACTGTCCCTTTTTTATGACGTCAGCTTACTTGGGGCCAATTATGCTGCATAATACCTCGCCTCCTGGATGTGTTCGGTTGCTTCCTTGTGACATTGCTTAGCTCATTCCTCTGTCTCCTGTTGCTTATAAACTGGGGCTATTAGACCTCTGATGGACTCAAGCCAAGCGTGTTTGGATGGAAAGCATTACAGGCACTTCTAAGTACCTCCCATCAGAAGACACAGAACATCTGGTCGACCCAGGTCAGGCCTTGCCAGGCATGGGGATGGTGCCTGGGGGTTCCTGCCTTGGGTGGGAGGTGACACCTTATGACCTTGAGTCCTCCTTGCAACAGTGAGGTTTTTGCACCTTGAAAGCTTCTGATAGTTGAGACAGGAGCCCTCCCTTTCTGGTGGCAGCTGGCCCTGGGAGAGGAAGTATGGCAGGGCCCGCTGAGCCACTCTCATCGCTGCCCTTTGGGGAACCTCACCAGTCTCAAGACTTCCAGTTCTAATAAGTCCTGCCCTTGGATTCCGACACCAAGCCCGCTAACGTGGGGTGATGGGGGTGTGCTTCCCCACCAGACCTGGACCTCGTAATGGTCCTTCCTCACCCCACACTGCGGTGAGGTGGGGCCTGGCTGGATCCCCGTCTCCCCACCGAGACCGTTTCCAGGAAGGACCTTAGCCTTTCTCTCCAGCATTTTACAGTGTTTTTATTTTTGTTTTTTAAAGAGAAGCAATTTACAATGAAACACTGATTTTATGTGTATATTTGCTCATCTTTTGACTAATCTCGTACACTTGTGTAAGCCAAACCTCTGTCAAGATATAGGGCATTCCCATCACCCGTAAAGTTCCCGTGTGCCCCTTCCCAGTTAATCCTGGTCCAGGCAGCGGTAACCACTGTTTCAGCTTTTCCCACTGCAGATTATTTTGCCTGCTCTAGACCATCATGTACATGGAATTGACAGCATGTTCTGGTCAGCACCGCGTTGGCTTCATCCACAGCGGTGCAGCTGTCAGCCCTACACTCCCTCCTCCTGAGCAGTGCTGTGTTGCACATACTGCAGTGTGTTCATTCGTTCTCCTGTGGATGTTTCCAGTTCTCTGTTATTATAAATAAAGCTCCATGAACATTCATGTACAAGTAATCGTGTGCACATGTGTTTTCATTTCTCTTGGGTAAATATCCAGGAGTGAAATCAATGGGTCATAGTTCAAGTGGTTGTAGCGTTTACCCTCCTCTCAGTAGTGGAAGGGCATTCTGGGATCATCAGCCGCCTCTTTATTTTTTGCCATTCTGGTGGCTATGTAGCGGTATCTCGACGTGGATCTAATTTGTGTGTCCCCAATGATTTATGATTATGAGAACTTTTTTTTGCGTGCTTATTGGCCATTCGTATGTATTCTTTTTTGACTGTAACTCTTTTAAACATTGATGTTTATTTTTCTTCCTTAATAAGCACTCTAACTTGTTAAACTTATTCAAACAGGCATTCAATGCCTGAATTGAATTTCTTGCTCATCCTTCAGTGGATATTATCAAAGATAGGTGGATAAGAAGTGATCTTTGAGAAGAAGCAAAGTCATGTGCTTTCAGCTAGTTATTCCTAACTCCCATTCTCTGGGTCTCTGGTGAGTCCGTCATTAGCAGGTATTGGAGGTTGGCTGGCTGACCAGCGCCGTGTGTATGGTGTTCTTGAAGAGGCTTCTGATGCATCCGGGGAGGCAGGGTTGGAGATGAGAAAAGGACAGAGAAGACCCCTTTGCCCTAAAGAGTTCACCTTATGGGGTGTGTTGGCGAAGGGAATGAAAGTAGAGAGATTGCAGCTGAGAAGAGGAAGGAAATGACATGTAGCCTCTAGGCTTGCATTCTTGCCCATCGGAGGATCATGGCGCCAAAGAGCTTTCTTTGAGTTTCAGGTAGAATCTTGTGCTTTAAGTGGAGAGCACCATTTGTTACCCTCCTCAGCAGAGGTTCCTTGGAGCCAGAGAACTGCTCAGAGCCCCCAGGGAAACACCATGAACCAGCTCATGCCCTGGTCCAGCATAGCAGGGCCCGTGTCCTCCCTGCCCAGCTGGTGATGGGGATGCAAACCAATCTCATTCTCACTGCACCACCTTCTTATCCTTCTGCAGGTGCTGCCACTGCCCCTTCATTTACAGTGACTCATTGTGGGAGGACTTTACTGAGCCACCCAGGAATGTCACCGGAAGACCTTAGAATAGGCCACAGGGAAGGAAAAGGAGGGAAAAAAGAGGAAAAGAAGCTGGGATGGGAAAGGGGTCGGGGGAAGGGAGGGGAAGGAACTGACAGCTGCCGCAGCCCTGAGCTGTCTGCTCTTGTCTCCAGAGAGAAGCTCCTTGAGGGTCGTGAGAAAAGGGAGACCGAAGACCCTCCATCCTCTGGAGACTCCACTTTACCTCTAAGTTCAGGTTGAAAACACATCTGGTGAAAAGTAAATGATCAATGAATGGATGGATACCATGAAAATAAGAAATTATAATCCAGAGATTTCTCCTGCAACAAAGCCTCGTCTTAAATGGTGGGGATCCACATTATAAAAATATGCTCCCCCTTCCTGTGATGGGATCAGGCTGTTCTCCTTTTCCCTTTAGAACAAGGTGCTGTCATCCCAACTCACCTGAGCTAGAAACTGCCCCCCAAAAGCAGGAGTTCCAATCTTCTAAGATTTATGAGAGAAAATAGGTCGGAAAATCCAAGGACCGCAACGAGGAGGATGGAAGGCCACTGGGTGGACGGGCCTGGCGGGGGGCCATCCCGAGAGATGGCTGGATGGGCACTGCCCTGGGGTATGCCTGCCTCGGGCCAAAAAGGATTAGAGAGGCGAGGAGGAAGGCTGAGGGATAAGAAAGCGGCGCCCGGCGGAGACAAAGCCTCTTTGCGCTCCTGCCATGGCAAGCTCCCCTCCAGCAGAGAGACACTGTGAGAAAGTGTTGGAGCCCCGGCCCCTTTCAGCCGCAGTGAAAGCAGCCTTGGCAGAGCTGCCGGGGCTGAGACGCCGGGGGCTGGCAGGGATGCGTCGGCCTCGGCGCACTGTGCGGGCAGTGCGTTCCCAGGCCCCGGCACGCAACCTTGGGCCGAGTCCCATTTCCTCCCCAAGAAGAGCTTGAGGGAGGGGAGCAGGGACCGCGGCATCACTGGGGGACAAGCTCCCCCCCTCACCCTTGTAGAGTGGCCCAGATGGGGCACACTGGGCTGTGGGGAGATGCTCGTGGCATGTTATTCACTAGCCCATTATCAGGGGTTAGAATCCCAGAGTCTGGCATTTGGAAGGAACTTTAAGGTCAATATCAAGCCCTATCACCTCACTTCACAGAAGAGGAAACTGGGGCGCAGGGGGGCTTCAGTTTCGTGGCCGAGAGTTCTCGGCTGTCGTGGCGGAGACCAGTCTGAAATTCTGGTCTCCTGGATCCGGGCTCAGCGCAGGCCCGTGTGCCACCTGGAAGGGGAAGGACACAGAGATGGGAACGGAGGGAAGTTTCTGAACCAGTTAGGGGTGGGTCCTGGCCTGAGCCCCACAGTGAGTCCTGAATAGACTGGCATCTGGGAACAGCGGGGGAAGGTGCTAGGACCTGATGTAAAATGCCAGCCTCGGGGCCGTGGAGACGTCCTTCCACCTTTGTGCTTTGACCTTCGGATAAACTGCTCTTTACAGTTTTCCCAGCTTCTCAAAGCTTGTAGTTTTATTGTATGGACTCATAGAATGTTAGGGTTGCCAGGGACTTGGGGGTTTCTGTGGGCCAGTTTCCTACCCAGTGTGGAAAGCCCCTCTGGACCGGCCCTTGTCGTCACTGACCCTTCTTTTTTTCACTTTAATTGAGTTATAATTAGCATACAACAGTGTATGAGTTTCAGGCATGCAACATAGTGATTTGATATTTTTATACATTGTGAAATGATCACTACAAGAAGACCAGTTACCATCCATCACCACACAAAGTTGTTACAAGATTATTGACTATTCCCTATGCCGTACTTTACATCTGGGTGACTTATTTATTTTATAGCTGGAAGTTTGTACATCTAAATCGCCGTCACCTATTTTGTCTGTCCCCTCACCTCCTCCCTCTGGCAACCACCTGGTTGTACTCTGTATTTACAAATCTTTCTGTTTTGTTTCGTTTGTTTGTTTTCTTTTTTAGATTCCACATATACGTGAAATCATGTGGTATTTGTTTTTCTCTGGCTGATTTTTTTTCACTTAGTGTAATACCCTCAAGGTCCATCCACGTTGCCACAAATGATAAGGTTTCATTCTTTTTGATAGCTGAGTAATATTCCATTGTGTGTATAAACCGCATCTTCTTTATCCATTCATTGATCCATGGACACTTAGGTTGTTTCTAAATCTTGGCTATTCTCAGAGGTTCCAAAGAGGAAGGAAGTTTCTAGCTCCTGGGGCAGAGTCAGCTCTGGTTTAAATATACAGGGACCATGCGTGTTGACCCTAACCTTCGTTTGGAGGGCTGGATCTTGTTCTCTCGCACCAGCTGTGCAGAGCAGACCTGGCCTCCCCACACGCTCCCCTCAGCTGTGCTCAGGTGGCGTGTTTGGGGAAGGAACGGGCCGCTGGGGTCACACAGCCTGGGGCCCCTCTCTGGGCTTCGCAGTTACCGGCTGTGTGACTTGGACCAACTAACTTCTCTGAATGTGTTTTCTCATCTGTGAGAAGAGGCAGCACCCAGGACAGGGTGGCCGTGGATTAGCTGCAACCTCTGCAGGTTGTGCGCTGCTCGGTGACCCCGCCTCACCTTGTCCTCCAGTCGCCTTGCCCCGCCCCACATCTGAGGTCCCCCTGTACTGGGCGGAGGCGCCGGGAGCCGCAGGGACACAAACTCAGCCACAGCGGAAACAGGAGGGCGCCCAGGTGCAGGGAGCCAGGAGTGTTGCAGGGAGCCAGGAGTGTTGGAGAGCCGTCATGGCCGTGGCCACGTGCAAGCCTGGCCGCCAGTGCCCCTCCCACGCAAGGGGCCAGGTGTGTGTGTGTGTGTGTGTCTGTGTGTGTGTGTGTGTGTGTGTGTCTGTGAATCCTCCACACCTGGAACTCTCCCTTCCGGAGGAGGGGGCGGGGACGTCAGGCTGGGCTGTGGGCCCCGTCCTGAGTCCGGCAGGGGGAAAGTGAAGGAACCTCCGAGCCCCTTCATCCAAGGACAGACGACGCTCCCAGAACGCTTGAGTAAGGCAGCAGCATCAATCGTGTGGCTCTGAAGGAAGATGACAGCTCTCACACGAGGCTCCAAATACACAAAGTAAATCTCTGCTGTGATTAAGTCCAGCCACCCCTGGCCCTGCCTGACGTCTGTGGTTCTTGGGAAATTGAAAAGCGTTGGTCCGGCCACTGACTGTCCATCGGGTCTCGAAGACCAGAGAGACTGGAAGTTCCCTGGAGACGCGTGTGATTTCAGGACGTGGAGACATGGAAGAAGGCGACGTGACGTGGCAGGGAGGAGGGTGGAGAGGCGCGCGCGCACGCGTGTGTGTGTGTGTGTGTGCGCGCGTAAAAGGAGGCCACGCGTCTTTGCGGGGTGAGCCGAGCAGAGCTGACATTTTCACTAATAAAATGCCGAGGAAATGCTTTAGTGCTCTAGAGTCCATGTTCACTGTGGCTGGAGATAAATGCTTCCTGGAATCCTGTAGTAACACCAAAAATCATTTCACAGGTGTGAAACATGGGGGGGAAATGAGTTTTACACCTCCGTCTTTTCAGCCAGAAGCAAACTGGCTTCTCCCTGAGTGGCATCCTCTGTGGTCAGGGGTGCGATTCCCAAATAACGTTGAAAACGACACGACGTCCCAGGAGCACACGGCCGATCGTCGTGCTCTGAGTGGACACTTACTCTGACATGAGTGTGTCTGGGATTTCAGTGCATAGATTTGTACTCATGTTATTTGCTCTATATTTATATGATATTTACCCTCATATGTTCCAGAGGTCTTCTATTGAAAGATTAAGTCTCAGGCACAGTTTTAAGTGACTGTCACAAGATACCTCATTTAATTCTCCTAGCGCCCTCTGAAGCAGTCTTTCAAGTGGGGAGAAACTGAGGCTCAGAAGATTGTATTGGAAGGTCAACACCATCTAGAGGGAGGTGGTGGACCTGCAAATTAAACCTTGGCCTTGACCTGAATCCCAATCGAATCCAAACTCACCATGTCTCACCCTCTCCCATCCCACACCCCCTCCCTGGACTTAGTTTTACCTGTCAGGTTGCAATTAAATCTCTTTCTTTTCAAGCCAGTCTAGGATGATTGTACATCCACACATGACACCTTCCTTTTTTAACCATAGCCTAGAGGTATCGCAGAACCCCTGAGATCCTGTCCTGCTTGCTGGGATTCAGATTTTACCTCCTTTTGGAAAAAGTGCAATAGTTAATCTTTCGTGAGAGCGGGGCGTGTAATTCCCCCATTTTCACAGGCCCACGACACCCCCTCGAGGTAGGGAGAGCCTTACGGGGGCCCCTCTCACTGCTAAGAAGGAGGCCCTCTCTGCCTTGTAACCGCTTTGTAGATTCTGATAGATTTTCCAGAGAAAGGTTTTATTCAGCTGGGACTCTGACCTCTTGTGAGACGCTGTGGTATTTGTCAGCTATGTGGCCTTTGCTTGGTGGTGACGTTATTAGCTATTCCAGCCAGTCCACAAGACTCTGCACCCTCCCAGTAAAACCTCTTGATCAATTTTATTGTTTGGGTCATTTTTGTTGTGCTCTGAATGAAGGGGAAAATCGCTTCAGCAGCATGAGATTTACTCCCCGCTCGGCAAACAAACATCCACCAAATATAATACATTTAAGGCAGAGATTGTCACCGTTCAGGAATGTTTTGCAGTCGGGTTCTTTCTAAACTGAAAACATTCTTTTACTATGGAGAATTCCTACGAGGACTGTAAAAATCCTACTCACATGACATATTTCCCCGTCTTGAATGGAGCCTGATGAAGAGTTATTAAAAATTTACCTTTTTGTCGATAAAGTTCTTTAAGGGACATTTTTCTTGCTGCATTTTAATGTAAAGTTCACTGCCCAGATGGATGAGGGAGGAGACAAAAAGGCCATTTAAAGCTCTGGCTCTAGAATGCTCCTAGTGTGCAGTTAATTGAATCAAGTGACACACATGGGCCATACTGTATGTGGACATGGTTTTAGCTGTAGGTGACCGCCACCAACCCACAGAGACTTAAACCTGGGGCAATGGAGAAAATGTTAATTCAGATAGCTTACTTCAGTAAGGGCATCTGGTAAGGAAAATTATGTGTGCTGTTTTATAACAGCTGATCCCAATTCTTTGAATTTTGAGCAGTTCATTAGAAAGCTCCTTTTCTGTATTAGCATAAATGATTCCATTTGTTTCAAGTCTCAAGTATAAAGATGACACTACCTTGAATATTTGGAAAAATGCTTTTTTGAACAGTGAGACTTGTAAGCTTTTATTTATTTATTTTTTTGCCTGATGATACTTGAAGCAAAATGATAGGTTTTTACTATTGGCTTTTTACTGATTGATTTAAGCCATATTTTTCTAAGGTACACCTATTATTCATTCTCTAGACTGAGGACAATTTAGTTATCTTCCTGACTAGGGAAGTTGACGCTTTCCTATTACTCTTAAAGGTTACCTTAATTTCCCTGAAGAGTCCTATTGCTCAGTGTAAAATAGCAAGAGTGGCCGGGCTTGAAAGCAGGGCCGTGGAAACCCCATTGACAGACCAGACTTTCAGCTTAGCCTTCGGAAGGGCGGGAATCAAAGTTCCAGCAGAAACCTCGGTTTGGAACACTGGCTCCCAAACTTCAGGTCCCCTGCAGGACTTGTTCAAACACACAAGCTGGGCGCCACCCTGGAGTTTCGATTCAGCAGGTCTGCGCAGGGGCCTGAGGATGTGAATTCCTCTCAAGCCTCCAGGCAGTGCCACTGTTGCTGGGTCAGGGACCCCACTTTGAGACCCACCGTGCTAGGGTGTGGTGGATAACTTTGGGGGTCAACGGGGTCGGGACACTTGGGCTGCTTCTATTTAGCCTCCTGGCGGACGTAGATTTGAACAGACGTCTGCGTCTGTTCGTGCTGTGTCCCCTGGAGGGAACATCCGTGTGACTGGGGTGTTTGGCAGCGATGCGTATGGCTCCCCTGGGGGGACCCAGTGGGAGGCGAGGGAGGACAGCCCGTGAGCCCACGACAAGGCCGCTGCGGGGCCTGAGCGCTGCTGGCGTGACAGCCACACTGAGGCCAGTTGTCTGTCTTCGAACAGCCAGATGGGCCGTGTTTCCGGGAGCTTTGGAGGATACTTAAAATGCTTTCCTCTGACTTGGTTTACACAGAATAATGAATGCCTCTCCCCACGACAGCAGTCTTCTTGCATTTTCCAGAGTCTGAACGTCTGCAGTGAGTCTTACACTGGATTGCTAAGATTCTCCTTCCCCAGGTGCAGCGTGGCCGATACCTGAGGAGTTTGGTGTCCTGTCTGCCAGGGGCGGTGCGGGGAGGCCCACGTCTCCGATGCGCCGGCAGGAGCGTGGAGCGGCCGGCTTTGGAAGGCCGCTCGTTCACTGATTCCAGCAGCCGTCCCTGGGTGCTGCCCCTGCCCCAGGCAGGCCCCTGGCAAGGGGGACACGGGGGCGACAGAGCAAACGCCCTCTTCTCACGGAGACCACGTTGCACAGGCAGGCAAGCAGACATGTACCATCGTGTCAGATACTCGGAGTATTTGGAGGCAAGTAAAGAAAACTAGGGGCTAGAGAGCACGAGACAGGGCTGAGCAGGGCTTTCTGAGGAAGCAGTCTTAGCGGGGACCGGGATGGAGCCAGGAAGGTGTTCAGTACCTGGGAAGTGGGTACTTGGGAAGGCATGTCAGGCTGAGGCGATGTGCCTGCCAAGCTCTGGGACCAGAATGTTCTTGGCCATTTGTGAGCCACGGCTGAGGTCAGTAGGGCTGATGTAGGGGTTCTGGAACGTGGCGGGGAAGGGAGGGAGTGCAGGAGACAAGTCAGGGGAGCCAGAGGCCATGAGGTGCACGCGGCCACAGTGGGATTTGGAACTAAATTGCTCTCAGCAGGGGAGGCAGGAAGTCGTAGGGTTGGGGGCAGCTCAGTGATCTGATGGCACTTGTGCCTGAAGGGCGCTGGCTCCAGGCAGCGTGTCCCCTGGGGAGGGGTCAGCTGGGCATGAGGGCAGCGTGGGCTGGGGCGGGAGGAGGGCTCAGGCCGTGGTCAGACTCGGGGGCTATCTCGCAGACAGGATATGTAAGGGCTGGGACGTGGGATCGAGCAGTCAGGAACGACTCTGGGGTTCGAGCTGAGGAAGGCGTGAAGTGAGTTCCTGCCAGCTGAGCCGGGGCACGCGGCAGGGGAGGGAAGAGGCAGACTGGAGAGGGCAGGGAATCCCGGGTTGCTTTCACACGTTTGGTTTCAGAAGCCTCTAGACATCCGAGTGGAATGCTCCGAGGGAATTTAGGGAAGTCGAGACTAAATTGGAGAATTGGGGTGTACAGATGGCAGCCGAGGCTCTGGGGCTGGAGGAGACTGAGGCCCGAGCCCGGGGCCCTCCTATAGTCACAGGTTAGGAAGAGACGAAGGAGATGCACAGGAAACGACGACAAGCCGAGGGTCTGAGCATCTACAAGCCTCCCAGCCTCGAAAGGAAGTAGCCCCGGTCTCCCCAGGGCCACTGTCGCTGGGCGGGTACAGAGCACACACCCTCTCCTTCTCTTAATGGGGGCGCTGCCGTTTCTTAAGCCAGTGTCCCTGGTGCATCGATGGGGATCAGAACACCTGAAGCTGCCCTGAAACAGCCGTCAAAACGCTGTGGGCAGCACGCGTTTACCTGAGTGGAGGGCGCAGAGCTTGCAACAGATTCTGAAGGCAAGACTAAGGGATGGTTCTCAATACTTTCTAAGTAAAAAAGAAACTGAAGTAATAAAGTTTTAGGCTTATCAAGCACAGGAAGAGAACAAATCCTTTTACCCAGATTGAAACTTACAGAAATTTGGCACAGTGACAACGAGTAAAGTATCCAAGGACCTTAAAAATATTCCCACGGGGGGAGGCAAAGATCAACTCCTGAAACAGAGAAATGCTAGTGAACCAATGTGCAAAGCGCCCCTTCCACCACACATCTGTCTACATCCGTAACCAGTGACGTGAGAATCGGCTAATTGCCAAAGAATGCGTCGGACGAAGCAAACTACACCAGCGGTGACATCTAAACTTGGACAGCACTGTGTGAGCAAAAGTGATAGACTCATTCCTTCCTGAGGAGACCACGCCGAGCCGTCCTACGGCCCTTATGGCTCCTATGTTCTCCTTTAATGTCATCGTCAGTGCAAACTATTGCTAGTTAGGGTTTCTCAGAAACAAAGGCCCACTTGTGTTTCGGATCTCCCTCCAGCTTCGACGCACTCACGCTTTGAAGATGGCAAAAGAGACAAAGACGACTGGAGATATTTTTAGAATCAGATTCAACACCAATACATATTTTCTTGCTGGAAAGTGTTCTTGATTAAGCTAAGTACTGTTATTTTCTTTTTTATCACTGCAGAGCAGAGAGGACAGAGTTTCTTTTGCATTAAAACGCCCTGATCACAAATAATCCTAGTAGAGTGGGTGGCAGTGCCCATTTCAAAATGGCCTTTCCTTCCCTGCTCATTATCAGAGCAAAGAGATGCTGAGTCCAGTGCACAGAGTAACCAGAACGTTTAATTCACCTCCAATATCTTATTTGAAAAGAAATGAGGTTGGTGGAGCTTGGGAAAGCCCTCCTTCCTGGGTCTTATAAAGAGGATGGTGGTGTATGAGTTTCCCGCAGGGCCCGTGGGAGACCAAGCGGGGAAGGAGTGCCCTAGGGTCTGTCATCGCCTGAGTGGCTCTGTCTGGCTGGGGCACTGCTGGCCTGCAGGCTGTGTGAGGGCCGACGGCCTTCTAGGTCCTGAATATTCAAATCGGGGACACGGATTGTCTTGGTGTGACTGGGAGCTTGGTCATTTTTAGTTTAGATCTGGAAGTGTCCCACTTTGGAGACATTTTGGTCAACTGGTACATTTGTAGAAAAGGGAAGTCTTCATGGGTAGAATTGTTTAAAAAGCATTTGAGGTTTTCTGACTCCATTTTAAATCCCACCAGAGAGTAGAAATTTATGATTAGAAAAATGTTCATGGAATATTTTCCCAGGAATATTACTTCTTTCAAATCAGTCTTCAAGCTTCCCAGCCTCTGCTTACAAACGGCTAGTGATGAACATTCTCAGAATAGCCCAAACAAGTAGGAGACGCAGTGTGTCTTGAAAAATAATTACTTTGTTTCAGCCTCTCTAAATGACTGTTCTAGATGTCCCACCACCTGTACCAAACGTCTCTCGCTTCTAGATCGCATGTAAGTAAACCCTGAAAGGACTCGTCTTGTTTGTGTAAAAAAGCTTCAAGTTGGAAGATCATATTCTCCAAGCATACGCCACCTTTTCACAGAGTTTTCGAACTTTGTGTTCTGTCTGATGTTTCCAGATGTAGTTCGGCCATAAATGTTATGTGCTTCTCTTGCAGTACCGGGGGGCGGGGGGGAGAGGCCTCTCTCGAAGATGAGGGTGTGCCCACCGAGGCGACTTCCAGGGGCACAGTTGGGCTTGTGAGAACTCTGATATCTTTCTCATCAGGTCCAGTGGGAAAAGCACGACCCACAGGACTAGGCCTGCCCTTGCAGCCCACATGGATCAAGCACTTCCACTGCTCCAGGCGCCAGGCTAGCTGTTCGCCCAGGGGACCCCTCCCAGGCTCCCATCTGTCGTGCGAGGCTCCCTGCTGAGCCCTCTACTCACAGGCATTTGTCCTGCGATGCTTGCAGCAAACCTGCAAGGCCCACATTCCTGATCCCGTTTTGCGATGCGGGATTTGAGGCTGAGAGAGTTTTGATAACTTGCCCGAGCTCACAAGGCCACCCCTCAGTGGAAGGAGACCTCACCCCAGTTCTGCCAGCTTCCCACTCCTGCGCTCCAGCTGCTGTGTCCCCCAACATCCGTCACGCGGTCCTTGCAGCCACCCTGGGAAGCAGGGACTGTTCCAGTGAGGAAGCTGAGTTTAAGTGACCGGCTCTGGACCCTAAATCTCTTGAGTAACTGGCTCAGTGCTCCGACCCAGACCCTCCTGTGATCCACCCTCACATCCAGAGCCTCTATTTCTTCCCTGGGCTAACTCGCCCCCTTGGACGGTGTCTTCAAGAAATTGAACACAGTGATGGACAGACAGACAGACAGACAGACAAAAACCCTTGCTTCCTACACCAGTGCTTGACATTTCCCACTTGGCATCGTTGCGTTCCCTTGGATACCTTAGGAAGGGAGTTTCAAGGTAAATATGTAGCAGGTGAAAGAAGCCGATGTCTCACTCAGAGTTCCGAAACCTGGGAAGATTCTCCTTTCTCTTTCAGTTAATCAGAAATTATTTGGGAGAAGTAAAGACAAACCCAGGGTAGCGATGACAGTTAGAAAAAGCAGGCCATTCCTATTTTCATGCTAGTAAAACAATGTAGTTTTTAAAATCTCATAATTGTTATTGTAGATATTAAACCAGTCCCAAAAGCCTCCATAGTGGTGCTGGCAGGGTTTAGTGATGGTGGTGGTGGAGCAGTGTGGTGATAGTAGCGATAGTTGACCTTTTGTTTTTCTTTTTACCTTTTGACCCCCTTTACCCATTTCTCCCACCCCACGCCCCAACTCTGGCTCTTTGTATCTATGAGCTTGGGGTTTTTTTGTTGTTGTTTGTTTGTTTTTCTGGTTTTTAGATTCCACTTGCAAGAGAGATCATGTGGTATTTGTCTTTCTCTGTCTGACATTTCACTGAGCACAGTGTCCTTGAGGTTCATGCATGTTGTCACAAATGGCAGGATTTCATTATTTCTTATGGTTGAATTTTGTGTGTGTGTGTGTGTGTGTGTGTATATATATATACACACACACACACACATTTATATTTGTGTATATGTGCGAATATATATATATATATATATATATATATATATATAAAATATGTGTGTGGGTTTATTTCTGAGCTCTCTATTCTCTTCTGCTGATCTATGTGTCTGTTTTTTCTGCCAAGCAAACTGTATTAATTACTATAGCTTTGCAATATAGTTTGAAATCAGGGAGCATGATGCCTCCAGCTTTGTTCTTCTTTCTCAAGACTGCTTTGGCTATTTGGGGTCTTTTGTGGTTCCATACAAATTTGAGGATGATTTGTCCTATTTCTATGAAAAATGCCACTGGAATTTTGATAGGGATTGCACTGAATCTGTAGATTGCTTTGGGTAGTATGGATATTTTAACAATATTGGTTCTTCCAATCCATGAGCATGAAATATCTTTCAAAATATTTTTGTGTCTTCCTCAATTTCTTTTATTAATGTCTTGTAGTTTTCAATATACAAGTATTTCACCTCCTTGGTTAAATTGGGAAAGGGGAAGACCTTTTTAAAAATGCAATTCAGTTTATTTACTGTCTTACAACTTACAATTCCAAAGTCTTTACTATGTCACATTTTCTTGACCTGTTTGTTGGCATAATAGCTTTATTAGTTCAAATCAAGAGAGAGATCACATGTTCTAACCTACCATGGCAATGCAATATTTAGCTCTTATTTGTAGCTGGAACTCAATACTTTGGTTCCTCTACATCTGCTGGGTATTACCTAAACTTTGCAGCATCTGCTCAAATCTGTGCTTACCTGTTACTTTGTAAGGTACCTTGGTTTTCCATCTCTCACAGTTACATTCCAATGTTTGTGAGAGGCCCTCTTGGACGCCAGTCCCTCCTGCTTGGCCAGGTTACCCTCGGGACCTGCCGTAAGTGACCTCAGAGCCATCTGCCCTCTACCTTGTAAACCAAAGGGACGCTCTCATATTCACCATGCTTTGACTTGTGCTTAAATTCTGATGGGCCAGACAATAGGCTGGGGAGGGCGAGAGCTCTCAGGGCGCAGCCTGCTTATCCTGCCAGCCTCTCGAGAAAACCTCCCTTTGGAAGGTGTCAGCGGGCCCCGTGGGCTAACTTCCGAGAGGCACATTCTACCTCGCACATTTCACCTTCAGCTTCCTCTTTCAGCTCACCGTCTTCTGAATCCTCAGGAGGCACAGTGTTCTAGGCAATTGTTTTTCTTCAACAGATAGACTGTCTCCCCACTTGAGAAGCTGCTGGGGGCTTTCAGCTTCCTACTCTTCACAGCCTTTTACATTTTTGCACACTTTTGAAGTTCCCATTATATGCCTTCTCAATCTCTTCACTCATGAACATTTCTTCTTCGGCTGTGTTTGATTTCCTTTTCCTGATTGGCTTTTTCCGTGATCCCTCTGTTTGCAGTCTGGTGATGACTCTCCACCATCGAGGGCATTTGCTCAGGGATTTCCCGAGCTCTGAGCTCTGCCACCAGCTCCCATTGTATGAGAAGCCTTCACCCACCCGCTGACCTGTGCCGACCACGGAGGGGAGGGAACACTTCCTGGGGTGGCTGGGACCCTCTACCCCTTCACCACCATCCACTCTCCTGCTCTGGGTGACTTTGATTCCTGTGTGTCCCTAGGAACAGGGAAATCACCTCCTTTGGTTAAACATGGGGCAGAGGTGACAGTCAGAAAAAGCAGTCACTCCTATTTCTATACTAATAAAACAATGCATTAAAAAAAATCTCCAGAGAACATTGTGCAATCTTTATGGTTATTTCGGTTTTTGGCAAAATTATTTTCTTATTACGAAGAACTCACCATTGCCAGGTCGGAAGCACCATGTCGTCTGAGGATTTTCCACGTATATATTGCTTTGCTGGGGTAGAAATTAGTCATTATTCAAACGTTGTTTCTTTGAAATAAAAGGCCAACAGGTATAAGAAACTATGCTAAGTACTTTACAAAGATCACCTCTAGTCCTTAGAACATTCCTACAGGGTAGAGTAATATCCACTTTACAGCTGAGGAAACCAGAGGCTCAGAGAGGTTAAATAACTTGCCCAAAGGCAGGACAGCTAATAAGTGACAGGGCTGGGAAAGGAACTCCAATATTTTAATTCCACGCCAGAGTTAGGGCTCTTGGCTCAGTGGCAGGTGGGTCTCCTTGTTACTACACCAGATGGTTTTCACAAGCAAGACAGAGAGTAAGAGGCCAGGCTTGCTTCTGAGTCCCAACAGAGCCGTGGAGGAAATTCTGGTAGGAACATTCAAAGGCACTAACAGCCAGCGTCTTTCTAACAAATAGTATCATGGACTTTGGGGTCACTTCGAACACATCACTGATGCCAGGACGGCAGGCTGATGGGCACAATTGAACATCACAGTTTGGACAAAAAAACCTGTCTTAACCTGTCCGTGTCTGCTTCTAGCTCTGTCTTTTCAAAGTATTATACACGAAAGCCAATTTTTCTTACCCGGTCACGCATCTCCGTTTATCCTAAAAACCGCTTCCAGAAACTAGGAGGTAGGTCCTGGATGCTAGGTTTCATATGCTGAGCCCGTCATCGGGGAAGATGAATAATGAACCAGTTTGCAAACTCGGTGTTTGCCTTTGGAAACTTGTGTCTTAAATATTTAGTGACAGCAATCTCGAGGCAAAGGGTCCGTTTCCCAGGGGAACACATTTCATTTCTTCACTTTTGTGCAGAAGCTGCCCTTTGCTACAGAATGAGACACTTCAGGCTATGCATTTCTGGGCAGTTACAGCATTTCTCAGGTGTGCAGAGCCAGGGGTCCATCGTTCTGAAGCTTGCCGGGCTGAGTTTCAAATGCCCCGAGCTCACCTCCCCACAGACCTTCAGGGCCCTCGTCAGGGCTGGCACCTTACACTTGCTCTTCTCTTTGGACACCTTTTTTCTTTCCCAGTTGAATGAAAAAGTGCATGTCTTTTGTCTTTTTTTTTTGGTTTCAATAAAATTCCAAAACAGTGCCATCAGACCCACCTAGAGGTACAATGAGAATCCATCCAACGCACCCGTGGGAGGAGGCCAAGGAAAGGAGAATTGCCAAGAAAAGAATATGATTTGTTTCAAGGGGCAATCATTAAGACGCTTATAAGTCATTTTCAGAAATGATCGAAAGCCCTAAACAAACCGCTGGATAGCATTTTGTCAGTAACACCGGGGTCCTGAGATGCAGGATGTCATAATACAGAGGCACAAAGATGCAAACTAGCTTTTTTTTTTTTTAAAACAATCACATTTGCCATGTTGCATTTCACACCTAACCTTCCCCCTCCCTCCCTCCCTGTCTCCTCCCAATATAAGCTGGAAAGCCCCCACAAACCCAGATCATCAGTGGGCTAGAAGCATCAATTATTTTTATAGCTGAGGTTCATAACGGGTGGCAAAACTGTCCTCCTGTAATGGGAATATCGATTCCACAGTTTTGTTGGATGTCAAAGCACACTGTTCTGCACAGCTGCTGCTGAACGGGTGCTTGTCGTCCACGACCAACACCTGTTAAGCAGTCAGCACCAACACTTCCTTCCAACCTTTGACAACCACCCTCGGGGCAGGCAGACACAACTGCTGAATTGCGTATGAAAATTGTAGTTTTATTGTCTATACAACTGAAGGTTTAACTCGGACTCCTGCTTCTTTCGGAACTGTATAAAGAAGCAATTCTTCTCCTAGAACAAATAAGCACAGTACACTATTGTAATCTAAGAAACAGGCACTATTTGTGTATTGGAAAGCCTTGCTCTCAATAGGGCTACAAGTCCAACTGCCCATAAGCCACTCTTTTAGCAGCTGTAGAAAAGTGAGCCGTAGAAGCCACAGATAATGAGATGCTAACAGCAGCAGAGACAGATGATCAAAAGGCTAGGAGAAGCCTTCCTCGAATCCCAGCTGTTCCCACCACTAATTTAGCAAGCACGACTCATAGGTAGGGACCATGTATTTGATGTTGATGAAGGCGTCTTTTCCTCCAGAGCGCTCGAAGGCCTCCAGCGTCTCCCGGATCAGGTCACCGATGTTCTCCCGCTTCTGCTGGCTGTAGTCGATGCCGTCCCCGGAGTTTACTGGGTCATGCAAACACACAAAGAGGCCCGTTATTTCGCTGCATTTTCCCGAAGAGTCCTACACACGTGTCTAGGCATTTTTCTCTGAATGCTTGTCATGAGACGCAAGCAATTAACATTCTTACACGCTTCTGTAGAGTTTTAGGAGTGGTGACAGATATACAAAAATACAAAGTCCTAGAATGGAGCTGATGAAAATTCATCTAAACTAAAGAAACCAGAGAGTAAATGAAAGTGAGGTAATCATGGTTACACAACAGTCCACAAGTCAGGGAAATCTCTTTCCTAAATCTGGTAATTACATCGAGAGTGTCCTCTTGGACCTTGACTTCTTCAGAATCCCAAGATGGCATATTTAGAGGGAACCGTCCATCACCAGGTTAGGGTGCTGGCTCTATGTGATTTCAAATGGACATACTTTGGAGTGAGGGGCTTAGCCCGTGCCCACGTCTGCAGCTTCTGTACGTGGGGTGAGCCCCACTCCTCCAGGTATCACTAAGCCAGGTGTGCAGCCCTCTGACGGCATCCCCATCACTCCGGATGCAGGTGGGGAGGAGGAAACAGCCTCTCCTGCCGGGGCTGCTCCTGATGCCTCCCTGAATGCTTGGATGCCAGCCATCCGTTATGGCTTCATAGAGATTGGTGCCACTGCTGGTTTTGGAGTCTAAGTCCAGGCAGGCGGTCCACCCAGGGGGGCACCGGGAGGACCCGACCGAGGTCTCGTCTCCCAGAGCCCTGAGTGACCACTCAACTGCCTCTCAGACTCTGAGGGAAGGGGGTCCTAGGCGTGGCCTTCGATGGCCTCGGGGTAGGGGGGGAACCTGGGTCTGACGTGCATCACCATACACAGCCCGGTCTCAAACCATTTGGATGAGAAGTATCTGATTCTGCTCCACCTGTGAGGTTACCCAAGTGCATGGGGTCAGCCCCAAATGGGAGACCCTCTAATTCAATCCAGAGCATAAAAATTCCACAATTTTCTTGAATAATAGTCATTACATGCATGTAAGTTGCATTTCCCGCCCAGACTTCTAAGGGTTTCAACACTGTTTATTCTCCCAGTAAGTGAGTCACGTCTGTGCCTCTGCTGGCATTACCCCCACCTGACCTGTGATGAAAGGAAAGGGCCACAGGGTGGGCTGAGAGGCCCCGGAGGCCTCAGGATAAACGGCCTGAAGGCTCAGGCCATGGGATGCTGCAGGGTGAACGGCTGCAACTTGAAAATGTGCCCTTTACCAGATGAAAGTGTTTATTTTATTCAGATTTCAATGTAGCTCCAAATGCTTATCTTGCTTCAATGTGAAAATAATAGAGAGAAAAACGGTATTTCAAAGTTTTTTTCCCCAGTTGTTTTGAACATTTTAAAAAAGATGGAGTAATGGTTTAGACCATTAATAAAGGTAACAATTACAATCGCACACAGCATAGATAAGCAGGGTTTGTGCTTGATTTTCCCAGAAACTTGTTAAAGAAATATCACTGTCTTCTGTACCACAGAGAAAAGACATGGCTCTCCTGACTGGTTTCTTTTGGTGGGGGGTGAAGGCAGGCAGAAATATTACTAACTTTCAGAAAGAGAAAGGCTATGAGTCGCACAGTTACAGTGCATATCAATTTTTCATAACCAATGAACTTACAATGCAAAGCCATTGTAATTAGGTGGACTTTTCCTTTCTCATGGTGGAAGCCTTTCTGCTATGATGGGGAAAGCTGGATTGAAGTCAAAGCTTGATGTACAGAGTAGCTGATCATCTAAAATATTCATACATGATACTTGTACAGGACAAATAAGAGATAAGATGCTTGACCAAAAGGGTTCTTGCCCTGTTGTTTTTGAGCTAAAGGTAAACTTAAAAATATATATAGAGAGACAAATACACACAAATGAAATAGGTTGTTTTTTTTAAAAAAAAAAAGATTTACAGGGATGTCTGAGAAGAGAATCAGTGCAGTTGGGGTCACCCACCAGGGAGGGCAACGAGGTATCCATCCACGTGGAGGGCTTTCCAACAGGAGAAGGTCTTGGGTCAAATTAAGAGAGAAGGGGGAGGAAGCTTGTGTGTGTGTGTGTGTGTGTGTGTGTGTGTGTGTGTGTGTGTGGGAGGGTCGGTCAGGCGTGTTACAGATGTAAAGAAAAGATGCTAAGGAAGAAGGTCCAAGAGAGGGGAGGGCCACAGCAGCACAGTCCAAAACAGGTGCAGCAGGGACAGGGAAAGATAGCGTGTGTGACAAGGGAGACCCGTAAGGAAGGTACGTGTGTGGAACAACGTCAGCTCCCAGGATTCCGATCGGGACCGTGAAGAAGGTACAGTGAGAGGGTCTGGCTGGCCTCTGAGGGCTTCTTCCCTCCAGAGGACATTCCTGATGAATTCCTCCTGCCCACGAAAGAGGTGCACTTAGGGAGGAGCCTGCAGGACCCAGGTTTGCATGGCCAGCCGAGCCCACGGCACAAACACCCTGGGGGCACATGGAAAACGTAATTGGTGATGGTGCCCAGTTGTGACAGCCTGGATCCAGTTCCTGATGGACAAAGATACGTAAATTAATCACTAATAAATGGTGCCTTTTGTTGGCATATTAGTCAAAAGGTCAAGAACTGAATAGATCACGGGACAGACTTATTTTCCTGATGGGGGCAGAGGGGGGTGGAAAGTCTGCACACAATGGAAAGCTTAACACACCCTGTTTTCCCCACTGCCTTCCAGAATGCTATAATGACAAGCAACACTTTATTTCAATAATAACCTATTCTTACTTTTTAAAAAATATTTAACTGTAGGAGTAAGTAAACTATGTAGCTTTTTTGTTTCCCAACAGTGTATAAAGCAAATGATAAAAAGAACAGAACAGAATAACAGTTGCTTGTTCAAAAAGGGAGTTGGAGTTGGAATATTTTGTGGTTGCAGAATGTGTATCACTGGGGTAGGAAAAAAGCCCAACAAAGGCGCACATCCCTTCTTTTGGGTGCTGAAATGATGACCAGGCACAGTTTAGTGTCAAGCCATGTTGAGAGGCAGGTGAGCGGTGTGGTCTTCATTTCAAAACTGCTATATTGTCAGGTTTTTTTAGAATCTGAGCTTGAGGTGATTAGCTTGAGCTCACCATTTAAGATACATATGACACTGTTGGAAAACATATTTGTGAGAATAGGATGCTTTAAAAAAAAAAAAAACAACCCAGATGGTTATGTACAATTGTCAATTCTGATTAGGAAGGTGACATTTCAATTCAGGAAGCTAGCAGTCTATTTTATGTCCAGCAGCTGGAAAGATACATTGATGATGGAAAAGATATGTTTTATTTATAACCAAACAAATAGGAGTATAACAACGGTTTAAACCAGATTTGGCATTTCTAAAGGGATAATACGCAAATAGACTAGAACAAGGGATTTGGTTTCTCTTCTTAGAGGTCCTTGTGTGCAAGAGGTGGGCAACTACTGTTTGAAAGTCCTTCTTGGTTAGGGATTATTTTAAGTATACTTATTATTCTGAATGTTGAAGTTTTTTGTTTTTTTTGTTTTTTTTTTTGCGGTAGGCGGGCCTCTCACTGCTGTGGCCTCTCCCGTTGCGGAGCACAGCCTCCGGACGCGCAGGCTCAGCGGCCATGGCTCACGGGCCCAGCCGCCCCGCGGTATGGGGGATCTTCCCGGACTGGGGCACGAGCCCACGTCCCCTGCATTGGCAGGCGGACTCTCAACCACTGCGCCACCAAGGAAGCCCCCTGAAGTTGTTTTTGATTATGTAGGCGGTATGTTTAAGCACACACATCCTCATTTTCTACCTAACCCCCTTTAGACAGTCCTAACCTGGATGCTTTCTCTTTCTAGATGCCGCTTTGTTCAGAATTGGGACGTGCGTATCCCAGTCTTTCGTCGGTCAATGGCATGCTCTCAGTGAATGAACTCAGCTCATGATTGTGAAGTGACCATCATGACACCTCATCACCAAGGCCATCCAAAGGGAGCCTGCATCAGATGCACTGACATTTCGCATAGATACGTATCTACAAGGCAGTGGCCACGGACCGGCAGCAGATGCGTGACTTGTAGGATTTCGATGGAAGAGTCTCGTAGCCTTTTTACAATTTCTAGACTGTGTAGAAGCTTTATTCTTTTCCTTTCTTCAGTTACTACTATTACAGGAAAAAATGAAAAGAAAAAAAAAGCAAAGTGGCGAAAAGGAAACTTTTGGTGGCCAGAGCAAGGTCTTCCCAAGTTAGTGCTGAGGTCGGTGTCAATGGCACCTTTGGCCATAGCAAAAAGTGATGTTCTCTCTGTAGCCAGCAGAAGACTAGGCCCTGCCGGGTAATGCGAGATGGAAAAAAGAAAAGCTCTTGCCTTTGGGGAGCTTCTCATCCAGCTGGGGGAGCCTAGCTGGCCACAGTTCCTGTAGGTCACGTGCACACCCTGTGAGAGTCAGTGTGGGCCACGTACCCTGACTGCAGAGCCCTGGCGCCACAGGCCTCTCTCCTGTTCCTTGGGTTCCCACTGGAAACTGTGTCCTGAGAGAAGGCTTATCTGTGTGTTTTAGTCAGACACTTGAGTCCCCTTATCTGAAAACAGGAAGAGCAGTGAAAGGACGTATGGACGCGGCCATAAGAGGCTCAAGGAGAGTTACATTCACATTTGGATTTTTCTGACTCTAGTGTGTTTTTGGTCAATACTCTTCAATGTTAAGCGTATAGATATTGTTGTATGAACAGCAATACACAAAGAAGTTATTGGGAAATGAAAGCATTATTTAAGGCATCGGAAACAGAAAACACATAAATGCTTACTTCGGGTTCTTATTCAACATACCTGAAGTATTACTCATTTGGTACCAATGGATGAAATAATTTATAAACTCTACCTACACTTTCTGGTCATGACTAAGAAGAGCAGTAGGCACAATTTGGGGAAAACTTCCATTAGTTCTGCAGGCGCCTGGCTGAAGCAGCAGCAGGACAGGCTCAGCACGACCACACACTGGAGAGGCAGTGGGTCGGCAGGAAGGAAGGCATCGTGCCCACTGCCACCTGTCATCCTGAAACTGCTCATGACTTGACTGCTTTGCAGAGCCATGAACCAAACATTCCTAAAGAAAACACTAGCTTGGGAAACTCAATTAAAAACCACCAGAGTGAATCAGGAAATGATAAGCAATGACTCAGATGATGTCCAGACTACCATTACCAATCTTTCTTCACACTACTAACTTTTGGAAGCTCCAATTTATGATGTAACTTGCCATGCTCAGCGACAGCAACAGTTTTTGTCACCTCTTAAGTGTACAAGAGCACTTGAAATAACTGTGGAAAGTAGCAAAGACCTCAGACAAATAAAACGATGACTAAATTCATGGAACAACATTCACCTCAGCCTTTGACAGCACCAGACAGTGAGCCAGGCAGAGTGATTCTCTCAGCACACCGAAGGCTAAATTACAGTCATAAAACAAGGCTTTGAAATAAATGGCTGCTGACTGGTCACGGTTTGGCTGCACCCTCCTTTGGTCTACCGCTTCCTTCTCTGGACATTTTTGCGTGGCCACTTTGCATACACGGTATGTGAACGTGAATCCAGTCCAAGTCCAGCCTGAAGCTTTTCTCAGTATGAGAGCATCCATGGATATAACGCGACTTGCAGAGAACACGCCTGTCTACAATTTCCCCAGGTGAGATGCTGGCGAGCTCAGCACAGGGCAAGAACTCTGGTCCTTCCTTGTGTGCCCGGGGGAGGGGGGGCTGGACAACCTCCCTGAAGCAATGCTGAGTGGAATTTTAAAAAGTACTAACAGAAGAAACTAAATCAATTCTTTCTGGATCAGAAAAGACATTTTTTTTTTTTTTTTTTGGTTGCTCAAATGTTGAACTAAAACATTTCAAAAGCTTTAAAGCTCAACTGAAAGGAATTTTACCTGTCAAGACCTGTAACCAGTGCCGGCTTCAGCCACAGCTAAAGCTGCTTTCCTTCTGCCTGGATCTCAATAACGTCATCTGCTCTGGAGAGAGAGTGAGCCTTTGGGGCCTGGGCTCAGGTCTCAGCAGGGTGTGTGTGTGGAACCTACTGCAAATATTATTGTGATAAGATGTTTCTTGATGACATTAAACCAGCACAGATGTTCTGTTGGATGTTTCTGAACAAAATTTCAATTTTGGGCTTAGTGGATTTAACAGTTACAAGCTGGAGGTGACCTCAAACAGTAATTCCCTGTTCGCACTAATTGGTATTTAAGCAGAAATGTTAGTTGTAGTGGAATAAAACTAATATTTTCCAACAGGTATTTATTAAAAAGATGACTCTTATCATCGAAAAAGATTTCATTAAAAAGATGATAACTCACATGAGTTTATAAATGGTTGCCTTGAGTTTTTTGCTTTTTAATTTGAACTAAGAAAGGGAGAGAAGAGACAGATCTACTTTGTCTTTTAAGGAGTTTTTCATTTCAAGACCTAGATTATATTGTCAACATTTGTTTTGCCAGAAATATCTTGTTTATTTGGGTTTAGCTTGAATCCAATTTACTTTATAGAAATAGTGTTACCTGTTTTGGAATAAGAGGGCTTTCTCCCATAAAGTTTGGAAAATTACAGTGGAAACAATTGTAAATTCCAGTCTGATCCTTTCTGGAGATGAGGGAATGGAAGAGGAAGGGAAGAGGGGAAGACAAACTAGGAGAAATTTCATTTTTCTACATTGAATAAGAGAAGAAGCCTTTTGGGAAGATGTTTTGAGGTTATCTGCTTTTAGAATCCTAAAGCAATGCTTCTTTCACTTTCTTCTTTTAGCTTTGCTATGCTACTTTGAGGACACTCATCTTTCTTTTTCCTTAGTGATAACACGTGTCACCCTATTCAGAATTCTGGGAGTTTCCCTGTTTGGCCCAAGCTTAGCCACGGCTTCCTTGGCTAACTTCATATTCTCTTGGAAAGTGATTGTTTTCAACATATCCTTAAGTCTGACTGTACAATGGATATTTCTAGAGTGTTGGTTCATGGCGGGTGTGAATCAAAGTTGCAATGGTTTTGCAACCAAAAACTTATAATAACCAGAGCATATGTCATGCTAGAGATGCCCAAAGGCTTAAGCACTCCAAATCTCCTCAGATCTTGTTGACATTAATGAAATTCATAAGATTTCTTTCCTCTGAAGATAAAAGCTTTGAAGCAAGACCTCGATTCCCAGCTGGATGTCTGTCTCTCTCCCTCACCTTTTGACGCTGGAGCTGGGTGACTAAAGCAAGAGGTTCCTAAGCCATCATAGTTTCGAAAGCTCAAGGAAAGGTTTCCTTCTCAGAATGGGGGCGCTGATCACTTGTGAAACTAAAGATATCATGGATCTTGGCCCAGTTGTCAATTAGATATTTAAATGTTCCTTGAGACAGACAACTGCCATTTTGCAACGGCAAAGTAGACTTATTCTGTAGGAAATGAACAAGGATAACATCGGGGTGTAGTGATATAGTGGAAGTAACACTGAACTTCAAAGGCAAATAACTTGCCATATAATTTTTCAAACCTTAGTAGCTGCAGTGTTCAATAACTTACTAGATGGTTAACTATGGACAGGTTACTTAATTTCTCTGAATCTCAGTTACCTTCCCTGTAGAAAGAAGGGACTGAAGGTGATCTCTGCTCATCCTAACATTACATTATATAATATCACAACACAACTTTGGAATAAGCTTTTGGAAAGGATGGTTATTCAATGGATGCACAGTATTTCAACTGAAAAGATAATCACAAAGCATCTGTGTAATTCTTCAAGGTAAGTCACAGAGCTCATAAGCATCAAATTCAGCTTTCAAATCAAGTTCTAAAAGAACCCAAAGGACCAAGGTTTATATAGTTAGTTCTAGTTTAGAAAGAGGACACTGTCAAAAACTCAAATTCTTTGTTGACACAAAAATTATTCCATTCTGCTACTTCAATAAGTCTATGTAGATTTTGATTTATTAGAATAAAGACCACATGTATGGGTTGGTTTTCTAAATATATTCAGTTGGCGGTGATTTGGTCAAGACTACAGAAAAGCAAGTTAGGTTCATCTCCGATTATTGACAATTTGACTTGGAAGTTATACTGAGAAAAATAGGTGGGTTCACCAATTTATCCCTCTACAGGATAGTTACAACTATAGATTCAGTGGCCATTGAATTAAACTGTATTCCGAGTTGTGAAGTGGAAGTGTATCTCTTTTCTTGTTGGTCCCCATGATTCAATGCACATCCAGTGAACATTCAACAGAAAAGGAGCAGAGAGTTCTAAGTCCAGCTCTGGTCCTAAATCTATTTCCTGCTGGCTTATCTCATGGTGGGGTAATAATAACAACAATAATACTAGCATAATGTCATTTAATGCTAAGAATAGCCCTATGAGCTAGACACTATTACTGTCTCAGCACAGGGAGCACACTGAGGTTTAGGAGGTGAAATCACTTAGTGAAGTGACACAAGCAGTACATGATTCTGGGATGCTGAGAAAGAGAAATGGTGGGAGGCATATGCTGGTGTACAATGAGGAGGGTGACAGGAAGATCCAGAAGAGAGGTCTAAGCATCCTATGCCAGCATGGGCAGCGCGCAGGGAGCAGGAACTTGGCCCTTCTAACTCTAGAAGGACTTTAACCCTGTAGAGAAGGAATGGCATCAGGAGAGAGGGTCTAGGTGAATCAATGTCGGGGGAGATATTCTACTCACTGCAAGCAATCAATTTGTGTTTCACAGGGCAGCAAACTGTTCATCCTGGCTTCATCTTTATGATACAGACTATTATGCTGTCTTTCCTTCTTTATAAGTCCTTGAAATAATGACATCCTTTACCAAAATATGTTCAGGAAGACAAAATCAAGGCTGACTGATTTCAAGGACTTTTTTTTCAGTGCCGTATGATACAGGAGGACTATGGGGAAATTCTAGGATTAACTTCACATTCCATCCCTCCCATCTTTATGAGCACTTATGACTTATTTCTAGATCTGTAGGTGTTAGTTATATAGTCTTCTAGAGGAGGAAATCATAAGGCTTTAATGTGCTCGAGACAGAAAAGCAGCCTGAGAGCTATTGTCCAGGATGCCTATGTTACTTGCAGAAGGATGCCTGGTAGAGTCAGACCAGAGTTGTTGGGAAAACCTGTAACTACAGACTAGTAGGAAGAAGGTGAGAAGGTAAAAAGGAGAAACCTTGTAAGTATCTGGATGGTCTTTTCTATATCCTTTGAAAAAAGCCAGATTTCAGCTACAGATGTTGGGGAAGTTTAAGAATCAAAGTTCAAGGTTCCCATGGTCCATGAGGACTAGGGAAGTCTCTCGTGTTCCTGAACTGTATCTTGGGATTCTCGAGTAGTACTTAGTGGAATCAGATGCCCGTGTGGAGGCCTTCAGGTGACTCCTCCGCGCCCCCCCCCGCCCCGCC
>NW_006781442.1:414959-422205 GCF_000442215.2 Lipotes vexillifer | reverse complement strand
TCTACTCCCCCCACCCCACCCCCGCAACCCCGGAGGTAAACGCTGACTTTACTGGTAGCGTGAGCCCTGTGTCTGGGCTCAGATCAGCGCCATCTTGGCCTCCTCCTTCCCTGTATCCAGCTTGCTGTTGTGCAGTGCACGGTGGGTTTGCTTAATACACCCAGTTCCAGAGCTACTCTGGCCCACCCTGGGTGGTAGCAAAGAGTCTGTTTGGTCTTTCAAACTCCCCTCCTCCTAATTCACCCTGCAGTCACCTTCTCTCCTGAGTAATAACCAACATTTCCACATTGTATGATGGATCAAATTCAAATTCCTGATACCCGGACCCTCTGTCTCTGCTCTCCCTTATGAAGTCAATCTCATATTTTGCTCCTGCCCAAAGAGACCTTCTGCTCCACTCAGACGTGGATTTCTTCCTATAGCCTCAATGTGTGCGATTTTCATTCATGTCTTAAAAAAACCCCATAGGAATATGCTCCCCTCTCCCTTCTGGTAAGTCCCACCTTACTTCTTTTCAAGGTCAGTTTGGGATTTACTTCCTCTGTGAAGTTGACTCCACAATCTTCTTTCTTTCTTTTGAATCCCTAGAGCTATGATCAGTAATATCTCCACCTCCCTTAAGTACATGTCACTCTAGAACCCTGAGAAGTGCTTTATGTTGGTTAGTTTTCCTACATCTTACCACCTCTTGAAGGATAGGTTTATGCTATAAACCTTGTTCATTGGCATCAAATACAAATCGAATCTTTGTGTAAGGGATGAATGAAAGAATAAATTACTGCTTTGTGTGTTTACTGAATCCAGATACGTTATAAGCAAATTCAGTTCTAAGTAAATTGTATGTTAAAAGTAGTGCCCAGGGCTTCCCCGGTGGCGTGGTGGTTGAGAGTCCGCCTGCTGATGCAGGGGACACGGGTTTTTGCCCCGGTCCGGGAAGATCCCACATGCCGCGGAGTGGCTGGGCCCGTGAGCCATGGCCGCTGAGCCTGCGCGTCTGGAGCCTGTGCTCCGCAACGGGAGAGGCCACACAGTGAGAGGCCTGCGTACCGCAAAAAAAAAAAAAAAAAAAAAAAAAAAATGTAGTGCCCACAATCTACCCAATTCTTATTCTTTATTTACTATTTACAAACTTGTGTGTTCTTATCCATGGAGATAGCATTTATGTGGATTCAGAAAGGCTGAGTATACGTACATAGAGGGTTGGTGTAGTTAGATAGCCTCAACTCTTTTCCAAAATCCTCCTTGATTTAAAGTGGGGTTTACTTGGATCACCCTTAAATTTGAGAAGAGAAACTTTCTTTCTCCAGAATGAAAAAAAATCAGATTATCCTATTTCATTGAATATCTAAATTTTGCTTAATATAGTTTCTTTCCCATCTACATGATAATTTTCAGTCAGGCAAAGAAATGTTTTCAGTTGGAAAGGAAATACTGAAGGCTGCTTTCAGGGGTGATGCAAACCTATTGGAGATAATTTTACTGCTTTTAGACTGATGCTGGAAACTTTCAGAAATGGACCAGAATGACAGTTGTTATCATGGCTTTTCATTTCCAAGAAATATTAATGATACAACCCATTTTAAATTCTTTTTTTGTATTTGAGGTACAAAAATGAAAAAAGAAATCTCAGATTTCTAGCAAGTTTTATCAGCAAATGCAGTAAAGTATGGGCAGATGTACTTCTCAAATTATCTTTGTTAGAACTTTCATCTTTATAGTGAACTCAGAACTCAGAAGCCTGTGTGTGTCCACACTGGTGATCGCCATCACAGCAAAGTTTGGTTAAATCATTTTAGATGAATACCTGCATAGCAGGGCACAGAGCCACAGAACAAAAGACCTTCATGGTCTTGATGTATCCTTTGTTCTACTGCAGAAAATAATTAAATAATGTCACTAATGGTGCTCACAATAAAAAAATACATCACCCCGTTTCTGCAGATCAGATGATTCCTCGATTATCTACGATTTATCTCAGCTTGCCTAAACTAGCTACCCTTTGAAAATTCTAAGATGAATTATTGAGTGCAAAATCTAATAGATTTCCAAGCCATTAGCTGTAAATTTTACCGAGCAAAAATCTTTCTCATCAAATGAGCTCAATTAACGCAAAAATAATATATTTAATGAACAAATCAAAGCAATCTGCTGGGCTGAACTGAGTTAACGGCTGTATAAGTGACAGAGTTAAAGCCTTTTACAATTGTCTCAGTTTAAAAGAACCTCGCAGTATCTGTCAAAGCTCTGACTACCAACTTTCATCAGTGTCTACGTTGGTTAGTTCAATGTGGTGGGAGACATCCACTCTGCCACCAGGTACATTAATGCAGAGCACAACCTGCAAATACTGAGCTCGCCTGACTCCATTTTTCCAAATGTTCAGGGCTTTGTTAAAGTCCAATCAGAGTTTTGGCTGTGTGGTAAGAAAAAGAGAGGTATCTAAATCATGGGGACAAAATGAAAATGTGGCCATTTAATTTGCCATGTCAGCAAAATCGGGTTTGCACATGAATTGAAGCTAAAGCTTGTCGGAAATGCTGATAATAGGTGAAATATGCTGACTTTTGATACTTTTGAAAAAAGACTGTTTATTGGCCTGTGTTACATTTCTATCTCTTAAAATTCCTCAGTTTAGTGCACACAATTACTTTCCTCTTAATCAGGCTTTTGGGGGTAGGTGAGTCCAGACAAAGCCAACTGGAAACAAAGAAGAGCATCCCCACGGGGTTGAGGCCTTGTGCACAAGGATATGCCCTCAGCCTGTTACTGAATCTCTGGCTGAAACAGGTGTAATAATACCTTCCTGGAAGGAGAGGTGCAAGGATAAAATAAAAGAATATATGTTATGTCTTTAGGAATATAACAAGCAATTCGTATTACTGTGGTTTCTGTGATGTCAGTATCCCATCTTCCAGGTAACAGCGGATTGCCTATGATTTAACTCTCCTCTGGGTAGGACAGGAAGACTAGCCCACAGGATACCATGGAGTAAGGGTTTTGCTTTTATAAAGTGGGTTCCCTCTATAGCCCCAGAAAAGGAGCATCGGGGAACTGCTTTACCTTCAAGTCCTGCAGGAGAGTGAGTTTACTGTCAGTTGTCTGGACTCACCATGAACACAGAGCCGCCCTGTTGGGGATACTTGTTACACGGGCGTAGGTTGCTCTGGTCTAGATGGGCTCCTTGGACCCTGTCTGCAACATGATCAAGGTTCTTGGTTGCAGGGCTTTAGAAGCAAACGATTTATGGCATAAGCTTACACTCACTAGTTGCCCTCAGTCCCCTTTCTCCCCGGGTAGAGTTCAATATATTGGTGCCTAAATGAATGGGGGAAAGACCAGTTCTTGTCTTCCTGCAAATGGCACTCAGCCTTGGCTATCTGAGCCCTGGCGGCCCTGTTTCTTTCTCTTTTGCTTTAGATAATTCATATAGTTCCTGTAATTCCCATCTTATATCGAGCAAGTAGCTGAATTGAGAAGGAGAGAAAAAGAGAGGAGGTGTCCTTGCCTACTTCTGATCACAAGGTAAGAGCTGAGCTGGGAAGTGACAGTAGAACAGAAGGGAGAATGGGAGCAGTGTTCCAGCTCGTGTGTTATCCTGTAGGAAGAGTACTGAGGTGGGGAAGTTTAGAAACCTTGTTTTCCTGCTTCTTCTATCGCAACTAAAGTCACCCCCTCTACCTCCTTCAGCACGTGGGTTGCTACTTTGGCCTCTGAGCTCCCCCCGCAAGCTCTCTCCTAGACTCTTCAGATCATGACCATCGGCCCCTTGGGATGCTGGCGGACCTCAGCTCCTGCCCCTAGCCAGGCTCCCAAATCTGACATTTGAGTAGTAGACTCAGAGCTCTGAGTGAACTGGACAAATGTCCTGGCAAGCAGGCACACACGCTGCCTTCTGTCAGGCTGGCACCTGATGTATTAAGTCTGGAAAAACCTCCAGGTCGCCGGAGAGACCTGGCCCAGGGAGTTATCATGTTTCAACCAGCCAAGGCCTCTACACAAATCATCCCATTTAGCTCCAGCCTCTGGGAATACCATCCGCTGAGGAACACTGCCCCTCCACATGCCTCTATGGACAAGACCTATATTCTTGGGTTTGAAGATCTGCCGTGCGTCTTGGCTGTTCATATTTTTGCAGAGACCTTTGGCTCACAGAGGATTTCAGGAGTCAAGGGAGTGTGGCTTCAAGGTGCTTGTGGACAGACAACCTTCCCAGGCCCTGGGATGACAGCAAATCTGTCGTCTGCTCTTCCTCCTTGTGGGCTGGCCCCAGCTGTGGGTCAGGGTATGTCCGTGGGTGTGGGCTGCGGACGGGGCCCCTCAGCAAGGGAGAGGGCAGCTGGTGGACCAGAGGCAGAGCAGAGGCTCCTTGGCCCCCACGGCCGCCCGCCAGCCTGGGGCTCACACACCACTTCCATGTGCCCAGAGCAGCGGTTGTTTGTAAACTGATTCCCAGCTTGAGGATAAGAGGAAAGCAAATCCAAGGAGGAAATCGAGAACGGGGTTCTAATTTGAACTCGGATGTAGTTGTCCAAGTTCTATGATTTCAGGAGGATCAACCGGGTGGGGTTCTGGTAGCTGAGGGTAGAGACTGGAGAACTAGAGGGGTAAACGGGGTGTTCACGTTCTGGAGGAAGAGGCAGATATTAACACCCCAATAAACCAACGACAGAATAAGAGTGCTTGAGAGAGTGAGAGGTTCTAGCAAGAACCGAAAGTAAGAGATGTTTGCAGGGAGGGACTGGGAGGGACCATCTGGGCAGGTGATCAGGACAGTCTCGATGAGAAGATTAAAACTAAACTGAGCCCTGAAGGCTGAGAAGAAGGCGGCTTTGCAACAAGCAGCCTGGGGAGGACGTGCCGCGCTGAACAGAAGATGCAAGAAAGGCCTTGAGGTTGGAACAAGTTGTCATCAGAGAGCACAGTTTCACCCGGTTATCGCGGTCATTCTTTTCAACACTGATGATACTACACGTAACTGTAATTTTTAATGACTGTTCAACAGCTCTGGGGTTGAGGGAGTGTAAAGTATGCAGCCACCCTCCTCTAGTTAGGGACATTGTCTCCTTCCAGATTTTCACAATTTTAGACAACACTGCAATAAACATTTTTGTGCATTCAGTCTTTTTTTTTTTAGTTCTATTATTTCCCTGAAACAATTCTCAGAAGTGAGGTTACTGCTTCAAAGAATATGAACATTTTGTATATATTGGTGTACATATTGGTGTATATATATATCTCCATATTGATTTTCAGAAAGGTTATGCCAACTTATAATGTTACCAGCAACACAGGAGCTTACCTGTTTATCACAGCACTGGATGTAATTAAATTTTGTTTGTTAATTCAGTATCTATAAAATGTTACTTTAAGATTACTTTCGTTAGTATTTTTCTAATTACCAAGGAGTGCTAATATTTTCCAATGCATTTTTTTTTTTTTTTTTTTTTTTTTTTTTTTTTTTTTTTTTTTTTTTTTTTTTTTTTTTTTTTTTTTTTTTTTTTTTTTGCTACATGGTTTTTTTTCCCCTTATGAGAATGATTTGTTCTTCTCTTTAGCCTATTTATTTTTCCCGTAGGTTTTACAAGACAAAGTCTCCTAACATCCTGGGAAGCTAGGGAGTGGACAGATCTCTGGAGTTCAATCTCCAGCATTCATTTCCTTTTGACTCAATCAGCACTATTTCAGAGGGCAAAGGGTGGCCTGAAAAGAGTTACTGTAACTTCTAGAGGTGCCCAAGGGCGGTAGTACCCTGGGAATTGAAAGAATCTGAGGGATTGTGTTAAGAAATGTAGGGGAAATCACATCATCAACAGATTGCCACCTCCAGAAGGAGGGACATTTATAATGATTAGATTTCTTTAAAGCTTCTTTGCACCCTTTCCTTGTGATCACCCATCCATCTGCCCACCCCACAGCGCAGGGCTTGCTTCCTAGGTCATCCTGTGAAGGACCAGGCTCAGTTACCCACCAGGCTAGTCACAGACACGACCTCGAGGGCCGTTTGGTCAGCCCTCACTGACAATGTGCCTTAAATCAAGACTTTGGGGCTTACCTTCAAATTGGATTATTTACAAATGAGGAAATCATTGTTATTTTGTTTTGTGTGTGAAAAGTGTTAATTTGTTAAATCTTAAATTCGTGACATACTACAATTGATTTAAACTTGTGTTGGCATTTCTACATTTTTTACTATATGGGGAGCCCCAAAAGATGAAAGTGGCACCAGAAAGCCCAAGCTGGAGGCTGGGTAGGTCTTGGGAGACAGACTTTGAGGATGCAGACGGAGCTAAGCCAGAGCATTTGTTCTTATTGAAGGTTAAAAGACCAGTAGCGGTGGAAACTGAAGTCTGCTATTTATCTTCAGGCTAGGGACAGTGCAGACAGCTGCAACACGAGCCCCTTCATAAAGCCATGCCAATAACCTTAACTGTGACCTCCGGCTGGAGACGCATTTCAGTGGGTGTACTGATATCTCTTTTAGGCACAAATAAGCACAGTTCTGTCAATTTTGTTTTGAGGTCAGATGATAAACTTGTGGGCCCTTTTTAGTGAATAATAGGGGAAAAATGTCTTTACATCTTATTTCAGCTTAACAAACAAAACAAAACTTTCTAGTGGGAAGAAAGTTGCATATTACATCGAGAGCAGATTTTAAGGTAAAAATAAACATCACAAAAGGACTTTGAACCTGATTGGCACTGAGCTATTGCAAGGTCAGATTAATAACTGACACGTCATTCAATTAATTAAGGTTAATATAATTATTTGGATAGATATTTCAGTACATATGACCTTTAGTTCTGAATTATTTGGGTATTTCTTTTACTTTTTTCACCTCCTTTTATGTAGTTACAGCCTGTTATAATGTTATAGATTAAGAAAAAGCAAGCTGTTTACAGAGATCAGTGTGAAGCATTTAAAGTTGTTTTTTTCATATTGACCAGCCACTGGCAGGTCTATTCATTGCTCTCTCTCAAAGACCAAGGTAAAATAAAACACAAGAAAAACATTGCAGGGCTGCACGTGTTAGCACACTGCTACAGTCATTACTCAGTGTTGAGTCTGTCCGGAAACCAATGATTAAACCTATAAAAAACTATGCAACTAGGACCCCAAACATTACCGATCTAAAAAGCCAGGTGGTAAATAAAACTACTCAAAATTCTAAATTCCTTTACGTTCTGTTAAAATTGTTTTTAGGGCTTCCCTGGTGGCGCAGTGGTTGAGAGTCCGCCTGCCGATGCAG
>NW_006781442.1:404809-414663 GCF_000442215.2 Lipotes vexillifer | reverse complement strand
AAAAAAAAAAAAAAAAAAAAAAAAAAAAAAAAAAATTGTTTTTAGCTTGAAGGAACTAAACTGACTCACTTTTTATTTATTCTGCTATTTCCTTTAAAAAAACCTTGTAGCTATAATACAACAAATCAGAATTTGGGGAAAGGAATAGACTTTGGGGGTCTCTATCTCCTGCAGAATGAAGCTGAAATTCAAAAACGAGCTCTCAAAAGTCTACCAATAACCCAAGGGATGGTGGTGTTAAAGGAAGGTGTTCCAGAGAAAACGGCCTTGGCTGCCAGGCTCAGACTCCCAGAGGGGCCTCCTGCTGCTAGGAGGGAGCAGACATGTCCTGCCTCTGGCTTGTTAAGCAAACTTCTGACTAAGCACAGGGAAAGCGCTACACGGTCCTGGAAACACGTTTGGGGCCTCTGGGCACAGCAGGGCCCTGAATTGACCCTCTGTGGAGAGCAAAGTATCAGCATCAGGCCCGGAGCCTTATTTATGTTCCTTCACTTAATCCTTAAAGAATTCTGTGAGGTTGGTGATGATGATGAAGATGATAGCAAAGACACATAACAGTGACCCTTCCCAGGTACCTGGGTGAGTTCTACCGTGAGGATTAAGTAAGGTTACGTAAGTAAAATTCCTGTTACATAGGCGTAAGCATGATACCAGTGTTTCTAATATTCTTTGTTAGTATAATCATCATTACAATACCAGTGTCAATGCCTCGTCAGAGGGAGGTGGTGAGAATGAAACGAACTAACCTATATAAAGCACCGGGCCCAAAGCTTGACAGTTATTGGGCACTAGACGGGAGTTTGTTTCTTTCACTTCCTTAATAGGGTTGATTCAAGGAGCTTATGACGTGTTCATTAACATTCCAAATCTACCCATTGTACACATGAGTAAATTGTCAGAGATGGGATTTGATCTCAGATCTATACAAACACAAAGTCTCAGTTATTTCCATTACAACTTGCTTCCTCTCTCAGGGAGCTCAGGGGCAGTATAGTCAAATCTAGTTGACTCAGAAATTTCTGATGGTTGACCCTGTAATGACTTTAGAAAGAGGGTACCTCCTAACCTCTGTGGATTATTGGGTGTTAAATATATTTTGGTTTATGTCATTCTTGTTTCTGTATCCAGAAGAATTAAAATATCAGAGAAAAAAAGGTTTTGGATGAAACTGGAATGCATTTAAGACTTTAAAATGTGCATGTGCCTACAATAATAATAAAACATTGTTTTATATTTAACCACATGACATTACCAATGTTCAACCATTTCTGACTTACAAAAATGTCAGTTTCATGGTTTAAACTAAATTTTATTTTTTTTAATTGAGGCATAATTGACATATAACATTATATTAGTTTCAGGTGTACAGCATAATGATTCAATGTTTGTATATATTGTGAAGTGATCACCACAGTAAGTCTAGTTAACGTCCATCACCATTTACAGTTACAAATTATTTTTCTTGTGATGAGAACTTTTAAGATCTACTCTCTCAGCAACTTTCAAATACTCAATACAATATTATTAACTGTAGTCACCATGCTGTACCTTACCTCTCCATGGCTTATTTTATAACTGGAAGATTGTATCTCAAATTTTAATTCTTACTATGTAAAAAGAATTACCATGTAATTCTTACTGTAGGCACTAGATGTGTAAGCAGCTTTTGTATATTTAGCTTATTTAATTTTAATTCTCAACAACCTTGTGAAGTTGGTAATGCTATTACCCACAGTTTTACAGGTGAGGAGCCTGCAGTACAGAAAGGTTAGATCTGACTTCCAAGTATAAAATTTAACCACGATATGAAAAATAACCAAATACCTTTACAAATATTTTGACCAAGAAATTCTATTCTGATACATATGAAAACAAGATGAAATAAAAATGTCATATTAAGTGATTTCTTTAACAATGGACATATTATTCAACTAAGTGAAAACTGTTTTCCCTCTATATAGCTTCGTAGCTTTGGAATTATCTGTGAAATTAATAATGTAAAGTTAGTAATAATTTTGCGTCACTGTGATTGGCCAAAATTAAATGCAAGGATAGATATGGTTGTCAGAAAATTTACTGTAAAATAAAAAGATTATATCTGATCCTTAAAAATATTTCTTTCCTTTCCAAGTTTTCTCCAATGTTTTCTTTTCCTTGAGCTGCCATTTTATATTTGGAGAAAACTGAGATCAACACTGACAACCTGAATTTTATTGACTAATTTTAAATGTAAATTTTGTTTTTAGCAATTTTCCTTGATTCTCCATGAAAATAACTTGTTTAAAGTTACCATCCTCCCTAAGTTTAAGGTTTTTTTCCCTCTGTAGTATGGTTTTTAAACTGTTTTATAAAAATATTTCCGTAGGGGATGCAAAACAGTATTATGATGACATAATTTGTCTTACTCCCATGCAATTTCATATAAACATACATAAAGCAGTATTATAGCAGATTAACTTTCTTATATGAGATTAAATTCTCATTAATATATTTTAATGTTTTATGAAAAATATTTTAATACAAAGAAGTACAATTTCCTCATCTATTTTACTACAGTTGCGTGTTTTTTTTTTTTTTAGATCATATCCATTAAAAAAGTTGTTTCCTGGGCTTCCCTGGTGGTGCAGTGTTTGGGAGTCCGCCTGCCGACGCAGGGCACACGGGTTCATGCCCCGGTCCGGGAAGATCCCACATGCCCGGACCAGCTGGGCCCGTGAGCCATGGCTGCTGAGCCTGCGCGTCCGGAGCCTGTGCTCCACAACAGTGAGAGGCCCGCATACCGCAAAAAAAAAAAAAAAAAAAAAAAAGTTGTTTCCTAAGCAAAATAAAGTTCACTTTTTTTTTCTTAAAGAAATAATTGGATCATAGCAATTTTAATTGCTATTAGAGGTTATCAGGCTAGATAGTATTTTGGCAAAAATAGAATCTAGGTTGGAATTGGAAAATAGGAAAGTACAAGAAGATATTATTACTAGACCTTATGAGGATATATCAAAATGTGGTTAGTACTGTTGTTTTCTTTTCATTCTTTTATATTTCTTTTCTTCTCTTTTATATTCTTCACTGATGTTGAAAAAAATGATTTTCTAGATCCTTATTAACTTTCAAAAATGATTAAAACGTCCATTAAAAATCTCACAACACGGTAAGCCTATATTCTTTATGTATTTAGAGCAAACATACATTAACGTGTCACACTTTGAGCATTTGTGTTGACTTTCTCCAAGTCGCACAGACTGTCATTACGTGTGTTTGTCTTATTATATCGCCTCCTTAATTCCCATATTGTGGATGATAAACATTTTAGTTACAAATATTTTATATTTTTGATCTCAGTTGACCACGTATGTATGGAACCACTGAAATTCAAAAAATTCTATTTCTGTAATCCCTGGTGTAACAGTCAACTATACAGCAATCTGGCTGAGAAGGCCGCATTGGCTTGGATCACCCAGAAATGAGCATAAAAGACTTAATTTCATTGCTGTATGTAACTGTTGCCTCTTGTAAAGCCTGTTTGATTACTAGAAGGGAGACAAGGGCTGGGTTTGGGCCCCTAGATGTTCCAAACCACAGAGGTAACTTTGGTGCCCACACAGTGGCTGGCGCTTGCGTGGTGTGCCCACACACAGGTACACTTAAGTGTACAGTGATCCCTGGTAGGAAGGATTTAAGGCACTTCCATTCTATCATCGAAGCTGAAATCAATAGTTCACTGTTGACTCTTGTTCATGACCTCAGTGTCATTAAACTCCCCAAAGAGCGGCATGCAGCAAAGGGTTTCCTAGAAACTTCACTTGCTGTTAAGCCTTTCACATCAAAGCACAAATGGAAGCCATGCAAAATCTTTCCAGTAACCTGAGTAATTCACTGGTACACCAGGAAGGTGTCTAAATATTAGCGCTATGTTTGATTTTACATTCAGGATCAATCTATATCTGTTTCTATCCTTGAAAAAATCCTTACAAGAGTGTGATTGCTTACTCATTTCAGTGAGCCCTGGTCAGAAGGTAATATTCATCTTCCATAACAGTGAACTCAAAAGGAATGAAAAAAAAACTTTTTAAAGGAATCGGAAGAAACAGAACTTTGAATCAATCTGGTTGAGATTATTCAATACTATTCAAGAACATTAAGAGCCAACTAGGGAGCAGACAGGTCATCTGAATTATGCACTATTTAAAACAAACAGTGGCCCAATGATAGTTTCCTCTTACATTTTCTCCTTCATTCTGAATATATTTATGCTTTATTTTAGTGAAAATTGTGTTCTATGACAAATGTTAGTCAGTGGATTATGTTACCAAAAGAATTTGGACTCGCCACTTGTAAAAGTGTGTGAAGAATGACCCAGACCTATCCTACACTGCACATCCCTTCTGTTGTCAAGGCGCATCACCTTTTCCATTTCTCCTGCCACCACCAAACTTGGTCCCTGTCACCTGTCTCCGAATGTGCCTTTCTACCTCAGTAACTTCTCCACTGGTCTCTGCTGCCTTCTGTCTTTCTATCCCCTCAAATTCATCCTTTACAACCACCTAATTAAACCTTCATTAATTCAGCTTGTGTCGCATGTTTTCTAATGAAAACATTCAGAAATTTACCATTATCTGTTGAATAAATTCCAGCTTCCTTGGCCTGGCATTAAGCCCTTTTTAATGGGCGTGAGGCCAATCCTTGTCTTCCAGTCTTCTCCCACAGGAACATTAGGCTCCAGTCAAATGACAGTTGTTATCCCCAAACAAGAGTAAGGGACTGCCCACCGTCTCAGCTTTCCTCATGCCACTCCTTCATGCTGGATTTTCTTCCACACCTCTGCTTAGTAAAATCTATAAGGGTCATTCTATCTATGAAGACTTTCATGATCACACAAAGTCAGAAGACATTTTTCTTTCCTTTAATCATTTACAAGGTGTTTATGCTTCTCTTACCACCCTTATCACCGAGAAACCCATTTTACAGGAATTGTGAAAATATCTCATTGGTAAGAATTAAGCTCATTGAAGATGGGAACCGTATTTGAATCCTCTGTAGTGTCTCTCTTAATACAGTAGGTGTTAAATGTTTGTTGGAAAAATAAATATGAAGGAGTAATATTGCTTCAGGATGGAAGGGTGTCTGGCCCCCTGCAGCACCTCTATCGCTGGATTAGTGGGATGTAGGGCAGGGTCAAAGCTGGCAAGCAGAGGGGTCCTCTGCAGCTGGAGCAAGACCCAGGGAGAAGCCACTGGAAGTGAGGCTATAGGGACATAGGGATTTGAGTGAAATGGGCAGGAAGTGCCTCCTAGAAGGGAAGTCAGTGTTCGCATGTGGAGGAGAAACCGTCCGCTTAAGAATCCTGGATCAGGAAAGGAGAGGACCAAAGAGGTAGATCAGAGGCACAGAGGAAGCCCGAGGAGCACAACCACACCTGGCAGAGTCCCGTCCTCTCCCTGACCTTGGATTCATGGTTAAGCGCGTGTGGATCTGACTTCATTTAATGTAGCTCGATTTATAAGTGAGGGTCGCGTGAAAGGCCCCTGCTGAGCTCTCCCCTTGAGCCATGACATCATAATAGTAACAATGCTAACATGTGTTGGGTGTTTGCTATTGCCAGGTGCTGAGCTGTGCTTAAATATATTATTTTGTTTAACCTTTATAACAAAACTGTGAGGCAGGTGCTCTTATTATTAGCATCCTTATTTAGAGCTTTGGCAACTAAGTGTCAGAGAAATGAAGCGACTCGCCCAAGTTCTCTTGGTGAATGAACCAGGCGGCCGGGTCTGGCCGGGGGCAGGCTCGGCGCGGGGGCGCGGGGTGGGGTTTGGGGCTGGGCGTGGGGTGGAGCTCCGGGCCTGCTTCTTCCCACTGGGCAGTCTGGAGTTATTTTACTACATTTTCACAGAGCAACGAAAGGGACAGCAATAGCTTTAACATTTGAGAGCTTATATAACATTTTTGGTGCCTTGGAGAATTTTCTCCCAAAAAATAGGTTTTGAATATAACCTAAACCCATTAAGACAGTCATTTGGCGATTGCTGTGTGTGTGTGTGTGTGTGTGTGTGTGTGTGTGTGTGTGTGTGTGTGTGTGTATGAATTAAGTGAATCCGGAGCTGGCGCAGAGTGAGGATGAGCAATGACTTTTGGGCGTGGGTCGTCTCAAGAAGATGGAGGCAGCGTGATAAAGGTTGAGAGCAGTCGGACCACACGCACGGAACTTGACGGGTTAAGTCTCTTAACTCTGTTGATCTTCCTTTCCTCTTGGGTAAAAGGGGATCATAGTAACTTCCTCCCTGGACTAGTACTAGGTGGGAGAAATGGCAGTGAGCTTATGGTACCTGGTGGTGTCACCTTAATTGACACGTTATTATCATTGTTGGCATTCAGACTGGTGTCAGCAGGGAGTTATTTAACAGGACAACATTGAGGAACTAGATTAATTATAAGGCTTTCTTAACTTTCATTTAATTCTACTTCAAATATAATCTTAAGTAGTCAAAAAACTAAAATCATTTCTAAAAAGAAAGATTGACGAAGTCAATGGAAAAATTAAGCGATATTTACAAAAGAAAAACGGACTCAAGACTAAACCTGTAATGACGCTTACAATCTTTAATGTCCTTAAGTAGAGTGCTTTGGAAGTACTTAGGAAAGGGAACCACATAAAGAAAGACATCTTTTAACGGATTTGGTCCTCATGCCTCTAATGCCAAATCAGGTAAGTCAGTAAATTAGAACAAACAAACAAAATCAAAGTACAGGCAAGTACTCTGGACAAACAGCAGGCCCTGACCCAGAGGTCAGCCCATGGCAGAACTCGGAATCTGCACATATGGAGCAGACACCAGCACAGAGAATTTCAAGTGTGTCAGCATGAACCTGGTTTCCCGAGACCACTCTCAGCCTCCCATCTGCATGCCGTAGTCTAACATCGCAATGGCTTAGGGCTGACCTCGATGCCTGTCCTCCCTGATGGAGGGGCTGCTTTTATCATTTGGTTCCAACTTTACTGGCCACAGTCTTCTGATCTTCACTATGGTAATTCACAGTTAATTGCTCTAATGAAGGGAAGCCACTGAATAAATCACCCCTAAAGAACAGAGAGTCCTAAATTCGCTTGTATTTCTCTCTTTGGAATGCATTTGATGATTTTTGCTTTATACATACCCACCAAATTGTAGTTATTTTAGATATTATGCAAAGCTAATTTATGTTCCCTGTGTATTCTGGGAAGGTAATTGGGAAAAGTCATTCACAAATGTTTGGCGCAATGGATTAGTTATTTTGTGATAAAAAGTTCTCTGTATTATTTTTCTTAGATAATCAAGAATGAGGGCTTCCTTGGTGGCACAGTGGTTAAGAATCTGCTGGCCAATGCAGGGGACACGGGTTCGAGCCCTGGTTTGGGAAGATCCCACATGTCGCGGAGCAACTAAGCCCGGAAGCCCCAACTACTGAGCCCACGTGCCACAACTACTGAAACCCGCACGCCTAGAGCTGGAGCTCTGCAACAAGAGAAGCCACCGCAGTGAGAAGCCCGCGCACTGCAACGAAGAGTAACCCCCACTCGCCGCAACTAGAGAAAGCCCGCGCGCAGCAACAAAGGCCCAGTGCAGCCGAAAATAAATAAATAAAATAAATAAATTTATTAAAAAAGAACGAATTTTATGCTCAAATTTCAGGTAAGGAGCTGCATAAAATGATTCAGCATTATAAGTCTGGTAACGTGGAATTTTTAGTTTTATTAGTTCCTACTCAAAGGTATGATGATAATAGCCAAATTCTTTCACACTCGTAAATTTCAAATGTCAGATAATGTTAATAATAGCCATTAGTTATGGAGTGCTTGTTCTGTGGTGTGTACTTTACAGACATTGAATCTAATTTTCCCAACAATCCTGCACAATAGATCTTATTATCCTCAATTAACAGATGGAGAAACAGAGGCCGAGGAGCTGTGAGTGATTAGTCCAAAATCACAGAGTGGACAGAGGTCAGAGCCCTGCCCGGGCTCAGGTCTGTGGGTTCTTGTGGGTCCAACGCTCTGCTTTCAGTGCTTGGGTTACAGAGCACCAGGCACATACAGCACGAGGTAGAAGGGCCCTTCCTTACCACCAAGTGTATAAAACTCGGTGACTGAGAGCTCAGCATCATTCTGAAGGTGAGTGGATGACAGCTCGCTTCAGACACTCTGGGTCCCTCCAATTTCAAGTGCATAGGAGGAAATTGTAATTAAGAAAAACATTGAGAATCTCAGTGAAATTCTACCACTATCCATTATCACAGGCTAAATCTCTTTTTCTGAAAAACAAACTCTAAAAAAAATGATAGCGAATAAGTGTTATTTGAATAATATATTAATTCTGTGGGGAAAAGAGAAAGGAAAGAACCTGGAGGCCTAGTCTCTCATAATAATTTCCTTAATTTCTAAGAAAACAGTAAAGCAAAAGAAATAGAGTTCTACTGAAGTGCGTTCTGAAAATCTGCAACCACTCCAAACCGTGCCCGCCGCGCGAGGATTCCACACTGCACGCGGCACTGAGGGCTGAGACAAATAACCTCGTACATCCAGCAAAAGACAGGCTGGCGCCCTTGGTCCCAACACTTCAATTTCAAGGGTCCAAAGAGCATCTGTGCACATTGTTAGGGCTTGGGTGTTCGTTTCAGGAGATTTTATGAAAGTCAGAATTTGAAAGAAAAATGTAAGAAATGTAGAACTCTCAAGGGGTCTCCAGAGCCGGCTGGGATGGAATTATAAACCCTACCGGGCTTTGTCAGAAGGGGCCAGGTCAACCCTGGCATGGCCTCAGGGGAACTGAGCAGAGTGCAGAGTTTCACACTGTCTCTGGGGCCGATGAGGGGCGGGGATAAACTAGTTATTCAGAAGGTGGTCTCTGACAACCTACTGTTTTCTGTGGCAGGAATTGTAGCGGTATTCTAATTCTGAAACTGAAATTCTTGACTGTGTTAAAGATTTACTACTTTAAAGGGGCTCATATTAGTAAGCACGGTCTTTTACGATGTTTTTGTAAAACTAACTTCAGAACCCCAAATTTTATCTTTGTTTCTGCCTCTCTGATATTCTACAGAATATCATTTCATTACTGTTATTATGTGTAGTAAACACAAATGTCCTGCTTTATGTATCAATAATAAAACGTGTTATTTTCCTAAAAACAGCAATGCATGATGATATTTCCTGACAATAAATAGTTATGGACAATTCACACCAGTTTTATCATCCATACCAATTGTAACAGATGTGAGTTTATCATTCAGTCTGGAAGATTTTATAAACCACTGAATAATGAACTCCTATCCATTCCAAAAGACACGGACTGTAATATAGTATGAATTGTCAGTGAACAGTTATTCTGGTGAAATATTGTATTCACCCCTCCACTTCCATAGAGGTAGATCATGTTCCAAAATATGCATAATCTTATAGACATAAGAATAATTTTAAAAAGTGGTTTACATGACAGAACCATGTAATACAGCACTTTCCTTCACATGCAGTGGTGAAATCAGTACAGGTAGCCATGTGTGTGGTGATATGACAGAGTGCTGAGTCATTGCTCCTTCCAGCAGCCTGTGTAAAGAGCTAGGCTCACTTTATAGTTGGCAATGAGATCATACCAACAGAGGCTTGTGGAGCTCCTACTGTGGGCAGTGCTCTTTGCTGGGTGCTGTCATCTACCTACAGCAATTCACCGCAGCACATTGTGTGCGCTTCATAATTACGCCTTGGCCCAAGTGTCTGGGAAGCTGATCACAGCGCCGGCTGTGACAGCTCTGCTCCTTTTTCTGACAGGCGTATCCGCTCTCTGCCTGTGCAGGAGTGGATGTCGTTCCTCCTTCCCCATCATAGCTGG
>NW_006781442.1:391288-404768 GCF_000442215.2 Lipotes vexillifer | reverse complement strand
TTCCCTACATTATTTATGCTTTAGCTCTCTGGCTGGGCATCTCCCTAATGGCTTCACAGACAGATATCTCCATGGCAAGCTTTGGCTTCTCCTACCTTGACATGTGGCAAGATTAAATTAAAGATGGATTCTGCCATCAGTTTGGTGTCAGGATTGTGCTAGAAACCGAGGATACGGTGGTTGACAGAAGAGCCAGTCCCTGACCTCCTGGGGCTTCAGTCTAGCTGGGAAGAGAAGCACTAAATAAACAATTACTTCTGCTGGGCCCTGAGAGCATAAGACACACAGACCTGACCTGGCGTGGAGGGTCAGGGCTGCTCCCTGAGTTGGGATGCTGCAGGGGAAGCCTGATGGAGGAATAGAGTGGGGAGGGAAGCCTGATGGGGAATAGAGTGGGGAGAGGATTACAGGCAAAGTGAACAGTTTGAGCAAAGGCCCTGAGGTAGAAGCCAGCTGACCTGTTGAGAAGCTGAGAAAGCCCAGTAGACCTGGAGGAGGGGAAGGGGTGTTTCAGGTGAGGCTAGAGAAGTAAGCAGGAGTCAGGTGATACCAGGTGATACGGGCCACGTAAAGGTAGTCACCTTTGTTCTGAGGGTAAAAAGGAGGCCAAGGAAGTGACAAGTGACACAACTAATTTTATATTTTGACTACTGTTTGCACAGTATTTGAGGGGGGATAACTGAGATGGCCATTGCATTGTCCAGGGGCAAGGGGGTGATAGTAATTTGGCCTCGGGTGATAGAGAAATGAAGACATATTTTTGAAAATTACCAAAAAATAGAACTTGGAGTTAAAATTGATAGAATAAGAGTGGGGCATGTTGGGATTTCTGCCAAATGGATAGATGGCTACAGAATTAGCTCTAATAAGGAACACTGAGGGAGGACGAAGTTTCGAGGGAGAGGTAAGAGTATGAAATTGACCATGGACACACTGCCGTCACATCCCTGTGAGACAGGCGGGGCAGGTGGCTCTATGTGTCCAGACCTCAAACGCCATCGGGGGACTGGAAGAGCGATTATAGGATGTTACCTACATGATGATACTGTTTTGTTCCAGGTTTTAAAATACCTAAAATAAGATTGGATTCATCTATTAAAGACACTAAGAACTTTAATGAGCAATTCTCCAACAACCCCTCACATCTCCTGGTTCCTAATTCTGGGCTCCCTCTGATCAACCACTGTTTTCATCATGTGCGGAGAAAATGCACGCCTATGAGCTCTGTGGGGACAGATGGCTGTGATGGCAGACTGGGATGGATTCCTCACTAGGGAAGCTGATGATCTGGGACCCGTTCAGTCCAGCCAGCACTCATTGTGTGGCCTTGGGCCAGCTGCAAACTCTCTGAAGCTTGTACGTAAGATGGAGAGAGGGACAAGAAAATCCCCAAGGTCATTTACAATTGTACAGTCCTATAATTCTAACGGATTGCAACCACTTAAACAATCAAACTGCATCTGTTTATTAAACTCTACATTTATTTTTATTGGAAAAAATCCAACACTTATTTATCCATAACACTGTGTGACACCCTAACATGAAATATTGTATGAAAATATAATCTCAATCAAAATGCATACCTATATTTTTGTTCCATTTATTTAGCCATTTGTTTCCAATAATTTTTGATATGTCATTGCTGGTTGTAAATTAGAAAAGCCAATTCCTTTGTCACACTTTCCATATCTTTGAGTCAAGTTCTTTTTGGAAATCATCAGTTTTATGTATGTGACTAGAGAATTCAGACACCAAAACATGCATCCATCACCAAAACAGAATCATCAAACACTGTTCTTTAAGGTTATAACTGTTTCTTTACATTAATATCACACAAATTCATGAACGGGGTATAAATAAGAAATATCTTTCAAATTAATCTAAAATTTGACTTTGATTTTCTCTCATAACAATGTGTATAACATGCTCAAAATGATTTTTGAATTATAATACACAAAGGTACCTAATGCCAAGACTTGGTCATGAAAAACATCTCATACTACATGGCAAGAGCTTCTTTTGTTTGATACTAATCACCAAAATGGACACATTTACCCAAATTTGTACAAGTGTGAGGCCATTGTAGCAAAAGCGATTGAAGGCCTGCATTGTAGAAGGGCAGAGAGGGGGCAACAGGTGCTGGGTTTGCAGAAAGAAATTGCCGCTTCCAATTGCTTTTGGTGACTAAAACGAAGAACAGAAAGCTGGATGCTCTGAATCTTCTCACAGCAAATTCCAAAACTACGGAAATGAACTTCCTGTTATAAAAAGGTAAGAGGGATGCGTATCTTTGTAGATAGTAAATCAGAGGTGCAGAGGGCAGCACTGAGCTGAGATTTCTTGACCAAGGGCTTTGCTTAGGTTCTAACTTTTTGGCACTAAGAGGGCCAGTTTGGGGGAGGCAGAAACACTTCTTGCACGTGGTGTAAGCCTGTGTGTATATTCAGTCAGTATGTGTGTCACCTCCTAGGCTTGGGTTTATGATTAGTGCTACTGTGGCGGAATTTTTTCCCCATGGTTCCTTTGCTTTAAATGTCTTGACATTATTCAAAAGCTTTATTCAGTGAGAAAAAGAAAATTGCAGTGTTTTTCTTCCAGTGATCCAAACATGAATTCTTTTAAAGAAAAAAGAATCCTGCCAGAATATTCAATTTAATGCTTTTATTACTAATGATTTAATCTACAATATTTTAAAAACATTCTTGAAAAACTTGATCTGCTTCTTGTGGACATGATAAGCATCTGATTCTATCTTGAACATTTAAGTCATTTTATTTTAGTAAGAAATGAAAGAGTGCTGTCAATATATTGGTTAAAGTTCGTTGCATTTGGAATGCATGCTAAAATCGGGTAGGCCTCATTTTTTCCCTATGCTATTAATTTACTGCATCAAAGGTTGGCTCAATGTAGACTCATACACAGTGTATTTTAATTACATATCATTATTCTATTAATACTTTATTTTGCTTAGAATTGGTCATTATTGAGTACAAGCTGTTTAAATTTCATCTTCAAAGTGAAAAGCTTGAAGGTTCATTTTCTAGAGAGCTCGCTACAGATTTCTACTTCTGAGAGTAAATGAAATTAAACGTATACTATCTAGATTTCACACAGCAAGAGAAAAAATGATTTACCTTGATCTTCAGCTATTGTTATTTTTTTAACCCTTGTGCTGCGGGTTTTTTTTTTTACTTTTGCTCACCTTTCAATCTATTTTGCGTAGCATTGCAAGTTTACACTTCTTAAGGCCTGGTTTCAAACATGTCAACTCCTCTACCTGCTGTCCCCACCCCTCCCCCCATGAGTCAACTCATGTTGACTGGGTTGGGGCAGAGCCTCAAATTTTCCACTAGGAGCTCAAGGGCTTCCTTGACGACGAAGATGGTTGCCACTCAGTCCTACGGTTGTTTTTCCTACTACCCACCTCACTACCACGCTCGCTCCAGATCAAATGGACTCAGCGTGGTTACCTGTCCATGCTCGGGTTTGCCCACATTTGCTTGCACTGGTTTCTGTGCCTGGACCATCCTGTCCCATTTCCAGATGTAAAACTCCTACCCATCCTTCTCATCTCAGTTCAAATGACCCCATGTTCAGGATCCTCTGGCTGGAAAAAACTTCTCTTCCACACCCTCAGTAATTTCAACTCTACTTTTCATGGTGTCACTGCTTATCATCAGTGGGGGTTACACATGTGACGGGTGATATCTTCCCTTTTAGAGTGACAGCTTCTCAGAGTGAGAGTTCACTGAACATTGACCTTGCTCACACACCATTAGCCTAGTGTGCAGTACGGGGCTCCCAGGGGCCATACACAGTGTGTTATACACAGTGTGACCCCCATCAGCTCCAGGTGCAGTGAGATCAGGACACAGGTCTAGGCAGCAAGCTCAAAGACTGTTAGGACTGCCACCAAAGCAGAGGAGGTCCGTGCAGGGCTGTGCCTGGGGACATGCAACAGAAGCCACACGTGAGGGTGAATACCGAGATGGTCCACACACAGGTAGCAGAGCTCAGGAAACAATAGCAATCTGGAGCGATAGACTGCGCCCCGCCACCAAAGTGACAAACTTATACCACGCATAGGACAAGAGCTGCCAGATCTGGGGGGGAAAGGACAGAGATTGGGCAGAAGCTCTGCAGAGTGGACATGTAGCAAGACACGTGAGCGAGAACCAGCTGGCCCAGGGAGGGAGGCAGACCTCAGAGAACACCTCCACACCTGTTTCTCGGAGGTGAGAAGGGACAAAGGACACGTGAGGGCAGGCCCAGGGCAGATGCCCTCCTAGATTGATTCAGTTTGGGGAAGCAGAGACAACAGTTCCTCCCAGATACTTCAATAAGGTGGAATAATTTATCTTTGTGGAGTGGACCCTCCTTCTCTCCCAAGATGATCCTCCAATTAGCTGGAAAGTCCAAGACACTTCGCAGTGAGCAGTCTGAAACAAAAGCTGACACAGCATTGATACTCTAACAAAAAATATGAGAAGTAGCAGTGAAACCCACTAGAGGAAGAGTATTCATACACACTCAACGACACAATGGCTCCAACATGCCAAGAATGGTGGAACTTCTGACTTAATATTAAAATGTAGTCGATAAAAACTAATAAACAATGAAGCGATCAGAACCATGGAAAGAGCCCCTGGAGCAAAACCACAATGTCTTGGGCCACAGACAGCAAGTCAACTGGAGGAAGTAAAAACCAGGACTCAGGAAGGAAGTTAAAAAAAAAAAAATCTTCGAAGTGAAGATGAAATTGGAGGATGCACAGAAGAAGAGCTCTACAGAAAACACAGGAAAGGCACAGACAACAGGAATGAGAAAACTTGAGCAAAATACTGTGAATAAATATTGTGAATAAAAGTAAAATAGAAAATTTAAAATGACTAGAGATAAAGTGACAGATAGAGAAGACAGGCATAGAGATTTTTAAAACACACATAACTGGATCTCTTGCAGAGGAAAAATACACTGGAACAGAACAAATATTAAGAGACCTAATTCAAGAAACTGTAATTAAAGTAAAGGAGGACTTGAACCCATATTCTGGAAGAGCACGGCATGTGTCATGGAAAGCTGACCCAGAATGCTTAGCAGCGGGTGGATCTGTAACCCAACTTCTCTACCCTGGGGATGGGGATGAGGGGTGTGGGGTGGAGGAAAAGAGGAAAAAAATGACCACATGTCCTTGTAAACACACTCTGGATGTCCTGATAGTGTTTATTAGGGGCAACATAATAGAGGAAAATATCAGTTACTGGAATATAAGGTGGGGATGTTTCATGATTGAAAGTAATGCTCTCCACACATTCTCTGGAAATCTCAAACATTAAATCTGGAAGAGGGTGCACCCTAACATTTCCAGGAAGGACTGGGGGAGCAACATAGTTTGACTTCATGCTTTTCCTGTGTCTTGAAGTTACTTGTACCCTTTGAATTATTAGTAAAGAGGCAAGATCTCTGATTCCTGCGAGCGTGACTTGAATATCTGACCCTGTGTATTATGTCACCAAGACACCTCCTATGTTACTGAGTTTTAAATATAAAGAAAAAGTAATTGGGTAGCCAGACAAAAGAATCAAGTCACTCATAAGTGGAAAAACTCACGTTAGTCTCAGAATTCTCCACAGCTACCTTCAAGGTTGGAAGGCTGTAGATACGTATCTATACAAACTAGAGGAAATAAAGTATGTCTGAGATTTTAGATACAGTCAGACTACTCTTTAAATACAAAGGCTAAAGACAGTTTTGAAAATGTGACATTAGGGAAGATTGTTTCTCTCCTTTACAAGGCATTTCTCAGCACAGAGGTGACAAACATGATCAGTGCTGGGTATTGAACAGATTTTACTGAAGAACTAAGACAAAAACAATGCGGGGATTAGGATGGCAAAACAATATAAGTGTCAAATGCTCTGACAATGTAGAAATGATACAACTAACAAAAAATCAGAGGAAGAAGGGGAAAAAAGATGGGAAGTAGAATTAATTTGCTGGTTGCCTCATTTGCAATAGTTTGGGGTTAAAGAACATCATCTGAAGCTCATGTATCAAGTGACAGACAAATAAGTATATCTAAGAGAAGCAAAGGTAAATACTAAGTAACTTGATTTTTTGAAAATAATTTTCGGGTCAAAGAGGAAATACATTCCCAAATTACAGAGTAAAAAGAAAACAACATAATAAAAATACTGCATATCAGAAGCTATAAGTGGTCGCTAAAATGCTCAGAGAAAGATGCATTACCTTAAATCTTTATATTAATTAAAAATAAAGAATCAAAAAAAAAAAACTAACTCAAGAAGTTAGGAAAGAAGCAACAAAACAAACAGAAGAATTTTTAAAGGGAAAAACTGAATTTATTAATAGGGAAGTCAAAACAGCAGAACTACAAAATAAATCCAAAAGATGGTTTTTGAAAGAAAAAGGACTCAATAAAAGATATAACCCAATAGCTGATCTAATCAAGAAAAAAATGGAGAATGTTGGACTAAGAAAGAATAAGCAGGGTTGGGGGGCAGGAGGTGAAGAGTAACTGAAAATAGAGGGAATTAAAAGAAACATAGGATATTACTTTGTTCAACTTCATGCAAATAAATTTGGAATTTGGATAAATTGAAAAGATTTCTAGGAAAATGCAACTTGTCAAAACTGATCTCAGAGGAGATAGAAAATCTAAAAAGACAATATCTATGGGAGAAGTATAAAAGGCTCTCAAAGAGCTACTCTTCCCCCAAACAAACAAAAAAAATCACTAGACCCAGACATGAGAATTCCACTAATCCAGAGCTTAGGGTGAAAATATGGGAAACATCTACATTTTCTCTCCAGAGGAAGTATAACATTATATCAAAACACAAAAAATGTAGAGAAAGTAAGCAACAGACCAATATCACTTATTAATATTAAAGCATAAATCTTAAATAAAATACTAGCAAACTAAATCCAGGAGCATATTAAAAGAATGATACATCACTACCAAATGTATTTTATTTCTGAAACGTAAGGATGATTTATTATTAAGGATTCTATTAATAAAATTTATCATATTAAGGATTAAATAAAAAATATTTATGATCATTTCCAAAGATTCTGATAAGGCATTGGATAATATTCAGTACACGTTATTGATAAAAACAAAATAAGAAAAGAGCGGAATACTTCTTTTATAAGTTAAAATATATTATCTCAATCCAAAAGTCAGTATCGTACTTAATGGAGACATATCACAAGTATTCACACTAAAGTTTGACTGTCACTATTACCATCACTATTATTTAACTTTATACTACAGATAACAGCCCATGATACTATATGAGAGAAAGAAATTAGAGGTAAAAAAATCAGAGAGACAAAATAGCCACTTTGGGGAGGATACATATTTTATACCTGGAAAACCCAAGAGAATCAACTGAATAAGCAAAAGAATTTAATAAAGTAGTGGAGTCAAAAATAAATATACAGGCTTCAATAGCTTACGTATGGCCCACATGAAGAAAACTTTAAAACACGAGTCAATTTCTTGGCTCATGGGGAGCGAAAGCTAACTTTAGATAACTTAAGCATGAAAGGATCTTACTGGAAAAGTATGAGGTAGCTTGTAGACTCAAAGAAACCAGCAACCTAGGTGAAGATCCAGACCTCAGAAAGCAGGCAGGAATTAGGGAAACTCTCCCCAGACAGAACTGGTGTGAAATAAGGACAACACCCTCAGGACACGCCATCAGGAAGAATAACCTCCAAGCATTTTCAGTTCTTTGGACCCTCAGTCAAGCTCAGATGCCCAGCCGAGCTCAGTTGGCCTAACTTGGCTCACAGGCTCAGCTCTTAGCTGGTGGGAAGGGCCTCTCAGTGGTCCCACCCCACCTAGAGTGCTTGTGATGGCAATGCTAGACCCCCAGAGAAAACCTGTTCCCAGATGCCAGACGAGCAAAAACATTGACCATCGCTACACGAGTCCCAACCAGGAAATGTCTCTCCATTTACTCCAGTCTTTTACATTCCTGAATGGTTTCTTTCATAGAGTTCCTGCAGATTTCTTATGAAATTTACTTCAAGGAGTTGCATAGTTGTGTCTGTAACTCCTTATAATTCTGAATGTGATCTTTTAAAAACTGGAATTTCCAACTGACTGTTGCTAGGATCTAGGAAAGATCAGTAAATATTTTAATTCATTTGACAGATGAGAAGGTTGTTATAGCAAGTTGAAGGTAGCTTGAAAAATTGAAAATACCAACTAGGAAAAATTGAGAAGCACTTCATTTTGGTGTATCTGCCCAGGCTGAAAACACATGTTAAGTTCCAGGAAAAAGAATAAATTCAACAAGTGTGAGAGGAAAGCTATAGGGAGCCCAGGCAGGTCGAAAATGTAAAGAAAGAGAAATCTAACAGCTATCTAAATCTAATTTCCTGCTTTTTAAGAAGGTGTCGATAAAAATAAAACACAAGTGAATATTATATAAAAGCAGGCAGAACCAAGACCCTGAGAAATTTAGAATGAAGTCTGGCAAATCTGATGTTACAGCTGATAGAACCATAAAACAATTTTTAAAAAAGTACAGACCTCGCTGATAGAAAAAAACATGAACAGCAAATTGAACTAATATTTTCTGATGAAATGAATGAAGCAAATATTTCTACTATATAAAAAATATGAAGTTATAAATTATTTCAGGTTAGATAAAAGATTTTGATTGTTGAGATTTTGAATGCAGATTATTTGAATGAAAAGGTTATCACCTACAATATTTCAATATTTTCAAAGTATGCAACTTACTTTTGCTTTTCCATGAAATGTTATACATTTACAATTAACATGCTAAATTTTCTTATAAATCAACTGTTTCTTATCTTTTAAAATTCATTTAAATTAATGTTTTCCAAAGTAGCATATTGAAAATACCATTTTATCTGTTAGTTATAAACTCTTCTCAAGAGTAGAGGTAATACCACCTCCTAGAGTAATGGAAATAAAAACAAAAATAAACAAATGGGACTTAATTAAACTTAAAAGCTTTTGCACAGCAAAGGGAACCGTAAACAAGACAAAAAGACAACCCTCAGACGGGAGAAAATATTTGCAAATGAAACAACAGACAAATGATTAATCTCAAAAATATACAAACAGCTCATGGAGCTCAATATCAAAAAAACCAAACAATCCAGTTAAAAAATGGGCGGAAGACCTAAATAGACATTTCACCAAGGAAGACATACAGACGGCCAAGAGGCACATGTAAAGATGCTCAACATCACTAATCATTAGAGAAATGTAAATCAAAACTACAATGAGATATCACCTTATGCTGGTCAGAATGGCCATTATCAAAAGATCTACAAACAATAAATGCTGGAAAGGGTGTGGTGAAAAGGGAACCCTCCTGCACTGTTGGTGGGAATGTAAATTGATACAGCCACTATGGAGAACAGTATGGAGGTTCCTCAAAAAACTAAAAATAAAACTACCATATGACCCAGCAATCCCACTACTGGGCATATACCCTGAGAAAACCATAATTCAAAAAAAGACATGTACCACAATGTTCATTGCAGCTCTATTTACAATAGCCAGGACATGGAAACAACAATGGACGTTTAGTCCATTGACAGATGAATGGATAAAGAAGATGTGGCACATATATACAATGGAACATTACTCAGCCATAAAAAGAAATGAAATTGAGTTATTTGTAGTGAGGTGGATGGACCTAGAGACTGTCATACAGAGTGAAGTAAGTCAGAAAGAGAAAAACAAATACTGTATGCTAATGCATATATATGGAATCTAAAAAAAAAAAAAAAAAGTGGTACTGATGAACCTAGTTGCAGGGCAGGAATAAAGAGGTAGACATAGAAAATGGACTTGAGGACATGTGGTGGGAGAGCGAAGCTGGGGCAAAGTGAGAGTAGCATTGACATATATACACTACCGAATGTAAAATAGTTGGCTGGTGGGAAACAGCAGCATAGCACAGGGAGACGGTCCCGGTGCTTTGCGATGACCTAGAGGGGTGGGATATGGAGGGTGGGAAGGAGGCTCAAGAGGGACCGGATATGGAGACACATGTATGCATATGGCTGATTCGCTTTGTTGTGCAACAGAAACTAACACAGTATTGTGAAGCAATTATACTCCAATAAAGATCTATTAAAAAAAAAAAAAAGAGTAGAGGTAATGTATCTGAATGTTAGCTTCCTTTCCCACACCTGCCAACCCTGAAAAAGCATGGTGAGATACCAGAAAGCAGTTAGAAGAGAAAGAAAGACAGACTACGTTAACCTGGAGTTAGTAGTAATTTACTACGGACTTTTGAAGTTTGCATGCTCAGCAAGCCTTTACTCACAAATAGGGTAAATAGTTCAAATATGACCAGGGATTTATACGATATTTTCTAAGAATAAACTATCTTTAAACAATAATAGTTTAGATCTGCACATGTAAGTAGAATTGATATACAAAAAAATTACATTTTAATCTAACTTTTAAAACAGGTTCTCTGTAATATCTCCTTCATAAAATTGGAATTAAATACTTCAAGGAACAAGCTACGGTTCAAATGTGTGATGACCTAAGCTTTTCAGTAACTGAAAACAGCTTTTTGTAGAGCTAGCATGAAATATTATGACCCCACTGGATATCTAAGCCCTGAGAAATACTTCTAGAAATCGGGACATAGAAGCAGGATACCTTCTGTTCTCATACGCTGGCACGTAGTAGGCATCAATAGTTATTCGGTAAATAAATGAGTCAAGATAAATCATTCAGTTACACAAAGGCTGAAACTTCACCACTAATGGGTCTGGGAGCAGAAATGCCCCATTCTGGGCCAGAAGTTGCCTGGACCATACTGAGAGAGAAGCCAACAGCTTGTGGAAGGATGCGGTGGCCATTTGTGGTCACTGGGATGAAACATGGTGGTCCCCTGGCTGAACACTTCTGCCAACTGGGCATCACCAGGAGTTGGACACAGCCTCTGAGGGTAAAAGCCTCAGGAAATTTAGTTCATGGAGGATTCCCCTCGCCCGGACCTATTCAGAGTATTCTACTGCCTCTGCAAGATCCCGACCAGGCCACGGGTTTCCCTCGGTCTTCAGTATTCTCTGACTTTCGGGCTTTCATGACCCTTGACCTCTGGATCTCTGGCCAGATCCTGGGAATGCAGCCTTATATGTTACAGACATTTTCTGTTTCAGTTACCAAAGCATATGGTAAAGGGCTAACTGTAAATTAGGGCAGGAAGGAGCAGTGTGCTTATAAGATGGCACGGCCTGGAGAGACGGAAATTTCCCCGGTTTTGTGGCTCTCGGGAGAGGCAGCAGCCAGAGCGTAAGCCCTGCACCTGGAGGCTTGCACGCCAGCCTCAGTCTAGCTGCCAGACCAGGCAAGTCACGGAGCCTCTGCAAAACGAGGGTAACAACAGTATTTAATTCCTGGAGCTGTTTTTGAGAATTGAGAGGTAATACAAGCCAAACCCTCAGTATGCAGCTTGCATGGAGTAAATGATTAATACGTGTTATGGAGACAGAAGGTCAGGTGAGCATGTGACTATGTGGAGGTCGCAGGGTGCTCTCTTGGATCCAGATGGCCATCCAGCGGCGGCCCCTGGCCCTGCCCTGCATGCACCTGACCTTATCCCCATCCCCGCTGACTTCTCCCAGGCAACTGTCCCGCTCACTTCCCTGGAGTTCCATCCCTGCCTCACAACACTGACCAGGAAATTCAGATTCACAAAAGATGTGTAAGTTGCTCTACAGCCTTTAGCTGAGTAGCAAGATGGTAAAATACTAAAGTGACCCCACCTTACCCCTCCCCTCATATTTCACAAATTCCTAATCTGGCGTACATTTCCTCTTTATAAGCGATCCTATTTTCCAGTGTTATTTTTACCTGTAATCTTTGAAATCTAAATCTAGTTTCTGATTTTATGCTAATTTTACTTACTGTTCTGATAGAGTAGAATGGACCCATTTCCACTTCCCATTCACAAGCTTTATAATTGATATTTCTAGCCATCTTGATAGCATAGGTAAAAAGGAATCACCAATATGAGATATGTAAGAAGGTATGTCATAGCTTTAAAATATTTTAATCAAAGACAACTGCTAATTCAATTAAATACAAATGACTTCATAGGAGTTAGTCTATTACTAATTTTTTCATGAAAAGATAATTGGAAAGTGATGACAGAATGATTTGAATGTTAAATAATTAGATATACCAATATCCATTTAAATTTATGGATCAAATTATATTTGCAGAAGTGAACTGTACAGTAGTCAAAATATTCTGATACTAATCTTCGACTCAGAACCGAGAAACTTTCTATTATGGTCAATGCTAAATATAACAATGTAGGTGTTATTGTTTTTAAATCATCAACATAAAATCCTGATGGAATATTTAACCTCAATCACCAACCTACCAACCAACTACTTAGAAAATCAATTGTTGTTTTAAGGGAAAGTAGGAAAGTTTGTACTGCTTAAAAAAAGTTAAGGAATTATCTTCATTTAGCTTATACCTAGAATGGAAATATTTAGAATTTAATGCAACTTGTTAGGTTAACAATAACAATAATATTAATAATTAAAAAAGCTAATACTGCATGCTTCTCAGACATCTTTTGCCTATTCTAAGTTATTTCTATATATTAACTCATTTTAATCCTCACAAAAGTCTTATGAAGTAGAAATTATATTGTCACTTTCCTTTCATTCTGTGCCTGGAGTCGCTATTGTCCTCCTCAGCTTCACAGGAGAGAGAAGCTGCTGTGGTCCTCCCCTGGGTGGAAAGGAAGCCTGCGCAGCCCTGAAAGGGCTCACGGGAAACACCTGGAACTATCAGCCTGGGGCTTCTCTTATCCAGGGAAAAGGACGGGGCCCAGCTGGGTCTGTGCATAGGTGCTGCAGCCGTCCCAGGGCGAGGGCTAACCCCCAGCAGCTTCCTCACAAGCTCACCAGGATGCCTGGAATGCCTGTCATTAGCCAGGAAATTATCGCCAACAGACGTCATTACAGTCCATCCTTTCACTCATGCCTGCACGAATTCATTCACTCACTCAGTCAGTCAGCAATCATTTATTGGGAGCCTGCTACTTACTTTGTGTTGAAGACACTGGCCCTCTAGGAACTGTCAGTTTAAAAGGAAATCACTGATAACTGGCACAAGTCACCATAAAACTGTGGACTCAAAGCTTTGGTTTATCTCCTCAGGTGAGATACTGTCCCCAGGCCTGGGGCAGTGGCCATCGCTCCCCGCAGCTCAGGGCCTTATTACTCCAGGCCTAGATTCTTGCAAAAGACTCTTGTTTCCTAACCCCCTGGTCCTCCTGTGCCAATTCTTTCTTCACACAGATGCCACATTCATTTTTCCAAATGCGGCTTCTCCCCTTGTCAATTTGATGCGTTTAGAAGCCTGTAGCAAACTGCCCTCCCCGCTAACACCACCACTTGCCTCCAGGTCACCTGCAATTAGTAC
>NW_006781442.1:360976-391278 GCF_000442215.2 Lipotes vexillifer | reverse complement strand
TCCTCTTTCCCTCGATTTTCCAGCGTTCACCTTGAATGTGCCTCACAAATTCCCACGGCTGCCTGTTGCACCCATAGCTTCCCTAACCTCAGATGCTCCCGTCTCTTTGTCAGCCAGCTGTGCTCGTGTCCAGGCCCAGCCCAAACCCCACCCCTGGGCAGCTTTTCCCGACCACCCCCAGCGACCTCTCTCTTGCCCTTGCACGACCTCAGCTGGCACTCTCTGGTGCACAGGGTCTCACGCAGTAGCTGGTTTCCTGTACACATTTGGTCCCAGCGGCGGAGCGCTGGCAGCACAGGGCTGGCACAGAGTAGTTGCTCAATGAGTCTGATGGACTCTCCTCTGGATGAGAAGGAACTGTGCTGAAGACAGAAATAAGCACGGGTTATCTGAGACATATTTCCTTTCACTAAAATCCCGGGAAGGAGAATTTTCAGAGGCCCAGTCTTCTTTAATTAAAACTCTGAGTTGATGTACAAAGCTGCATTCCCCTGTGATGTGAGTGTAGGAGTTGAGTTCTAGGCAATTTGAGCTTAAATATTGCACCGTCTGAGACTCTGGGTATAATTTGGGACAAGTTGTTTCATCCCCTTGATTGTCAACTCCCTGAACTATGAAATGGAGTTAAGGAACGCCTCTGAGGGGGCTGGGAGAGTAACTCAGATTGCACCTTTACGCAAGAAAAACACCTCTGAAATTGCAAAATGTTTACATTAACAAAAAACCACAATAGTGGCTGTGTCAGTATTACAAATGAAGTCACAATCTAGCTTTCTCTCTCTTTTTTTTTTTTTTTTTGTGGTGCGCGGGCCTCTCACTGTTGTGGCCTCTCCCGTTGCGGAGCACAGGCTCCAGACGCGCAGGCTCAGCGGCCAGGGCTCACGGGCCCAGCCACTCCACGGCATGTGGGGTCTTCCCGGACAGGGGCGCGAACCCGTGGCCCCTGCATCGGCAGGCGGACTCTCAACCACTGCAACACCAGGGAAGCCCCCAGCTTTCTCTTAATGTTTATTTTTGTTTCAAAGGAACATCAGCCTTCTTATTTACCCATGTTTGCAGTGCCCCTTATCTGAAAATATGTAAATCCATTTAAATTAATTTCCTGTAATACCACACAAAACAATAATCATATTAGTACCATTCATAATGTACTAATAACATTAACATAATTGCATTCAAATATGAAATTGCTAGGTAATAGGCTTTTCATAAATGGTTTCAGTGAGAATGTCATTTTTAACCTTACTCTGGGTCTTTAGTTGCAGATATCGCCAGAAAAAATTGTGTGTCTAATGTGAGAAAGTTTCCCACAGGTTTTTTTTTTTTTTTTTTGCCTGTTTAGGAGAAGCTATCAAAGAGCTTTTGTGATCCAAATGAGAAGGGTTTGCGATCGTAACATATTTCTGAGTATAATGGGGCTTTCACATGAGCTTTCTCTGGAGTGGGCTTCTGTCCTGGTGTGTGATGTGCCCCGTACACCGTGGGCTGCCTCAGGGACAGGGTCTTCCCATGTAGGTAGCAGGTCTATAAGGGCGGCTATGCAGGCTAACGTTCCTCCCTTGGGGAGCGAGGGCAGCCCTAGGTAGAGTCTGGTTGGCTCCCAGACTGTTGCAGAATTCTTCCTGGGCTCCTTGGGGCCTTGACACAATCTTGGGGCCAATGCAGGTTGTGTCTGCGAGGCCTCAGGCAGCCCAGAGAGGAAGCAAAGTTCCCGGCTCCAGGAGTAAAGTTAAAAAGCCAGGCCTTGGGTCTAGCATGGCGATTTGTTTGTTTTTCACAATTTCCAGCAAATTTACACTGTATGCAAGTCCGTAATCGCTTTCTTCCCTGAGAAAATGTGATGGAGATGGTTAGAGTCACAGGAACTATCAGGCAAATCTGTCGTGAAAACCAGTAAAGGGTAGAACATAACTGGCATCCATACGGCGCTGTCTGAATGACCTGATTGAACCATAGATCATATTCAGGAACACATGTCAATTTGTAATACATTATTAAACCAAAAAAATAAAAATAAAAACCAAAGAGAGACCATGTTGTAACTGAGTAGATCAGAGTGATTCTCTTTGATCAGATATTTTGATCTTGCTAGATAATTACAGAAGTGCCTCAAATGTACACGAAGATTTTCTTCCAGCTGTGCTCAAAACACTAATATATATTACCTATTCCTGTTATCCTCCCAGTGACCGTATGAGGCAGGCAGAGAACCATATAATCTCTGCCTCTTAAATAAGCTAATTGCACTTTAAAGTATTTTTTAGTACTTTAGAACACAAATGATATTCCAGGGGAGAGTTACTTCCCCTTTCTTTTTCTGAAGTTCAGAATGATGCCGTGGAACTGCGAGGAATATTAAATAGTATGACAGTGTAAAAACAAAAGACAAACGGCTGAACACCATGGGCCAGGGCCCTTTTCCCACTACTTTCTGCATTGTTCCTCTCCTTTCATATAGTTTAGAATTTAATTTATCTTAGAATGTATGGACTATACCTTTCTATACATTTTGTGGTAACTTTTTCCCTCCATTTTGGAAATATCCAATATGTACGATACTAAACATAGAAGCTACCAATAAATTCAAAGGAGGTAAGTAAATTAAATACTACCACGTGCTTACAAGAGTGCCTGGCACAGCACAGAGTAAGTATTAAGTCAATTACCTGAGGGGTTTCAGGGCTTGTTAACTCAGAAGCTGAGAACATTCTTTTGGACCACGTTGCTACTGGTGATGATGGGAAGCAGCAAAGATGTGTATGAGGGAGATGACAGTGAGAAGAGCCTCCCTGGCACCATGGAGGGGAGGCCAAGGCCAGGGCAAGAGAAGGCAGAGAGGGCAGCTCCAGGCACAGGAACCCAGAGCAGGAGCGTCTGGAAGGGGGAAGGAGGTTCTGAGGATGGGACCAAGGTTCCAGCGTCAGTGACCTCCCAGGAAGAGGACATTTCAGTTGACTTTCAGTAGCTGCTTTCCAAGGGCTTAGAACTCTGCTCAGAATGGTGAGATCTCCATCCGTACCCATGTTTCAAGGTTTTGCTAACAACACAGCGAGTGATCCAATTTAATGCATTATTTGCAGAGGGGATTTTCCGTATTAAAAACACCCCAAGGTTCCTAGACTCTAACAGTGTCTACCTTGCCAACATCACCCTGATCCCCTTGGGGAAGGAAGTTCTGCTTGTGTCCCCACAGGGCGTGACCATGAAACAGTTAAGCTGCAGTGACCCCAGGAAGCAGCATTTTGTAGCAAGTATTTTAAATTCAGCTGCTGGAGTGGGAGAGGAAGTCGGAGACAGAAAACAATCTCAGGGCTGTGCGCATTTAAATCAGAGGGGAGCGTGTTGTCTTCTGGTTCTCACCATCCCAGAAAGTATTCTTTTCCTGTGGCAATCCAGGGAAGACCACAGAGTATCCCACTCTCAGCCTCAGAAGACATTTGCATAACGCATTTACATTTGAAGGGAGCCCACAGATTGGCAACTCCCAAAGCTTCAGCTCCGCACGGTTTTCCATAATAGCAATTAGGAACAGAAATAGAATAACAATAGCTGTAGAAATACAGTTGCTGAGCTGTGGGTAGATGAAGCAGAAAAATCTCTGCATTTTAAAGACTGAACTTTGAATGATTGCAGAGTTAGAGACTAACTGCTTTTTTGTTCTTTGTGAGCTGGCTTTGAAGCCTAGTAGGGACCAAACCAATTTGGACCCATGTGAGAGCAGAAGAGGGCTCCCTGTGTCAGGAAACGAGGTGCTGCCGGATGGCAGGAGACCAAGACAGAGCCCAGCCCCGGGGCAGTGCTGGCCAAGGGGGCCACCAAGGTTCTGGATGATGGCCGGCAATGGCAGGAAGTGGAGTGCCATGGAGAATGCCACATAAAATACCCAAGGGATGGGATGAGAGATGAGATGTAAGATGGAGGGTGGTGCAAGATTATGACCTTGTGGCACCCGGGATAAGTGAGGGGGCACATTTATCAGCAACACACAGGCAGGGGCTTCCCTGCTGGCGCAGTGGTTAAGAATCCGCCTGCCAATGCAGAGGACACAGGTTCGAGCCCTGGTCAGGGAAGATCCCACGTGCTGCGGAGCAACTGGACCTGTGAGCCACAACTACTAAGCCCGCGCTCTAGAGCCCGTGCTCCTCGAGAAGAGAAGCCACCGCAATGAGAAGCCCACGTGCCGCAACCAAGACCCAACGCAGCCAAAAGTAAATAAATAAATACATTAAAACGCGTGCGCGCACACACACACACACACACACACACACACACACACACACACAGAGGCAAGCCCCTCTTCCAACTTGAAACTCTGCTATGTTCTCCAGGCAATGGGACCTCAGCATGAAATAGCGCCTCAGAGATTTCTAGCTCTCCTTCCTGCCCCAACTTTACTGCCCCATCTGCCCCCCAATCCCTCAACCCCTAAGAGCTACAGTGGAGATGAATGGAAGGCCATTGAAAGGTCTCATTCAGTGTGGGTGACCAACCACGTGGCTTGGCCTGGTAGGGAAGGGCCAGCACAGATGAGGACAACGTGGGAGAGTTCAGGACAGGTGAGAGGCAGTGTTGCAGAGGAGAGGTCCTGACAAGCTTCAGAGTGAGGCTATGGGCCTGGGTGGCTGAGTGATGTCAAAATGACCAGAACGGAACTGAACAGATCCAGGAAGCAGGACGAGTTGTCTCAGAGGGCTTCAGATGCCGGACCTGGGATGGAGAGGAAGCTTGGCAACAAGATGCTAAAATCAGTGTGGGACAGTGGCTGAGGGGGTCCCCAGGTCATAGAGATCAAGAGGGCACAGGGTGACACACCTAACAGGCCAGAACTGAAGGAGGGACAGGTTTACCCAAGGTGACAGGGTGACAGCTGGGAAGCAGCCTTGGGGAGCACGGAACTTTCAGAAGAGCCTTTTCAATCTCTCCCCAAAGAAGTCATTGCCCCAGGCTTACTATAGAATATGATGACCTCCCACGCTTTTGTTTAATGTCCTAGATGTTAAGTGAGCTGCTACGTGCCGTAAGCCGGCGTGGGGCACTGGAAAGAGCTCTGGCTTTGCATCAGAACTCCTCAGTTCAAGTTCTCTCTTCACCTGTCCTGGTTGATTGGACGACCTCATGCAAATTCCTAATCTTCTCAGTTTGGGATTCCTCATTTGTAAAAATGGGCGTACTAATGCTGCCCTGTGATAATCTATGTGGAGATGGTTTACAGACTGCAAAATACCATGCAATCTGCAAATTGTTGTCATTAGTTCCTAGGAGACAAGAACTATTCTGTGGTGCACCAAGGCATTAGGAATTATTAGAAGCATTTCATAAATACATTTTTATGATAATGATGTTGATACAGAAAGCTAGTGCTTTTTCCAGAAGCTCTAGCTTTTTTTTTTTTTTAATAAAAAATTATTGGTAGGCAGTTTTCCAAGATCCTGTCCCAAGGTGCCATAATTATCACAAATATTATAATATGATGCCAGAATATTGATTTTAATGAGGATGTCACCAAAATAAAGCAGATCCTTATTATAAAAAGAAACAAAGAAAAGCGAAAACGAATACTGAAATCTTTCTCTAAGCCAACATAAAGGAGTCTTCTGGAAGACATGTGACACAGCGCAGAAGGATTCAACATAAGAGCATTTGCCAGTACAATACACAACGTCAAAAGGTTAAATTAAAACAAATAACATGCCTAAAAGACAATTGATAGCATTTAACAAGGTTCTTCAAAATATTAAAATATTAGGAATAGGGGCCACTTCTTTACCATGCTAAAGTCGTGGAAAATGAGAGCCCTTACTGTGCTCAATGGATAGACAAATTAAATTCTGTTTAAAAATAATTGGAACAAGGATGCTTTCTTAATAGTGTTCTAAGAACTCTGGTTAATGCAATGAGACATGAAAAAACAAAGAGGTATGATAAAGGGAAGACAGAAAAGATCATTATTCGCACTTAACAAAATGGAAAACCAGAATATGCAGAGGAACCAGCAAAATAATCATGTTTAATAAAATGATTCAAAAAATGCTATATCTGAAATAAACGTACCAAAATTAATAGGCTTGCTAATTATCAGCAGCCACCAGCCAACATAATAAAAGCATAGGTCCTGATTATAATATTAACCCCTTCCTCACGAGAAATTCTTGGGAATAAACCTGTTGAGGCATATGTTGTTGCTATAAAGAACATTTAAAGAAAATCTTTAAAAACATAATAAAAGACAAATTGACAGATACATGTCTGTCTATCTATCTATCTATCTATATTCTTGAATGAGAGGACAAAATATTGTCTCAGGCAAATTAAGAGGTTTATATAATCTTACTAGGAAAAGGACGAAGAGAAGATTAGTTCTATCAGACAATTAAAAACAGAGAGAGAGCAATTGAAATAGTTTGGTAGTGGTCAAAAAATAGTAATTGAAATCAGAGGAACTAAGGAATCAGAACCAACCCCCTATATAAAGGTGAATTCCACATCTTATGTAACTCTTCCTTCCACCACTTCTAACCCTCTCTCTCCTGGATAACCAGGGTAGTCCCCTAGCCGGTCTCTGCTTCTGCCCTGACCCTCTTACCCATACCCACACAGCAGCTGGAGCACTCCCTTTACCACATTTCAGATCTTTTCACTCTTGTGTTCAAAGACCCTCCAACGGCTGCCCATCTGTGGTGGGTTGAATTGCGTCTCCCCAGAAGGTACCTGTGCATGTGGAAATAGGATCTTTGCAGATGTAATCAAGTTAAGGATCCGGATACGAAACCATCCTGGATTTAAGGTGGGCCCTAAATCCAATGACCACTGTCCTCAGAAGAGACAAACAAGGAACAGACGCTGAAAGACACACGGAGGGGAGGCCACACGAGGACGGAGGCAGAGATTGGAGGGATGGGGCTACAAGCCAAGGGACACCAAGGATTGCCCGCAAGCACCAGAGCTGGGAGAGGCCTGGGACAGATTCTCCCTCAGAGCCTCCAGAACGAACCAGTGTGACTGACACTTTGACTTCAGACTCTTGGCCTCCACACCTGGGAGAGGATCAATTTCTGTTGTTTTTGGCTACCAAGTTGTGGCCATTTGTCACAACTTCCCTAGGAAATGAATCCACCATCTCACTCAGGGTCACTGTCAACACCCACACAGGCTGCTCTATCGGAACTGCCAACCTCCTGGCCTTGGAGCCACTTCCCATCACTTCTGCTCAGCTGCGCCAGCTGCCCTGGCCTCTGCTACTGTACTGGACATGCCACCTCCTCAGGACCTTCACGCTTGCTTTCTGTCAACTGCAGCACGGTTCCCTCCCATACCCATCAGCCCTTTCCATCTTTGTCACGTTTCCATCTTGGTGAGGTCTTTTTCTGATCAGCTGATTGTAAATTGCACCTCACCCGCCCTGGTTGGAATTCTCTATTCCTCTTCCTGGCCGTATTTTTCTTTATAAAATTTACAACCATCTGAGAGATTACATAGTTTGTTTATTTGTTTGTTGTCTCCTCCAACTAAAACTGCTCAGAGATTTTGGCTGAGCTGTTCACTGTTGTACCTCCAGCACCCAGAACAGTGTCTGCAGTGTGTGTTTGTTGAATGAATGCAAACAGACCAAATTGTGAGTAGGAATTTAATGTACGGTAAAGCAAGCATTACAAAACAGTGGGGGAGGATTAATTGATATCTGATTTTCAAATATAGCACATTAGAGAAAAATTAATTTAGATATACATCTTATCCTGTGTACTAAAAGAAAATTATAGTCAAATATGTTTAAAAATTCATAGAAAAATTAGCAGAATGTAGAACAGTACACGAGTCTCTGGAAGGATAATATCATTTTTTTTTTTTAGTGGTACACGGGCCTCTCACCGCTGTGGCCTCTCCCATTGCGGAGCACAGGCTCCGGACGTGCAGGCTCAGCGGCCATGACTCACGGGCCCAGCCGCTCCACGGCATGTGGGATCTTCCCGGACCCGGGCACGAACCCGTGTCCCCTGCACCGGGAGGCAGACTCTCAACCACTGCGCCACCAGGGAAGCCCCAAGGATAATAATTTTTTAAGAACTGAAGCAATCGAGGAAGCCACAAAGCTAATAGCGATAGATTCAACTAACTAAGAATTAAAACTTTCGTACAATCACGCCTCCTGAGCTCCACTAAGAATCAGGACCTGTTGTTACTGGAGATCATTCCCAGGTGATCAGGTTGCTCCCAAGTCCCAGATCTCTCCTTCCTGGGGTGACATTTGGCCTGACCTCCCGCCTTTGTGTTTGCTCCTTGGCTGGAAGCTGTCTTCCTGCCCAGACCTCCTTTGGGCCTGGAGGACCATGTCAGGTGCCTCGATGCAAACATGGGAGTGGCCGCTGCTCATCAGCCATGTCCTGAGCATGGAAGGTGACTGGGTTTGGGTCACCCACCTACCTGCTGGGACAGCCTGGCAGTATTCTGGGACACCCAGCCTGGCCAGGCTGCTTTCCCCAGCACCTAGACCTCAGCCTCTTCTGCCTCTTACCTGGGCTATTTTTTCCTGAGCCTGACCGAGCTACGGTAACAAGGCCGCTTGTGCAGCATTTAAAAGCTGCAGTGAGGGGCTTCCCTGGTGGTGCAGTGGTTGAGAATCTGCCTGCCAATGCAGGGTACACGGGTTCGAGCCCTGGTCTGGGAAGATCCCACATGCCGCGGAGCAACTGGGCCCATGAGCCACAACTACTGAGCCTGCGCGTCCAGAGCCTGTGCTCCGCAACAAGAGAGGCCGCGACAGTGAGAGGCCCGCGCACCGCGATGAAGAGTGGCCCCCGCTCGCCACAACTAGAGAAAGCCCTCGCACAGAAACGAAGACCCAACGCAGCCATAAATAAATAAATAAATAAATTTAAAAGCTGCAGTGAGGCAAAACCCCATCTCAGGGGAGAGGCGCTATTTTAGTTGGATGTTGCCCTGGACGTAGGGTCCTTCACATTCCCTGCTTGATGAGGGGTTTAAGTCCAGGCTAACCATTAACTTCTCAGCGTGACAGGTTCTTTCTTTTGTGCTGCATAAACCCCGTTCTGAAACGTCATGGAGAACCTGCTTTAGAAAGCCTGTGGTTTGCATAATTAACGAGTCAATTAGAAAACGGAGGCATTAAGAGAACAATAGACGCCAGGAAGAGCGAGGCTGAAGGTCTCTGCTGCTCTGTTTCGTGCTTTAAAGACCTCAGCGGAGAGCAGGCCGGATCCGGCTCCAGTGCGGGATGTCACTGGACCGTCTCCCTTCCTAAACAGACCGCTGGCTTTGGGTGGAGATGAGGGCGCAGGGAGGGGAGCATCCCCCCAGCGGGGGAGGAGGTGCTGCACCGCTGCCCAGGGGCTGATTCCAGAACAGCCTTGCTCGCTCTGTCCTCCTTGGGTCAATTCGACTGTCGTCGCCGCTGAACTGAGGATCCCTGAGAGCCCTAAAGCAGCTCACGTGTTTCTGGAGAACGACCGCCAGCGGGAAGCCGGCCTCACTTGCGACGCCCCTCTGTGCCCACCCCTGTGCAAGCCAGGAGCCTGGACTAAGTGCTGAGACCACAGCTCCAGGCTCGCTTAACAATTGCTTTGTCTATTAATTGCACAAAACAACATATAACAATAGGTCAGTTTGTTGAGAATTTTTTAGGGTGGAATTGTGAAGTTCTCCTTCAATGGGGCTATTTGTTTTTATTGCTGTGCCGTTTTTCCTCAAGTCAGAAACAATTTCAGGGTCTTTTTTCCCTACCCCTCTCCCCCTTCATCAGTTTTATTTCTCCTTCAGGTACATATTTCTGGTCATTAGTGAGGTTTGGATTCTTTTGCGACCAACAAAGGATTCTTTCCAAAGCAGCCTCCTAAAACATCAGATGTCAGTTTTAGGATCAGAAATATTACATGATGAGTGAGATTTTTTTTTTAATTTGCATTTTAAAGTTGCTAATGGCAACATTGAATTTGCTGCTGGTGACTGCATGCATGGTGGAGGGACAGAAGCGAGCAAACTGGGGGCAGGGGAGCTGCTGGCGCTCTGCTCTCCCCTCTCATTCTGCACCTTTCCCTTCCTCCTGGGCCCCTCCTTGGGCCACCGCACCTCCATCTCCATCCTGACACAGTTAGGTTCTTCTGCTGCCTCAGCTACACGCGGCCTGTCCTGTGCCTGCAGGGCCATTTCCGTTTCCATTTCAGCAGCAGACCAACTAGAAAACAGGTTTATCTAACAGTAGAATTCCAGGCTTAGGAAGGCACCTGCTGAGGGAAGATAATTCCGTGCTGCTTAATCTCCTCTGATATTATTCGGGCCCTGATAACATGCATTGTATTTATAAACAGAGAATGCGGTTAAAAGTAATGGGCCAGGAGATGGTCTGTCTTTGTGTGACCTTAGACGAAGTGTGAAAACTCCTTGGGCCTCGGTTTCCTCTCCTGTAAAGTAAGAGGCTGTGGATAGACAATATCCAATTCCCCTCTTACTTCTACAATCCTCTAGATTTTAAATAGACATTTAGACATTTGTTCTGGAACTTTAAAATGCTTTTGGTTTCCAACCAGTTTGATTTTATTACTAGAATTCTATTTCTTAGAAATATCACAAACGCTCGTCTATTTTTCACATTCACATCGAGAAATAGACCATCTAGTTAACAATCTCTAAGCCGAAATTTACGAGCAGAAAGATAGTGGTCACAGAATTTACACAGGCGGCTTATCTATGATAGTGTTTTGGTGGCTCCCTATCCCTCTCTCATGCCTTGAATTTATAAGAAGTCAATCTGATCTTCTTCTAAGTGATCCTTATGTTTTAGATTCTCTGATTTTTGAAACACGTGGTGCTAAAGAATTTACACAGCCTCTAGTCCACCAGTTTTTACTAACAAAGTAAACCCATGGGAGAAAGACAAAGATTGGAACTTTGGATAAAGTGTTGCTGTGGTCCACTTACAGGAAGTGAGTTACGACATTCTGGAAGAACCAGAGGCACAAACATGGCCACTGAAGTCACTGGTACCAAGTGGTGACCCTGCAGAGGAGGGTCCTCATGGCACCGGTCAAGGATTCCAAGCCTTGCCCCCTTCTCTTTCCCTGTGCCTGCTGTGTGTGTCCTGGCACTGCGTGCGTGGTTGGCTTTGTGGGAAGAGCCTTGGGGTAGTGGGGTCAGAGAAATGGTCCAGTCTTGGTACAGATCAGCTGGCTTTAACGACCATTCCACACACATCAGCGTCACAGGAGAACTGGGCAAGAATCGTTATGAAGAAAGCCACACACCTCATCTCATCTCATCTATAGCAGTTTACCTATGAAAGGGACCACAGGCAGTCATAAAACTTGCCCACATTTATGTTTATCTGCTGTCAATGTTTGTTTATATAGACTTCAAAATGGACCTCTGCTCCTCTGAAAAACAGGCCCTCATTTCCTCTGTGCTCTCAAACCTGTCTTAGAGATGTAGGCTCTTATCCTGGCTCTGCCCTAACTAGCAGCTCCTTTGCACTCGTTTCCCTGTGAGGAGTGGAGAGGGTGTGGCTCACATGCCCCAGGGCCCCCGGGACAATGTGATGTTGCCGTGCTAAGCCTCCAGAAGCCTGGTGCCAGGTTCCTACTGCTGGGCTGCGAGCTGTTATCTTGAGGGCAGATAAATGACCTGAGCAGAATACAAGGGACTCCGTTCAAGCCAACTTTCGCACCCTTAACCTTCCTCCATGGAGTGGCAGCAGGATGGAGGTCCGGCCAGTGCACCGAGCCAGCGTGACCGCGGCCCCCAGAGTGGGCCCAGGCTCACTGCCCATTCCTGCCCGCCTCAGCGCTCGGGTGGACCTGTTCCTTCAGTCCCCACCAGGCCCCACATGTCCCTGTCCTGGCATCACATCTTTACTTCTTCATGACTATGAATACCTCGTATCTCTTTATTTGCTATCTCCTGTATTTTGAGGACTTGAACGGATAATCATTTTTATGAAATTACTAATGATAAAATGCTAGCACGTAAAATTCCTCCAGGTTGTTTCCAAGTTTTTAAAAAATGGTGAGCTGCACCTTCCTCCGCTGTACAGACGCCCTCTGAGTAAAATGTGTGTTGTGAGGCCACAGTCCGCAGGCTGATGAAGTCCACCTGTGTCTCCCTCCCTGACGCGTGAGCCCCCGGCTCACACGTGCAGAGGCCAGCTCAACACAGCAGCAGGCAGGCACTCCCGAAAGAGAACCCTTGCTTCGCTCTCACAGAGCCTCTCCCACCTTCTCCAACTCCGAACGCTCGCGCCTGTAGCCTCCAAGTGTGCCGGCCCCGTGCTCTTCCCCAGCGGTGGCGTTTCTGCCCAAGCCTTTGCCGTGACGTTCCTCCGCCTGGAACGGTTCCACGCAGGCTCCTCATGCTGTCCCTGTCCTCACTCAGCGCTCACCTCCAGCATCACCTCCCAGGAAGAGTTTCACCCTCCCCTGGTCACTTCTACGCTCTTCATTCTCCGTGTGACGGTACCGACTTGTCTCCTTGTAATTGTCTCCCTCCAGCCTCGAGACCAAATGCCAGGGAGGTACGGCCTCGCCTTGTTCCGAGACAGATGCCTGGCATGTGGTCAATACAAGCTCGTGGAACATTCAATGATGTACTGAATGTATACTAATAACGGTAGGAGAGGACTTATACAATCGAGGCCTTCACCAGGACGACAAGTCACTTGTCTCTGAGCTTTGGTTCTTCATCTGTAGCGTGGGACGCTGCCTGACTCATGGGCTTATTGTGAGGCAGGCGAGGAAACACACTTGGTGGTTTGCAGAAGTATATCCCTCACGACCATAACAGTTACGAGGTTTTCCTATGAACAGACATGGCGCTTAGCTGTATTATACCAAGGATATGCCTCGTCTCATTAAACCTTCATCAATTAATCATAATAATAATAGGCAATATGACTATTATTATTATTATAGTCAATATGACTATATTATTATTCCATTTAAAGAAGCACCAGGAAGCTAAGTAATTGACCCAAGGTCGCTCAGGTAGTGAATTATAAAATTTCCCTACCTGGTCTCACCATCTCCTATAGTAATAGCTAAGTATGGTTACAAACCTGCCTATTATTTTTCAATGGTGATGTCCTCACAGTCTGAGTGCTACGGAATTCATGCCAACAATGAGCTGTCGTTTGTATTCTGTACCTGTATATCCAGGGAGGTCCCACAGACGGCACACAGAAGGGGCCAGTAATGGGGTTCTTCACACGTAGCCCTGCTGTTGCTGACCTCGTGAACTACTCAGCCAATGAAGCAGAAGGCTAAGGAGGGAAATTAATAAAATCTAAGAGTGTAGCCAAGAAATCTGTTAAAACTGAAGACACGTAGCAAACGAATGTTTCTTCCATGTAGGCTCACAGAGGTTCTGACTAAATATTGGTGAATCCATTTAGGATCCACTGAAGTCCCAAATCATGGTGACCCACAAGGTCATGGATACTTTCTCAATAGAATATAGAATATGCAACAACCCTAAAAGTGCAGAGCTAAAGTTTTGGAAGTTACAATGAAATCTTTATTATTCCAGTTCTTTCCCCAAAATCTGTGATTTTTTTTTTTTTTTTTTTTTTTGCGGTACGCGGGCCTCTCACTGTTGTGGCCTCTCCCGTTGCGGAGCACAGGCTCCGGACGCGCAGGCTCAGCGGCCATGGCTCACGGGCCCAGCCGCTCCGCGGCATGTGGGATCCTCCCGGACCGGGGCAGGAACCCGTGTCCCCTGCATCGGCAGGCGGACTCTCAACCACTGCGCCACCAGGGAAGCCCTGTGATTTTTAAAAGTAGTAAAATGTAGTCCTTCCTCCCAGCTACATGGAGAGGAGCCGGAGCGGCTGTGTACGGGACCCCTCGGCGCCTCAGCTGCCGAGCAGTTTATAGCCAAGCACTGTTACAGGCTGTCTCATTACTAGGCAATCACTGGCAAAAAAGTCCCCAATTTTTTACTTCTCATTTTCTGAAGGCTATGATGCAAATTCAATCTTATGGCACATTTTGGTGAAGTCACTGAGTGGGCAGCCCATTGTCTTACTGTCTCTCTGTTCTTATTTATCAGAATTTCGTGTTGCTTCATAAGCTGTCATTTAACTGTGCGCAATGGACAGATTTATTGTAAGTGGGCAAAAACGGGGTAACCGTAGGTTCCAGCGATGGACAATGCAGTGATTAGAAAATATGTCTACCACCTTGTGGCTGCTTGGAAGATCTCCACCAGTTATTCAAAGGAAGGGTGGTCCCAGATGCCGCCTTCTGGGGGGCTTGACAGTGACATTCCCTGTGGTCGAAACCACACATGGGGAAGGAAAGAGAGTGTCACCTGACCAGCGTTTGTACGGATGACTCGCCTCAGACCAGCCAGCCGGCGCCACTTCCCTTTCGAGAACAAGAGAGGTTGGATGGTGGTTTGGGCACAAGAGACTCTCTTCAATTTAAACAACAGTCTTTTCTGACTGGGACTGCAGTGTGCACCGAGGAGGCAGCCCCCCGTGCCGGCGCCCCGCTAGCCTGGGCGAGCTCGCGCGGCACAGAAACGTCTGTGGCCAGGACCGCGGGAGCCGGCTGGGTGTTAAGCCCGCGGGCCTCTCCTCAGCACACGGACAGCGCCTGGCCCTACAGCATCCAATAATTTGCTCAAATCATGCACGTGAACAGGTCACGGCATGCTCTGGAGGATAAGAGGGCCAGTTCCATTTCTGGCCTCTGGGGATCCTGCTTCTAAAGGGCTCACGCCTGTCACCAAAATTAATTTGCGACCTTTTTAGTCATAACCACAGCTGAAGATTTCTAGTAGTAGTATGAGCTTCTCAGCTCCTTTGGACCCAAACGAATTGAATAAATGTAACAAATGAATATAACAATGTCTAAGTGGGTAATGGGTACATCTAAGAAAATGGATAATTTCTATATTTGAAGAATTGTTAACGTTTTCAGATCTTTTGAAACTACTAGTCATGTCACTTACATAACGCTGGATTTTAATGAGAGATTTGAGTTTGAGGATGACTTCCATTCTACAGGCAAGATTATAATGACCCTGGATCCGATGTCTAGGCCACAAGACAGCATCAATTTTCAGAAAGGAAGTGTCCGGAGAAAATTATTTTCTTTCATAAACATGTTTCTTTTTCTATTATGGCTGAGAAAACACTAAAAGCAGAAAATTCAAGTGACTTCCTAGGTACTGGTCTCTTTGAGAACAAGCCAGACTCTCAGTTTTGTTTTAAAGTGGCAGAGGGCCATGCCCTTTCTCTGGAAACGAATACATGCTCTTTTGCTTATTCAAGACTATTAGAAAATCTAATCGTTGTAACATGCCAAATAGATTTTTGGATTAGATTCGGACTTCTGTTGGAAATTGGGAATTGTGGGGCTTCATAGGACGGGGGATCAGTGATTACTGCCCCAGCATGTCACTCACATAAGCCGTTAGACGACTTACATTAAGGAAGGTACTTTGCTTCTCGGAGTAGTGTGTTTACATCATGAGTGAATATTTCTATTAGTGGTAAATATTAGAATAATTGAGGGATGTGGTAGCAAAAACCTTTTTTTTTTTTTTTTTTTCCCACAAAGTTTCTGCAGTAAGAAAACAAAACACTGGCTATTATGAAAGGGTGCTGAGTAAAGGCAACACAATCAGCTTTTCATGAAGGGTGTCATCCAGCTGAGAACCACAAGGGACTCTATGAACAATAGCGATTACCAATGCGCGCTCTGACCCTCAGCGACAGCTGAATGAGAAATAAAAGGGAATATTTTTCTCGGGGGGCACATGACTATGACAGTCTCCTCACCCCATCCCTGCAGGGTTCAAAAACCTCTCTGCCTGGCACTGCATGTGTCTGTCTTGCCATCATCTCATTGCCCTTTGCCAAGCGGTGGGAAGTGTTGAAGACACTGGCGGCCATTCTGTGTGTGCGCGTGTGCATGTGCGTGTGCGTGTGTGTGTGTGTGTGTGTTTTGGGGAGTAGAGGGAGTGTCTCTTGGAGATGGTTCTCAGAAGAGGAAAAACGGCCTTGGCTCTACCAGGATGTCTGCTGTTGCTGGAAGGAGAGACGATGGGCCCTTGAACACTGAAATGTGTTTCCACCTTTTGCCAACGTTACAGAATCTTACCTTTAAAAGGACTCTGGTTTTAACATGTAAAAAACACCCAATTTCTTAGGGAAAAAGTAAGGAAGAATTTTTCTTGAATCTGATTGGAGCTGGGGGCAGGGCCCTCTGTGGGAAAGGTGATAAATGCTTGCTTGTTTACTGAGGAGTTGGGACATGGCTGGTAGCCAGGGAATTGCAGTGGTGCAGTTGCAGCTGCTTGTTGATGTTTGCTAAAGACCATTCATTACTGAGGGGACCCTAACAGGAGTGACTGCCGCTTTAACCTCAGGCTCACCGAGGACTCTCCAGAAGTAATGCTTTGAGAATTAAGAGTGCTCATGGGGCCTGATCAAACTGTTGCCACAGGAACGCTCAGTGTCACTTGAAGCAGATTTCTGGTTTAGCACTACACTAGGGCAGCTCGAATTTCACAGTATATACGACAGAATGTCCATAATGACAATAATTTAGCAACTTGGTTTTACTGAAATCACCGTAATTCCTAGCAATAAACAATGCTGACTATGTTCAGATGAAAGTCATTTCTTGGTTCAAGTAAGGCTACCAGAATATTATATTCTTGGTGCATATTAACTCAGCTCCTTAATGATTCCCCTTCATTCTATTGCATTTTAATTTGGGCCCTTGGCCATTATCAAAGAAACAGCCACTTGAAAAGGACCATTGCATCTGCTTTACAAATATTGCTGTGGACATTGCCCTTTACTGTGTGAAAACTTGCTACAGGGCTTCCCTGGTGGCGTAGTGGTTGAGAGTCTGCCTCCCGGTGCAGGGGACACGGATTCATGCCCCGGTCCGGGAAGATCCCACATGCCACAGAGAGGCTGGGCCCGTGAGCCATGGCCTCTGAGCCTGTGCGTCCGGAGCCTGTGCTCTGCAATGGGAGAGGCCACAAAAAAAACTTGCTAGAGAACTTTCATTTAGAATTCAACCTTAGGAAAAGTTTTGTTCTCTTAAAGCACAGTATAATTTCTACTTTCCTACTTTCTCATGATAATGTTTTAATGGACCATCTTACTCTATTATTTTTCTTTTTTAGCTGTTTGTTTTTGGTGCTAAGTTTCCATTTTTTAATTTTATTGTCTGTTTTTGCTTAAAGCTGTTTCAAATCCTTTGTAGAAAAAAAAATATGTGTAAATACTGAGTATTTTTATGTAAGTAATGGCTTCTAACTTTGCTTAATAATTCAAAAATATTTATTGAGTAGCTTCTGGGAATAAGCAATCCAACACTGAGAAGTCTAAGCCCTTGTTCTCATGATGCTGGCATTTTAGTTGGCTGAATCTTACAATTAGCAAGCAAACAGCTATATAAATATTCTATGCGTTTGTATTACAAGTACTATTGAATATATATTTCAGATGCCTTTAAATAGGAAGAAAATAAAACACAGTATGGAGGAGTGTGTTGGAGCCAACCTGTAGGTCTGGATCACTATTTTAGGTAGGGTGGTCAAAGAACGCCTCTATGAGGAGGGGGCATTTGAACAGCAGTCTGAACAAAGAGGAAAAAGGAACCATGTATAGAATCAGCACAAGAGTGTTCCAGGCAGAGGGAGGAGCAAGTGCAAATGTCCTGAGGCAGGTGCAAACTTGGTGTGTTTGAAGAACAGTAAAATGTCTGGTGGGAGTGGAGGATGTTGAATAGTGAATATTGACTAAGATGAGGAGATGCAGGAGATAAGGGCCAGAAGGTGTTATGTCTTGTATGCAGTGAGAAGGACAAATTTATTCGAAATGCAGTGGGATGTCCTTGAGGATTTTAAGCAAGGGAGTGACAAAATCTCATTTAACGTTGAGAAAGAGACTCTGGCTACTGAATAGAGAATGGACTGTAGCGGGAACAGAGGGACATCTTAGAAGCTGTTGCAGCAATGCAGGTGAGAGGTTATGGGGAAGGACTGAGAAGGGACCAGATTTACCAAGAGAAAAAGGTAGAGCACTGATTTGTTACTGTAGAATGTGGATGTAGGAGGTAAAGGAAATGAAGGCTTCAGGATGACTCTACAATTCTTGGTAAGTGGGTGGATGGTGGACCTTTTACTTAGATGGGGGCAGAAGATGTCCAGGGCCAAGTCAAGAGTTGTTTTGAATACGTTCAATGAAATGCCTACTGGACATCCAAGAGCAGCTGTTGATTAGGAAGCTGGACATAGGAGTTAGAAGCTCAGAGTAGAGGCTGGAGCAGGGTCAAGTATGGGCATCATTGTACAGACAGTGGACCGCTGTGAGACTGAACGAGGTCACCAAGGGAATGAACACTGAGAAAGAATAGAAGAGGACTGAGGGTAGAATTCTCTTAACCCTCTGATTCGTTCCGTTTTCCTTAAACAACTATATTAACGTGGTTATCCAAACCCGTGTAGAGATGCCTGGTCCGGGTAAACTGATTATTTTTTGAATGAACAAAGTCATATTTAGCTAGAGTCCTTCCAGATTAATATTAAACGCAGCCAGTCTGACAATCTGCTACATTAAGTTTACCTTTAGGCTATAATTATAATTCAGATAGAATTATATATTTCTGAAACAGCAATAGTTTACAGTATAGAACTGATTTAAGTTAAAAAGTTGCTCCCAAAGTAGACTTTAAAAGATAAAGCCGTAATAATCTACTGCTGAACATTTGCGGGACATCCTCAGGTAAAAATAATTGCTATAATCTCTTACTTAGTTTTGAATTAATTATAGATTTGTGAAATGTTTGAAATTAATATTATTTGTTGGAGAGTTTAGTCTGGGAAATAGAAACTGACAAAGATCAGACTTTTAAAGATGATAATAGAAAATGGCAGAAAGAAAGGAAGTCTTGCCCACCTCCGTCGCTCACACAGAGGGCAATTAGCTTCTTGGTAGCTGGGTTACTAAAAAATGGAAACATGACAGAATTTATTTTCCTCTGTTAAAACCTCCACAATTTTTTAATAGCTCCGCAATTTCTCAGCGGCTAAAATACTTTTGTTTGCCAACTTTAAACTCTCAAGTTCTGGCACCATCAGTGTTTGAAAAGCACTTTGATTTTAGCACTGTTCACTTTTACTATATCCCAAAAGTTTAGATCAAACTGAAGAATTAGTTTGGCTACTGAATGAGTTGGTATCTTTACAGGAGAGATGTATTGAGAACCAAAGCAGTATTTCATGTTGTCTTAAATTAGATACTTAAAGTCACAATAGTCTGTTGGACTTTTAATTTCCAGGGTTGGATTCAGCCTCATTGCTCTTGAACTGATCAAATGGGACCTTGTGGGATGAAATATAGCCAGTGCTGGGCATTCTTTTCTAAAAACATAACATAAACAGCAAGGAATTTCTTTTGTAAATGGAAGCACATGACAAAGGAAGGCAGGTTATTCCTATGACAGAGGGGCTCTTAAATAATTTTTACAAGAGCAAGGCACTGCAGTGTATTTTCAATATCGAAAATGTGCACATTTTGAGTCCCCTTGGAGCAGTATTACAGAATATTACAGAAAATACTAGATGATTCAAGGATAGATCCTTGGTTAAGCTCATATGGAAAAGTTCCATAAATCAGCTCAACTAAAACTAAACGTATCTGAAAAAATTAAGGAAGAGATCTAAGAAAGGAATTTTCCGTTCAGAAAAAAACAACTGACTGAAAATAATTTGAAAGCATGGTATTAAATGAACTGCCCTTTCTTGTTCTATAAAATGAAATGGAAAATATATTCCAGATTAGGACACTCTGACCATATTTGACAATCACACATGACACTAAAAGCATTAATGTTTGTTAATCACTGAATGAACACACAGATGTGGACAAAAACATTACAGAAAAAACTCTCAAGTATAGTCAAATTAGAGACTACAAACGTAAGAATGCTTTGTTAAATACTCAGGTATTAATTAATGTTTGCTTTACTCTGACTACATTTCGTTTTTATACAGACTTTAGCCTTGAGCCTCATTCATGAGTCTTGAATGAGTGTGAGGTAGGTCCTATCACTTCAGTTACTAATTCTCAGCAGCTGGGCCTTGGCTGCCCAGATTAAATCTCTCTTTATTTTTTAAAATATTAACAATTAAGACAATTGTTTATCTTCTAATTTAGATATAACAAAATTTCAAACAAGTTAGCATTTCAAGATTTGACTCAAATTTCCTTTTTCTCTTAAGATTTTTTTTGATGTGGATGATTTTTAAAGTCTTTATTGAATTTGTTATAATATTGCTTATGCTTTACATTTTTTTTGCTGTTTTAGCTGTGAGGCATGTGGGATCTTAGCTCCCTGACCAGGGATCGAACCCACACCCCCTGAATTGGAGGTGAAGTCTTTTCCTTTTTTTTTTTGGCTGAGTTGGGTCTTCCTTGCTGCGTGTGGGCTTTCTCTAGTTGTGGTAAGCGGGGGCTACACTTCATTATGGTGTGCAGGCTTCTCATTGTGGTGGCTTCTCTTGTTGTGGAGCATGGGCTCTAGGCACAAGGGCTTCAGTAGTTGCAGCGCGCAGGCTTCAGTAGTTGCAGCACGTGGGCTCAGTAGTTGTGGCTCGTGGGCTCTAGAATGCAGGTTCTGTAGTTGTGGCACACAGTGTTAGTTGCTCCATGGCATGTGGGATCATCCGGGACCAGGGACCGAACCCGTGTCCCCTGCATTGGCAGGTGGATTCTTAACCACTGAGCCACCAGGGAAGTCCCAAGGAAGGCAATGTCTTAACCACTGGACCGCCAGGGAAGTCCCTCAAATTTTCTTGATCTCTAAGCATCTGTAGCTATCTTAGGATGAACAGACACGACCAGGTCCAGAACTTGGAGGAGACCACTGGGGTGGGTTAGATGGTGATTAGGAACCCAGGGAGGAAGAGCTGAGGTGGTGGCCCACCATCCCACCTGCCCCTATGGTGTGTGCACATAGATTGCAACTATATATTCAGCCTTACAGATAAAAAGACCTGTTTCTCTGGACAAACACAGAAAGAGATTTGAGAGCTTGTTAAAAAAGAGATAGCAGCCCCAAAGTGACTCATCTATGCTCAACCCCACATCAGCAAAACCAAGACCTAATACCTAACCAACTGCAGTTTCCACCTCTCGCAGGAATATTACCTTTAACCAGTCAATCTGAAATTACCTGGTCAGCACTAGTGAGGTAAGCTACCTGATAGACCCCTTCCATCCTCAATAGGAAGGTAACCTTGCCTGAAACAATCCACTGTTTGCTAGAAACTTCCTTTTCTCATCCCCTTCTGCCTATAAAAGCCTTTTGTTTCAGATAGCTCTTTAGAGATGGTTTTTTGTTGTTGTTGTTGTTTTTAGCTGCTAGATGGGATGCTGCCTTAGTTATGAATTATTGAGTAAAGCCTAGAAGATCTTTAAAATTTACACAGTTTTAACAGATTTTAACAGATTTGGTGGCAGTGGTGGGATCAGAAAGACACTGTTGATGGCTTTGGGACAAAAGAAACTCAGGCATGGTACCTGTAAATCTTTTTGAGTTCTCTTTCTCGCCATTTCTGAGGGCCATGGGTAAGTTCCTCTCGGTTCTGAGCTCCCGATATAATTGGGTTTCCAGTCCAGGGCAGGTCAGTTTGAGCTAGTAGCCAGTTCCACTCAGAACCCAAGTTCCTAGCCCTTGGTTTAATCCACAATTCCCCATTTGACTGGAAACCCCAGCTCTTGATTTAGCCCCCAGATTTGATGTTGGGAACTGCTGTTAGTTCAGTCTGCAGTTCCCTGTTGTGTTGAACCCCAGTCTGAAGTCCTCATTTGTTGAGATCTGCTGGTACAATCCTTTCTCTAGTCTCTAGTTCTATGGGAATTGCTGGTGGTGGGCACAGGACCTCCTCTTGGCCAGTCCACAGTAACAGTTCTTTGGTTACCGCTGGTGTGCTAAGGTGCACATGAGGTAAAGGCTATTGCTGATGGCAATCTCAAAAGCCAAAAAGCTGCAAAAAATTGGTGGGCACAGATTAAGCACTTAAAAGCCATTAAAGCATTTACCACCTAACTCTAAGACTCTTATGTTAGGATAAGTTGGTCACAGAATGAGTTAGATTGACACTAGGTAACCAGCGACCTCAAGAGAAGTTCCATGCAAAGAAGTGTTGTCAAACACCACACAATCCCCAACTCAGCAGAAGGTTGAGGTACCAGTTTGGCTCCAAGAGACGCAAAGACTTAGCTGAGAAAGAATGGGGTCCTTAACTCCAAAGAGCCAAGCGTGCCACCTTCTGGCACACCTGCTTATTTTATGGCTAAGAACTATGGTCTTGGAAGCTTTAATATCCACAAAAATGGCAAAATCTTACTAAAAAACAACCTAGAATTACAATGGCCATTATGGGGAACATACCGATTAGACAAGATGGTACATTTAAAAGGGCACTTGAAAGCCAGGGTTCCTGAATTAAACAAACAGAATGGCATACCTATTTTAATTGGAATGTAGAAGCTTTCAAAAGGCTTCTTCAAGATTCCAAAATAGCCTCACTGAAAAATTTGTTGCAAAAGGCGAATGAAAAATTAAAGGCTAATAAAACTTAAAGGAGCTACCTAAAACAAAAGACAATAAGAATGACATGACCCCTACTGCTTCTCTCTATCCCCCTTTACCTGAGTACTCACATTCTCTGAATCCTCTGAACTGCCTTTCCACCCTGAAGAGACAATTATACAGTTTGCCTTTTAAAATAAAACCACCTGAGGTTGCAGGAGATCCTCCTCAGGTATTTCACTCCTCGGTCAAAGACTGAACTAAGGGCCATAGTTAAAGAGTTTCCTAAACCCAGGGAGGGTCCCTAAAAGCTTTCAGAAGTATTTAGAATCATTATCCAGAGCTAAGACCCCAGGCTGCCAGTTCCTTATCAGCTTGTGCACAGGCTGGCAGAACACGGTGAAGTTCAAAATGGACACGGGCAGCAGAATGGTGTAACCCTTAGAATGATACCCAAGATCCTCAGTCTTCAACATGGTCCCCTCATGGACCAGAAAAAGCTCACAAAATAGGAACTGATCTTTTAAAAGCCATCCCTAGAATCTTCCCTGCCTGCACTGATTGGTCTATTATTCAAACACACAAACTTTAAAAGCAAGATGAATCTTGCAGACTTTAAAGCCCTTCCGGAAGCTCTCTTCCTACAGCATTTCAGGTTGCATACAACTTGCTCATATCTATTCACCTTTACTCGGAACAATCAATATACACCTGGACAGTTGTGACTCAAGGGTTCACTGAGGCCCCTTCTTATTTCTTCCAAGTGCTCCACCAAGATGTAAGTGCCCTCCAGTTCCTGGGAAATTGACCCATTTACAATATGTAGATGATCTCTTGCTGTTCTCAGTTACCAAAGAGGCATCCATAAAAGATTCCATTTATTTGCTGCAACAGTTAGCTGAAAAAGGACATAAAGTCTCTAAGGAAAAATTACAATGATCTCTAGACGCTGTTCACTACCTAGGTCATAATCTAAGTAGTGAAGGTATCTAGCTGTCTCCGAAAGGAATTAAACTGATCCAAGAATGTCCTAGGCCAACAACGAAGCAACAGCTTCACGGCTTCCTAAGCCTGGCTGGTTATTGTAGACTGTAGCTTCCTAATTTTTCTCTACTGTCTTCCCCTGTCTAAGACCTTGTAAAATTTCAGTCCCTCACCCCTTCCTTGGGAAGATAAACATGGGCAGGCCTTTATGGGACTAAAACAAGCATTACAAGAACCACCTGCCCTCGGGCTACCTAAATCTTCAAAATCTTTCACCTTGTTTGTGCACGAGAGAGATAACCAAGCCCAGGCAATCTCACACAAGAACACGGTAAAAAGCATAAGCCTATTGCCTATTATAGTGGGCAGCTTGATTCAGTAGCTCGAGCCTACACCAGCTGCCTCAAGGCTATAGCTGCAGCTGCAAAGTTAGTGGAAGCCTCAGTGGATTTAACCCTAGGAAATGACATTTATTTACAAACTCCACATGCTGTCCAAAGTCTTCTTAATTCTGAATTGAGTCAACATTTCTCTGCAAACACACTTACCTCCCATGAGATCCTTCTGCTTTCATCACCTAATTTGCATCTTTAACGTTACAGTGTTCTTAATCTGTTACGTTACTAGCTCTGCCTGATGAAGATGAGCCCCATGACTGTGAGGTAATAATGTCTCATTTTGTGACACCCTGTCCTGATTTACAAGATAACTCTGTTACTACTACTGGTCTAATCTTGTTTGTTGATAGGTCATACTGTAGAAATGAAAAAGGGTATTTCCATTTACTACCCACAATTCATACATTTGTACCTTCATGTTCTTAGGATTATCCAAATCAGATATGACCCCAATCACAAAAAGATCTCACCAGGAGCATCCATTTTTGGAAGGTATTTAGAACAACTGTCTATTTCAGGCTAGGAGGTTTATCTCTAGAATATGCTGAAAACCTAATGGACCCTGGCTTGAACAGGCAAAGGCAATGATCCCTGTGAATAAATCCATTAATAGTACCTCCTTCGTGGGAGTGGAGTTTGTGCCAGTTCGTCTCCGTAGTGGTTATCACTCTCTTTGGGCCTATGAAGGCCTAGACAGCTGGTGTATAACCAGACAATGCCACTTAGGTTATCTAACTGTGCCCTTAACTGTTCACAATGAACTAAAGATACCTCATTGACCTACTCCCCTGAATTTACATTGTTGATTTAGAAAGGACCTACTAGAAGGCATTCATGATTCAGGATTTGCTTCCTTTGGCAGATCCCTACCTCCCTGGTAATGTAAATGAGAAAATGTGATCAAGGAACTTCTCCTTTATTCTTGAAAATATTGCAGAATCCATTGCTAAGACAATAGCTGCTCAACGAAAATCCTTAGACTCTCTGGACAAAGTTGTTCTCGATAGTAGGATAGCCCTTGTCTTTTAGCTGAGCAAGGAGGAGTCTTTGTGTAGCCAACACCATCTGCTGCATCTGAGTTAATACTCCTGGGGAGGTTGAAACTCAGTTGCATGAGATCACTGAGCAATTCATCTGGCTGAAAAGGATGACTCCTTTGAGGCAGTCTTTGCTTGACTTATTTGACTTGATTGATTTGGGTCTTGGGGACCATGGGTCTGGCGTGTGCTCCAGACACTGGGAATTACCCTGCTTATGGTCAGAGTAGTTTCTCTGGTGCACTGTATTCTCTCAAAGGCTTTTAATGCATGTTTGCAGCCACTAAACATCAAGGAAATGATCTCCCTAAGACTGGGACACCAGAAGGGAATGAAGAGAATTACCAACTAGAGTATTGCAAGCCCGAAGTCGTGAACTGTGAATACCACAGAGATTCAACAAAAACCATCCTGACCTGTGAGGTCAGGATCACGCTGAGGATCAGTAAAATCTGTGAGAACTACAGGGCAGTAACTGAGAGTTTAAATTTTGATCACATCTCTCAGTTAGGCTGAGACTGATCAAAAGGGAGGATTGTTAGAAAAGAAACAGGCCCCAAATGGAGTCACTTGTGCTAAGCCTCATGTCAGCAAATCAAGACTTAATACCTAACCTAACTGCAGTTTCTGCCTCTCCCAGGAACGTAACCTTTAATCAGTCAGTCTGGAATTGCCTGGTCAGCACTGGTGAGGGAATCTTCCTGATAGACTCCTTCCATCCCCCACAGGAAGGTGACCATGCCTGAAATAATCCACTTTTTGTTAGAAACCTTTTCCCGTGCGCTTCTGCCTATAAAGGCTTTCATTTAGTACAGGTTTTCAGAGCTGCTTTCTAGCTAGATGGGACACTGTCCAATTTATAAATTGTTGACTAAAGCCAATAAGGTCTTTAAAATTTACTCAGTTGAATTTCATTTTTTAATAAGCTTAAAAGTATAATTTAAAAGAAAAACACCTAAGAAGTTAATTGTGGGTACATAACACAGCCTTGGGTATTACTGTGTAAGTCAAGAGCATAGTCTACAAGAACACTCCCAAACTTTAACAGATTTTTACTGAAAGCATATCTTTGTGCCAGGCACATGCTGATTCCCTTTCCCCGTGGAACTTAGGTCCTCACAGTGACTGTGTGTGGCAGTGTCAGCTATAGCCAGCTGTGGAGCTGAATGAGACTTGGGTGTTAGGGACATTTGTTTAATAATAGGGCCTTGACTTCCAAACTCATGGTAGAACCAATGGCACCAACCACTAATACACTGTATAAACAACAGCTCCAGGACCACACCTCAGTACAGAGAAAAGTCAAGCTCGGGTCAGGACCATAGCTGGTTTTCCTGGGTTAATTCATTTATTCAAACAAATATTGGCCTGTTATGAAAAAATAACCAAAACTCCCCACTTAATCAAGTATGCATTGTATTGGTAGGGAAAAAGACAATTGTTTTCAGACTAAAATATCAGCAAAACAATGCTCATTTCAACTGTAATTTGCAATTCATGATTGAAGCCCATTAAATGTTAGTTTAGGGCTGAACTCATTTGAACACAAAAGAAGTAATTCCCTGTAATGTTTAGCGACATCATCTTCTTCTGAAGTAAAATGAAAAAATTTCGCTTGTAGCCTGAAAACATTTCTTGCAATAAATGACACAACTCGGGAATCTGTTAAGTATTCTAAAGGTGCTGTGGCTTATCCATATTTAATTTTTCTACAGTTACTTTATTAACTGAATCCTCTGAGGCCAAAACATATTGGATGAACAATCCTAACTTTCCTTATTTGTAAATGTTTGTTAAATCATAGGAAAATTTGATACTACCACATCTTTGTTCTGTGTCTGGTGCTAAAAATACTGTCTCTGGTTTTTTATTAGAAGAGACATTTCATATAACTGAAGAAAGATAATTGAGCCCTATAAATCAAGAGGAAAATGCTACAATGATTACAATCTACCAGTTACCAAGTGGTACTTTCCAAATGCATCTGAATTATACTGAGGAATGCATGGGGAAAAAAAAGTTGCTCTATTAAATAATTTGCATTGGTTATATATACAACACACAGTGACATTAATTAATAGAATAATTGTGCTGATATATCTGTTAGTGGTTAGCTTTTAGTACAATTCATCAGATTGCACTAAAAATGCTGTGAGGAGAAGTAAGATGAAATTTTGACTCAGTGGCTCCCATAGGGCAGGAGAAAAGATCTGTGGCTGTGAGTGAACCTAATTTAATTTTCTGATTTTGATTCTACTTCTTTTGTTGCATGGATGAAAACAGCCACAAATTACAACTCAAAGAGAAGTCAAAATCTTTTTTAGAGTTTTAGCTAACATAATTGGTAAAAAAAAAAATATCTCTTAAACTTGGATAAACCAATTTGGCAATAACATTGTTATTCCCAAGTCAGAATCTGCTCTCACATCTTCCCTTTACTCCCTTTTCTGCCAGCTTTATTCACAAATGGTTATGAATGTCAGAAATTCCTGATGGGGGCTGAGCCTCACCTTAGGATCAAGGTTTTCTGCTCCTCTGTCCCCACCACCCCCATCTCTGGGTTAATGTATTGTCTCTAACTTCTACCCACACATTTACCCTGCTTCCCCATTCCTGACTGGTGGCTGGAATCCAACCCCTCACCTCACTCTAATTAAAAAAACATAAACACCCACCTTAACTCAGATTACTATGCCACCCAGACCAACTTTATGGTGGTTTCTAGCTCTTTTCCCAGATCTGGCCAATTCTGGGGATGATCCGCTGACTGCCCTGGCTTTCTAGCTGCTGGCTGGTCCCTCTTGTGCCCTACCCAGCCCAACAGTCCCTCCTCCCATGTCATGTAAGGCTGGGAGCCATATGAGGAAGGTGCCTGGAGCCTCGGATACATCATCGCCATGTGGTACTGCCCAAATGATCGTGGATAAACTGTACATTGTACACGCACACGCATTTTGTTGTTGTTGTTGTTAAAAGTTGGAATGATGATAAAGTTAAAGACTTTTCTGTTTTGTATTCTAACCTATAATACTTTCTGGTTTCCTTCATGTGAAAATCTAGTAAAGGCTTGAGAAGATAAAGTGAGATTGTATCAAAAATGTAACTGTCCAGTTGGATATTTTATTGATTTCCCCCCAATAAGAACATATAAATTTAAATGAAACTATTAAATTTCAACACTAGCTCTGTCATCCTTTTTCTCTTTTGATTGAGTTAATGAAGTATACATGGTATGTAAAATCTTTTCAATGACTAGAAAACATGCTTAAAAATATTAAACATCAATTTCCTATGTAATTTCCATTAAGAACTGAAGAAAGATTGGCAGACAAATATGTCAAAGACTTTTTAAGTTGCCTTTCACGAGCAATTAGAGAACATTAAAAAGTAATCTAACTTTTTGTTCTGTAAAATTTCAAATAGATGTCATGAGAGATCTTTCTGGAACACAAATACTTACATGAAAAAGGAACAACTGGAGAAGACCCAACTTATAGACTATGAAGAAAACTTGTGCTAGTACCAGTTTATCTAAGGGAAGTAACTTGCTCAAAGTCACTCAACTGGTAGGGGCAGAGCTGGGATCTGGGAGCAGGACTGTTGGTTGGCACCCTGAGCCTTTTGCTCTGCACCTCCCACGTGGCACCACCCACCAGGACTGCCCGGAAGGAGTTGTTGGATAAATGAACAAAGGGTTCTAGGCTGTACATCTAAAAAGGTCAGAACTTGAGAGTGCCTAAAATCAAAATAGGAGCAAAAATGAGAAAAAGAGGTGTTTAGGATTATTAATCAGAATCAAACTGGGAACACAGACCAAAGAGGGCAGGTTAGGAGCAATATTACAGCGGCGGAATGGAGCCAAAGCGGGGAGCAGAATCACAGATGATCTACCAAGCACGTCACGGGACAGAGAAGCAATGGATTCTGTCAGAAAGGCAACCTGATGTGTATGACCCGGCCTCAATGGTCACCCCTAATCTCATCCTGCCTTTACTTATAGATCCCAAATTCAATTCCAAAAGTAGCATTGCATATTTAATTTATGGATTTTATGGAAGGCTTCACGAGGAGGGTGGTAGAGCGTTTGTAGCTTAAAGAGCCAAAGTTTTCCTAAATTTCTGAAAATATCTGTGCTCTTTAAAAAAATTTCCTCTTCCCATCACAGCTTCCTTTTCCCTTGAGCATCTCCCTTAACACACCTCCTCCCTCACCCAAATCCTTTTCTAGTGATTCCTCCTTGCAGGCAGCTCTCTCCAATCCTCATCAGTATCCTACCTGCCAAACAAAAGCCTAGCAAAAGCCCTTAATTTAGCCAACTTGGAACCATCGCTGTCTCACAAGTGTGTGTGTTTCTGTGTGTGGGTGGCTGCGAGTGTGTGTAAAAATGGGAGAGAGTGATGACCTTTGGGCTGTCTGCATTTCACCTCATAATGGTAAGAAGGATAAAGAATTGATGGGAGAGACATTTAATTTTAGCAGTTAAAAGAAGCAAGGTGTCCAACTAGAGATTCTTGGCTATAATCCTGACAGAGATCATTCTTACACACATGATTCTGGGGAGATGTTAGTGATCAAACACTGAAGTACAGATCTTGGAGTCCTCTTGTAAAGGTAGTCCTTGAAACCAAGAGAGCAGGCGAGTGTCTTAAGAAGATTATAATAAAAGAGAAAGATTTATTCCGGCAGGCAGTAAGTATCTGTTGAATGCCAACAGAATGCACAGTTGTATACCAGTCAGACACTTAGAACACCTTGACAGAACTTCCTTTAGGTGAAGGCTAGAAAAATAACGATATCTTGCATCTCAACCATTATTTTATTTGGTCGTCACAGCAACCCAGATAGAAGATATTATTAGCCTCATTTTATAGATGAGGAAAATATTTAAAAAAAATAGTGCCTTATTTAAAGTAATTTATCTAGATGATGAGATTTGGATCTGACATTAGAAAAGCTTTCTTTCAACTCTTTTAATAAACATGTATTTACCACATGCTATGTGCTCACCACTAGGCCAGTTGTTGGGGATACAGACACAAACACAACCTCTTGATGACACATCAAAAGTGATGCTGAAGTATGGGACGAGTTAATTGACATATGAAAGACAAAGAAGAAAGATTGGTAGAAACACAGAAGAGACAACATTTTGGGGGACCTTTTAACGTGAGAGATTTTTGGCAAAGTCTACCTATTCTACAGCCCTGAGCAAAACTAAGATTAAAGTCACTTGAACTCCAAGAAGAGTTATTCAAAGTATAAGAATTGAGACTGTGGGGCTTCCCTGGTGGCGCAGTGCTTGAGAGTCCGCCTGCCGATGC
>NW_006781442.1:331676-359887 GCF_000442215.2 Lipotes vexillifer | reverse complement strand
AAAAAAAAAAAAAAAAAAAAAAAGAATTGAGACTGTGAAAATCCTTGATGATGGGTGTTGCAGGTGTTTCCTCTGTTCCGAGTCCACCAGCAGTCGACTGGCTAACGTGCCCAGTGGTACACTGGGATGAAAAGGCTTCTTCCGACCAGAATGACAGCAGAGAAAATCCATGTCCAATCACTTCTCCCTTCATTATGCCAGCACTTTACAAAGATTTCCTCTCACATAAACTAGATCCAAATTCTGTTCTGCCCTGGTGTTTGAATTCTCCCCCCCAAATGTGATATTGTTGTAAGTGATAGAGCCAATCAAACTAGCACCAATAATTGTCTCCAAGCAAGAGGTGAGTTTTGCATTCTGGAATCAATTGAATTTAGCTATTTACTCTTTTACCTAAAACTCACCTGTCGAAACATTTTCCTAAACGAATACCTTTTTTTTTTTTTTTTTCTTTCGGGCCTCTCACTGTCGTGGCCTCTCCCATTTGCGGAGCACAGGCTCCGGACGCGCAGGCTCAGTGGCCATGGCTCACGGGCCCAGCCGCTCCGCGGCATGTGGGATCTTCCCGAAACGGGGCACGAACCAGCGTCTCCTGCATCGGCAGGCGGACTCTCAAGCACTGCGCCACCAGGGAAGCCCACGAATACCTATTTTTGTATGAAGTATACTGGAATAAAAAAGGACACGGTGGAGAGTCTGTTTCATTTAAAATACAATACATTCAAAATACAATACATTCTTTTTTTTGGGCTGTGCCACACAGCTTGTGGGATTTTAGTTCCCCAAACAGGGATCGAACCTGGGCCCTTGGCAGTGAGAGTGCAGGATGTTAACCACTGGGCAACCAGGGAATTCTCACAATACATTCTTAAATAGTAAGAATGTTAACATTGTGGTCATAAATTCAATTGTGGAATAAAATCAGTTCTGATGTTAGTTTACACAGTTTTCTTTTACAGTTAACCAGAAAGGAAATATAATACAATTGCAATCTTACATAAAAGGTTTGGTAAGGGGCTTCCCTGGTGGCGCAGTGGTTGAGAGTCCGCCTGGCGATGCAGGGGACGCAGGTTCGTGCCCCGGTCCGGGAAGATCCCACATGCCGCGGAGCGGCTGGGCCCGCGAGCCATGGCCGCTGAGCCTGCGCGTCCGGAGCCTGTGCTCCGCAACGGGAGAGGCCACAACAGTGAGAGGCCTGCGTACAGCACAAAAAAAAAGGTTTGGTAAGACCACCTTCCACAGCTGTGCTTAACACACCTTCTGTATTTAAGTGATCAGCGAAAGGCCGAAGGGATTTTAGCAGCATATAAAATGCACGTATTTTGTGGCAGGAATAAATAACACTCGAAAATATAAATAAAGCACCTTCTCATGGAGGTCAAAGAGGACAATGGTAGCTGGCAACTACGGTCTTTTCCCAATGACTTGACTTAGAATACCACGCAGAACATGAAGGAATAACGTGTCAGATGAAATAGTATATGAGCAATTTTGTGATAGAAGTTCTACAAAGAAAGAGTTTTCAAGGGAAAATAGGTTATAAAGTGATTAATTTGTGACCTTACACTAACGTAATTTATGACACTTCAATTTCTTTTCACAGGAACTATCTTCTGAGAACAGAAATGTGGCTTTAGAGACAGTAACCGGGATGACAAAGAGACCACTCCAACTTACTTTGTCTTAAAAGAACATTATTACTTTTTGAATAATGTTACTGTTGGCCTTACATTCATTCTCAACAAAAGTTGAGCATTTTTGTTTAGCTCAAGCAAAAGAAAAAAGGAACTAAAGCTAGATTTTTCTCCCTATTTAATACATTTAATCAAATTAGCTACATTGGTAGAAAATGTTTCTACAGAAAATACTAAGGCAGAAATCCATTTATATAAGATTGTAGCTATCAAAAAAATAAAACTACTATAAACCAGGATACATGGAATCTCAATATGTATAGTTTTATGAAACAACCACGTGACCAAAAATTATAGCGTCAGACTAAAGAGACGAAAGCTAACTCCTCCCCAAGCAAAAACCCACCAATCGACGAAACAAACATACATCATATATCTAAGGTTGATGAAATTCATCATGCTGACTCATTAGAGGAAATGTCTACACACTGTTGTATCCCCAAACCCTTTTATCTACAATCCACCAGACATTCAATACCCCCTCAAAGACAGCTGGCAAATACTCGGCATAGGGCTTCCCTGGTGGCGCAGTGGTTGAGAGTCCGCCTGCCGATGCAGGGGACGCGGGTTCGTGCCCCGGTCCGGGAAGATCCCACGTGCTGCGGAGCGGCTGGGCCCGTGAGCCATGGCCGCTGGGCCTGCGCGTCCGGAGCCTGTGCTCCGCAACGGGAGAGGCCACAGCGGTGACAGGCCCGCGTACCGCAAAAAAAAAAAAAAAAAAAAAAAAGAAAAGAATACTCGGCATAGGTTTGCATACTCTCACTACCCGCACAGTCGCTAAAGTAGACATTTTCAATTGAGCATGACCCTTTATTCACCTGAGTGGGGGGGAGCAGAGACTCAGAAACTTGTGTAACATAGCCATACTGCCAATCAATCCAAGTTAGAAAGTGGCATGAATTTCGTTTGCATCTATGGAAGATTACATCGTCTTCAACCAGTCAGTAGACAAATATTTATGGAGTGCTCAAGAAACACCTATGCTTGGGAATACATAGAAGAGATTCACCTTAGTTACTTCCATCACAAAGATTAATTTCCAAAAGGGGAGGGAAGCTAGAAAAGCATAAATGTACATAAATAAATCACAATGACCGATAACTAAGATTATGTGGAGGAAGGTGGAGCTCAAGCTGGTGCCAGAAGGAGCGCAGAAGGGCAGTGACGTTTAGGAAACCCAGTTGGAGGTGAAACTACGTCCTGGTTTAAAGAAAAGTGGACGTGCTTTGGTAGATGGCAGGGTAACAATGGTTCCACTTTGACATTATTAAGCACTGACATTTGCGAGGCACTCTGTGTGGTATATTCCATCATAGTTCCGAAGTATCTTTTAGCCATTATTGCCCTGTTATAGGCAGAATTACAGATATTTGTAGATAAGTAAGTGCTTGAGATTAGTTCTATAACAAGTAACCTTTGGGAAAACAGAAAGTTTGCAGGTTTTCCTAAAGCCTCTCCTTTATAAGCAATATTTGACATTAATAAAATACCAAACCAAACTATAAGTTGGCTTGCCAAGGGCCAAATTTAAGAAGGAAACTGTACACTTTAAGGATCTCCTTGGAGGATAGTAAGGAAATTCTGAAAACTTAAAAACACATTTCTATAATATAGATATTAAAACCTCATGAAACTGAGAACATTTTCCAGAGAGAAATATGTAAGCGGAAGTGAACAATATTTCTGATAATTTCTCTTAGGCCCGGGTAAGCGGTTGAATTTTAGGCACGCCATTTCCTTGCTGGTTTACGGATACTGACACAGAGGACGAACGGCATGGGATGGCAATAAGGAAACCCCTTGTCGAAGAAGGGGAATCTTGAGGAACCTGGCAGTAGATATTTCATACTATAGAAGTAAAAGAGAATCACACTCTTGAGGCATAAATTTTCTAATCACAAAACTACCCCCTCCTACTCATATGATATTTTATGGCTATAATGTGTTTTCATGGAGGGCAGCAATGTACAATGGGGAAATTAGGAATTTATTTCAATTGAGCCTCTGTTCCAGTGAGGTTATACAATGCTTTATTAATGGAACATACTCTTAAATGCTTCAAGATTATCATTAGAATATAACCTGTAAAAGAGAAAATATAGGTCTTGGATATATTACAGAGCAACGGGAAATATAGTATTTCTAAAATGTTCAGACCAGGCCATAAACATCCGTTCCACCCTCTTAACTCCTGTTAAGATGGAAGAGGTGAACCCCTCCTGACCTCAGGCAAAGTCTTCCGTTATGGACTTCCAGTCATGCCTTCACGTCTCCTCAGAGGCTTCATCCAATAGACTATTTCCTTTCTCTTTTGCATATTCAGTTTCGTGGCACTTTTATCTTTTTTCATTTTAACATGGTCATGTCTTTTCATTTTAAGACAAGCAACAAGTGTCTCCCTATACCCAAAACTTCACCACGATTTGGCACCACTGTATCCCCTTCACAAGCTAGTTTTTTGAAAGAGTTGCCTACGCTTGTTCTCTTCCTAAACTCACTTATTTTTTTACGCATTGGATTCTGGCTTCTGGTCTTCCTCTCTATGAAAACTGCTTTCCCCAAGAGCAAGAATTGTTGCTCACTTCAATGGACATTTTTCAGTCTTTATTTTGCCTGTAAGAGAAAATTTTGACTATCCCCTCTTTCTTTAAACGCATTCTTCTTTTGGCTTCCGTAAAGCAAACTCTCCTAGTTCCTCTCCTACATCTTTGGCTGTGTCTTCTTGGTCTCCTTTGAGCTCTCTGTCCCTTAAACATTGGTGTCACTCAGGACTGAACCCTAGACTTCACTTCTCTCCTCACTCACTGCTTTCTATGGACCATCTCCTCCATTAAGGACTCCAATCACCGTCTACAACCCAAGACCTTTAAATCTATTATTTCCTACCAGGCATGAACAGAATTGAGTTCCAGACCCAAATGTCCAACTATTTCGGGAACATTTCCATTGGGATGTGGCCCCCAGATGGTGAAACCTTCAAGAATGAAAATGCAACTTGTTACTTCTCTCTCTCCTACAAACTTGCTTCTCATCCCACGTTTGCCACTTCAGAATTTTGTTTTCATCTTCAACCCATTCCTCTCTCTCACACACAACTCTTTACTATTAAGATGTGTACTTTATATTTCTTAAACATTTTTCAAAGACTTCCAAGTCTCTCTATCTCCCCTGTCACTAAGGTGTTGCAGCCCCTGCTGTCTCTTACTTGGAGTGCTGTGTCTGGCCTCCTTAATGGTCGCTCCGACTATCCTAATCCCTTGTCAGCTCTATATGGAAAATCTTTCCATTTTTCTTGAACTCATTTTGTATTTTCTCACACGATGAAACACAGGGTAGTTATTTCATTGACGTAGCATGCAAAAGTCATTTAACCTACTCAAAGTAATTTAGAAAACAACATATCTGAACTTCAATGCTATTCTAATTTCTCTCTCTTTCTTTAAATTCATGTTTAGGTAAACTGTAAAATGCCTCTTCTGGCTTCTCCTGGATTCCTTCTCCATTTTCCCATTTGGATTGGCAGGCATCCATCTTTTCATCCATTCACCCATCCACCCATCCATCCATTCATCCGTCCACCTCCAGCTTTGTCTCTAAATTATTTACGTCTCCTAAGAAGCATGTATAAACACAGCAAGTAGGTGAGGACATCAAGGATAGGGATAGTAGCAAGCTACTTCTATCATGAGTCAGTCAAGATCAAAATTTGAGAGGACATATAATGATATTGATGTGAAAAAAGTGCCAGAGACACTTCCATGGTGGACCGAAAGCCCTGCTGATAGTGTTATATAGGTAACCTCACTGCACATTACAAAAGTTTAGCAGGGAAATGCTTCTGAAGTCCCAGTTTCATTTCTGAGACCATCTCTTCCCAGGAACATCCTTTGCTGCCCTGGCTGGACTGTATGAGCAGGGATGCCTCAGCTGCATCCCTCCACGGGGATGTGACCCTGCTGCTGCAGGCAGGGTTTCAGCTGGAAGAACAGATCAGGAGAGGCTAAGGGCTGGTGTAGAGGTGGAGACTTTTGGAGGCGAGGTGGAGGGGCCAGCTGTGCAGGGCTCAGGGCCTCTAGATGGCAGGAAGGCTCCTGAAGGGAAAACTTCATTAACTTGGTCTGTTCCCAAGTCTCACTGGACTGTTTTCCTGCTCTGGCACCTCCGGGCAATTGTCTGTCTCTTCCTACTGCCAGCTTTTTTCCTGACCAGGCTTCCTTATCTCTCTGGTCCCTGGGAAACAACTCATTTTCCTTACTGAACCTTTAGGAAACACATAGCTTTCAAACATTTAAGTGTGTGCTTCCAGAAACAATGCAAGGGACCCAAAGCCTCTTTCCTTCTGTCCTTCTCATTCCTCTGCTCATTCCCTCATCTTTTCCACCTTGTTCCTTCCTGATTTTGTTCCTTTTATCCTTCCACTCCTTTTGTCCCTCCTTCCTTTTTTGCTCCCATTTTCCTTCCTCTCTTGCCACCTAGGGGGACAAGAGGTGGGATTTCCTTGCACCCACAGGCTGTAGCCAAGAGCCACTACAGCAGAAGAATGCTCAGCTGGGGACCTGGGGCTCCTTGTCAGACAGCAGAGGAGTCCTGGAGCTGCAGCCCCAGCGGACAATCACACCCAGGGCAGGGAACATTCCTCTACTATAAAAACGTGACTCTCGTCTTCTTCCCTTATGTTTCCACCTAGTCATAAATTTTCTTGAAGTGAACATAACCGCATCGGCCTATGCTTAGTCACCAACCTTGGGGCACGCCCTTTTCATGGGTCTGTGATGTTTGTCGAATGCTGCCTCGATTAGTAGGGGTTGGCTGTGACAGCAGAGCCGGCATGAATGAGTCTGGGCATGTAAGTGTCCTGCTTCAAGAAGTCTACAAAGTAGAAAGTTTATTTCATTTGCTCCAAATAATCATCTATCCATTTCAATGTATACTGCAGAGGAAATGGCTGCATATGCAGTATTACATAACACCAACTTTATGCCAACTCCAACCGAGTGAAGCGAGGGTTTGCTCTCGGGCAGAATGGTGTGCTCAGCATCCTTAGGCTGGGCTACAGCCAGTCTTGCAGCCAGTGGTCTAGGGAGGCTCTTGCATGTATAAGGTCCTAGCTCAGAGAGGGAAAGTAGGTTTTATCCTGCGGCCAACTTTGACAATTGTCAAATGATTCTGAAACGATCCCAGTTCATGGTAAGGGGCTATGACTGACGAACGGTATCTGCCAAGGGTATGGGGGGACATGACAACGTGTTAGAGAACTAGGGGGTCATCTTGCCCCCCTCCTCGGTACGGGTACCTCTGAGCACAAACTGCGACAAGATCAGAGAGCTTGTTTCACTTGTCGAATCGCAGAGACAAATTTCTCCCAGGTTCTCCTAAGGGCTTGAGTAAGTATGACTGTGTCTATTTCTTCTCTGCTCTTTGCCTCCTTCTGTCAACACCCCAATCCTTGGGTTGATCTAGGAAGCAGAGCAGAAGTAGCTGTGGGTAGTTTCAAGAAGGGAAGAGGATGCAGAAGTTAAAAAAAAAAACAATGATAAAGGAAGGCAATTGAGTCATGCAGTTGAATGCTGGTCCTGTGGAAGGGATGAAGTGAGTCAAGGATTACTAGTCTCTTCCAGCCAGACCTTCTGAAGTCACACTTTACTGAGTTGAACAGTTTAAGTTGAACTGGATTCATAGTTGTCATGACCTGCAAAGCAGCTAATAAATCTGTGTCGAACTGTGTCATCAGTGCAGGGGGACAAAGCATGCAAAAATGTAGTCATAACAGCAGTGTGACTCTCCTGCATCCTGTACAAGTGCAGACTGCCCACTGCTTTATGGAGAGTGTGGCCAGGAAACCCTGACCAGAATCAGGCAGGATGTTAATAAAAAGACATGGTCTATGATTCCCTTTGTGCTATGAGCACATTCACTGGCATGGCTGTGAGTGGTTAATAAGACAGGACAAAAGTTAGTCGTTGAAGGAAAGGGATTAAAAAAGCAGCAAGAAGTAACTTTAGAGTATGGATAGAGCTGTGGGCAGGAAGAAAATCTGCCCCATGTATTCTGGTCTTCCCCTGGCTGGCTCATGTTGTTGGTTTCCTCAAGTCCTTGCTACTCCCTTTGCCAGCAGCCATGGGAGCAACCATAGCAGCCCTGCCTGGGGTCTCCGGCTTCTGGGTTGTGGGGAGGATCTTGCCTTTGCCTGGGTCTTCTCAGCTGTGTGTGCACATTACAGAATATTTACCTCCACTCCCCCTTCCCCATCTTACCTACCACATTCCTGACTGCTCTTCAGACTTCTCTCATGGACTTCTTCTCCTGAAAAAGGGATGCTCCATCTATCTCCTCTGCTCTCCAAATACTACCTTTCAGAGCCTAAATCAAAGATTAGATCCCCCAGGAAGCTTTTTCTGACAACTTAAAGATATGATAAATTGATTTTTTTGGTTTTTTTTTCAATCAATGTGCTACACCTCATTAACAAATGAAGAATTAAAACAACATGACCATCTCTATAGATGCAGAAAAAGCTTTTGAGCAAATTCAATCTCTGTTTATGATAAAAAACTCTCCAGAAAGTGGGTATAGAGGAAACATACCTTAACATAATAAAGGCCATATATGACAAGCCCACAGCCAACATCATACTCAATGGTGAAAAGCTGAAAGCATTTCCTCTCAGATCAGGAACAAGACAAGGATGCCCACTCTCACCACCTTTATTCAACCTAGAATTGGAAGTCCTAACTGCAGCAATCAGAAAAAAATTAAATAAAAGGAATCCATATTGGAAAAGAAAAACTGTCACTGTTTGAAGATGACATGATACTATATAGAGAAGCTCATAATGAAACCACCAAAAAATTATTAGACCTAATAAGTGAATCTAGTAAAGTTTTAGGATACAAATATAATATACAGAAATCTGTTGTGTTTCCATACACTAACAACAAACTATTAGAAAGAGAAATTAAGAAAACAATCCCATTTGCAACTGCATCAAAAAGAATAAAATACCTACAAATGAATCTAACCAAAGAGGTAAAAGACTTCTACTCTGAAAACTATAAGATAGTGATGAAAGAAATTTAAGATGATACAAAAAATGGAAAGATATACCGTGCTCATGTAGTGGAAGAATTAATATTGTTAAAATGACCATACTTCCCAAGGCAATCTACAGATTCAATGCAATCCCTATGAAAATACCAACGGCATTTTTAACAGAACTAGAACAAGTAATTCTAAAATTTGTGTGGAAACACAGAAGACCCCAAACAGCCAAAACAATCTTGAGAAAGAAGAACAAAGTTGGAGGTATTATGCCCTCTGGTTTCAAACTACACTATGAAGCTACAGTAATCAAAACAATGTGGTACTGGCACAAAAACACATAGATCAATGGAACACAATAGAGATCCCAGAAATAAACTCATGTTTATGTGGTTAATTAGTCTACAACAAAGGAGGTAAGTATATAGAATGGGGAAAAGACAGCTTCTTCAATTAGTGGTTCAGGAAAGCTGGACAGTTACATGGAAAAAAAATCAAACTGAACTACTTTCTCACACTATATACAAAATAAGCTCAAAATTGATTAAGGGCTTAAATATAAGACCTGCAACCATAAAAACTCCTAGAAGAAACCATAGGCAGTATGCTGTTTGACATAGGTTTAACAATATGTTTTTGGATCTGTCTCCTGAGACAAGGGAAACAAAAGCAAAAATAAACAAATCAGACTACATTAAACAAAAAAGCTTTTGCACAGCAAAGAAAATTATCAACAAAACAAAAAGGCAGCTTAGTGGGAGGAGATATTTGTAAACAATATATCCAATAAGGGGTTAATATCCAAAATACATTACACAAAAAAGTATACAATTTAACATAAAAAAAAACCTGATTAAAAAATGGGCAGAAGGGCTTCCCTGGTGGCGCAGTGCTTGAGAGTCCGCCTGCCGATGCAGGAAACGCGGGTTCGTGCCCCGTTTCGGGAGGATCCCACATGCCGCGGAGCGGCTGGGCCCGTGAGCCATGGCCGCTGAGCCTGCGCGTCCGGAGCCTGTGCTCCGCAAATGGGAGAGGCCACAACAGTGAGAGGCCCGCATAACGCAAGAAAAAAAAAAAAAAAAAAAAATGGGCAGAAGACTTGAATAGTCATTTTTCCAAAGAAGACATATAGATGGCCAACAGACACATGAAAAGTGCTCAATCATCAGGGAAATGCAAATCAAAACCACAATGAGCCTCATACCTGTCAGAATGGTTATCATCAAAAAGAACAAATAAAAAGTATTGACAAAGATGTGGAGAAAAAGGAACCCTTATGTACTGTTGGTGGGAATGTAAACTGGCATATCTACTATGGAAAACAGTATGGAGGTTCCTCAAAAAATTTAAAATAGAACTGATCCAGCAATTTCACCTCTGGGTGTTTAACCAAAGAAAACAAAAACATTAGCTCAAAAAGATATATGTACTTTAATGTTCATTGCAGCTTTATTTACAGTAGCCAAGATATGGAATCAACCTATCTGTCCATCAATAGTTCAATGGATAAAGAAGATGTGGTATATATATACAATGGAATGTTACTCAGCCAAAAGATGAAATGAAATTGAGTTATTTGTAGTGAGGTATATATATACACAGTGGAATATTACTGAGACATAAGAAAAAATGAAATCTTGGAGCTTGTGACAAAATGGTTGGATCTAGAGGGTATTACACTAAATTAAATAAGACAGAGAAGGACAAACACCATATGATCTCACGTACATGTGGAATCTAAAAAACAAAAACAGACAAAACAAAATGAAAACAGAATCATAGATACAGAGAACAAATGGATGATTACAAGAGAGAAGTGGGTTGGGTGAGCGGGTAAAATAGGTGAAGGGGATTAAGAGGTAAAAACCTCCAGTTATAAAATAAATAAGCCATGGGGATGTAACATACAGCAAAAGGAATATGGTCAGTAATATTATAATAACTTTATTACATGGGGACAGATAGTTCCTAGTCCTCCTGATGATCATTTCATTATGTATGCAAATGTCAAATCACTATGAAGTGCACCTGAAACTAACACAATATTGTATATCAACTACACCTTTTTTTAAAAGGTCATGAAACTGATTAAAAGGAAAAATTATGATATTTGACTATTAATAAGGTGTGGTGCTGAGGCTCTGGTTACTCAAGCCTAAAATCTGGAGCAAAGCCCAAAGATGATTCCTTGCTAGACCATAAAATGATGATTCTGGCAAGCAAACTGTGAGGTGCAATCCGAGTGCTCCAAGAAGCAGAAATATCAGTGTTTAAAAAGGGTTTTGCAAACATTTTTAAATTGAGACATAAAATTTAGCACTTTTAGTGTGGTGAGATTTAATATTTTAATAAACAAAACACCAAATGAAGAGTCAGCTTTCTCAGAATTAGTAATCCCCTTCCCCCTTGTTTACGTTCCAGGGAGAAAGCAAATTACCCATTTGAAAAACTTATTTCAGACAGTGTTTCGAGTATTTGAATAGATATTAAATTTCAAGGCAAGTAGAATGAAAAAAATAACTAGACACATTCCATGGCCTATATGATTTATTTTTAGCATGTTTAAATGGAGGCCACTTTCCTAGAGAATTATTCCAATCCATATTTATTCTAATTTAAAGAGATTTAAAAAAATTTTTTCAGTTGAAATTTTTATTTGGGAAAATTTTATAAAAATAATTATGTCCTTTTACTTTGGTTCCTTTATTTCTCCAGCATATCCAAACTTTAAAAATACATGATTGTGCTTTTTCCATAAAAAGGAAATCTTTGGTATAAAAATGGTTTACTAATCACACTATGTTTTCATAGGCTAGGTGTGCTATGATAATCCTTTTGTCATAAACTGGCTGCGATCCTGAGTTTGAGTTAATTAGTTAATCCAGCAAATGTGGAGCTTCCACTCTGCACCAGGCACTCTCCTGGGCCTACTTTCAGCACTTTCTCTCCTTTTTGCTTTTAGGACTGGTCTGCTTGAAGAAAATGCATCAACCGCCAGCAGCATTGTCTATTCAATATGATTTAGACACAGATTAAAGTCATCATCTGGGCAGCTAATAGGCACATGAAAAGATGCTCAACATTGATAATTATTAGAGAAATGTAAATCAACACTACAATGAGGTACCACCTCACACCACTCAAAATGGCCATCATTAAAAAGTCTACAGATAACAAATTCTAGAGAGGATGAAGAGAAAAGGGAGCCCTCTAGCAGTGTTGGTGGGAATGTAAATTGGTGCAGCCACTACGGAAAACAGTATGGAGATTCCTTAAAAAACTATAAATAGAGTTGCCATGTGATCCAGCAATCCCACTCTTGGGCATATATCCGAAAAAGAAAAAAACTCTAATTCGAAAAGATACATGCAACCCAATATTCATAGCAGCACTATTTACAATAGCCAAGACATGGAAGCAACCTAAGTGTCCATCAACAGATGAATGGATAAAGATGATGTGGTACATATATATAATGGAATATTAGTCGGCCATAAAAAAGAATGAAATATTGCCATTTGCAGCAACATGGATTGACCTAGAGATTATCATACTAAGTGAAGTAAGTCAGACAGACAAAGACAAATATCATATATCACTTACATGTAGAATCTAAAATATGATATAAATGAACTTATTTACAAAACAGAAACAGACTCACAGAGATAGAAAACAAACTTATGGTTATGAAAGGGGAGAAGGGCTGGGGGAGGGACAAGTTAGGAGTTTGGGATTAGCAGATACATTACTATATATAAAATAGATAAACAACAAGGTCCTCCTGTATAGCACAGGGAACTATATTCATATATATAATATAATATGTATATTATATATATATATGTATGTAAATATATATATATATATATATGTATATAAAAAACTAAATTACTTGGCTGTACACAACATGGTAAATCAACTATACTTCAATAAAAACAATCACCCTCTGGGCTCAAGCACTCAGCCTACACTTTGATTCCAAAAGTTCTCCTACTATCTCTCACTTGAAGAATTCATTGCTTGGAGAACTAGTCAAATTTTGGGGGGAACAAAGGCTTATGTCAGAACCATTAGTGGTAGCTTGAAAAAAATCATTTCCTTTTTAACTAATATCCACACTAGAAAAGTAAACAATTGTATTCTCTCTCTATATTTTTAAAAGCATTCCTTTTGGTTACATTTCTAAATTTTGTACTGATGCTTCTTTTGATCTTCATTGTATTTTTCCACAATCACAGCCTCTCCTTATGAATCTTAATGTTAATTTTAAAAAAAACATTAGTGTGCTATTTTTCTAAGCTGAAATTAGTTGCTCCAATTTGAATATGTCTTGTTAGCTTAGCCTTAATTATGAACTCTGGCAGGTTGTGTCACTCTGATGAGAGGAACCAAGTTCCATGTTAGTCCTTTCTGCAGGATGGGCGTTTCATCTCTCCGGCACTAGCTGGCTCACCCATCTTGGCTAGTCTTCTTGCAAATGTACATGAGAGTCTGGGTGTAAAAGTCAATGTTTTTGAAGACCTGGGTGTTAAAGCATTGCAGTTTCGGTCACTATAAAGCTATTTCCTCTATCGCCAGCATAGCCCAGGGCACGTCCTATGACTATGGTGGGCTGACAGCCCAGCTTGCTCACGAGGGACATTATTAGTACTGGCTCACAGTCCTCTTGTTAGCCTCACTTTATGAATATTTGGTGCATCTTCAAGTTCTAACTCATCAGAACAGCAGGAAGTCATGGTTTTTTTGGTATGCCACAAGCAAATTAGCCTGAAATCTTATATGGTTTATCATAATTTTTAATCCAATTCGCTATTTAAAGTGAGGCCAGTGTAAAGGATGCAAACTCCCCTCCCCAAGCTTCTTCTGACGTCTTCTCCTTCCCTTTCCTTCTTCCAAAATTAAGTCCTCCTACAACCCTTTATTTATACTTCCTTACAGGATTGACTTTTTCCTTGTTCTTTGCAGTTGGAGTGATCTACCTCCCTCACCAGACTGTAAGCTTCCTGAGAGCAGGGACTCTGTTTCATTCCTCCTGGAATTTCTCCTTGGCCCATGTCATGCCCAGAATGCTGTCTGCAGTGGGCACTCAGCAACTGCCTTCTCAACAGAATTCATTTTTATTCTTAATATTTTAATTTATTCTTAATAATCATTTATTTTACTTCTATTTTTTATGTATGATATGCACGTACCATACCTACTAAATATTTTAGTAAAAGTTAATTGGTAATGATTTAAGGCAAGAGGTATATACACTAAGTCAAATTATCCTAATGATATTACTGTCTCATTTATTTTTCCTTTTTGAGCTCAACAATTGGTAACTTTATCTATGGCATGCTGATATTACTTCAACTCTACCTGATTTTTCAAAAGTAACATTTAAGGTGTGATAGTCAATTCTCTGAATTACTTAGGATGCATGCAGTCTGGACCTAGTAATTTATAAATGTTAACATTTATAAGTGTTTCCTTATTTATCTGATGTCGATATCTATTTTTGCAAAGCCTACATTCTTAGTGGCTCAAATTTCTTAATTTTCTTTCCAGGACAGACTGGACAAATGCCTCAGCAATTTTAGGATTGCTGTCAATTCTACCCCTTCTTCATTATTTTTGAGCTTGCATAAGATTGTGCTTAGAGAAGTTTTTTTTCAGGGCAAAACTTTTGTTCACACATTCTTCTTATTGACACAGAGTCCATCTCCTGCACCCTGGCAGCACACTCATTCATGTGACTGGTGGTGTCCATCTCTAAGCCTAAATTTGCCTTTCTCAAAAATGGGGTAATCATGAACTTGACTTCTGAGGGATGATGTGAGGATTAAATCAAATAATCCAGATAAGCCCTTAGGATGGTATCTGGCATTTGGTAAATACTCAGTACATTTTAACTATTATTATTATGATTGAGATAGAAATGACCAACGAAGAGTGGATTTGGGGAGAGAAATAAAGAGTTGTGTGTTGAAGGTTCCTTTTGTGTCCCCTACTTAGATGTCCAAATGAGCGTAATGAGTGGATGGGTGTTCATACAAACCGGAAGGGTGGTTAGGGCTGAACATTTATGTAAATCTTTTATTTGTTTATTTATTTAGTCGTACCTCGTGCGGCATACAGGATTTTAGTTTCCCGACCAGGGATTGAACCCATGCCCCCTGCAGTGGAAGCACGAAGTCTTAACCATTGGACCGCCAGGGAAGTCCCTGAACATATAAATTTTGGATTCAGTCATCTGTATGTAAAATGATTTAAAACCATGTACTAGAGCAGGGTTTCTCAACAGAACAGGCACTATTGATATTTTGTGCCAATAAGTCTCTGTTGTGGAGGGCTGTCTGGTGCCTTGTAGGATGTTTACAGCAGCTTCCCTACCCTTGACACACCAGATGCCTGCAGCATTTCCCCCAGTTGTGACAAAAGTGTCTCCAGACATTGCCAAGTGACCCCGGCAGCATAGCTGTTTCGAGAGTACAGCTGGAAAAGAGATGGACTGAGTCCTGAGCGCTGTGGCCTGCACAGGCACGAGGAGCCAGCACAGAGCATGGGGGAGGGACCAATGAGCAGGGAGGGACATTGGGAGCCTCTAGCCCTGGAATCCACGAAGGCTGCATCAAGGTGGGTGGACCTTGTTAGTCGCTGACCATGTGAGTGAGATGAGGACAGGAAATGACTTTTTGGCAAGATGGAGGCTCTCAGACACTGGATAAGATATATCTTAATGTGGCAAAGGAGATAAAGAGTCATTGAGTGGGCTGTGGAGGGAATGGAGTCAGGTGTTGAGGAAGTGGATACAGAAAGTGTGGACAAGATGATGGAGGAGTTTTGCTGAAGAGAAAAACAGAAATGGTGTGAAAGACTTAAAAGAATATGGGGTAACAAGTAATTTTTAAAACATGACAAATGCAGTAGAAAGTGGAATCACAGAAATAAAATTCTTGGGTAGATGAGAGAGCATGGATTGCAGTACAACTTGAGGGGCTGGCTTTAGATAACTGTACAGAGAGTACTGTGTCTGCCATAAGAGGAAGGAAAGCAAGATAGATGGCTACTGGTGTAGGTAAGTTGATATACAGTATACTTTTTTTTGGTGGGAGGGTGTGGTAGTTCTCCTGAAGCTTCTATTTTCTTAGGAAAATAATTGATTAGCAGAGAATGAGGAATGAAACAGTTACCTAAGAGTGCAAATACGAATTCCCCAGGGATATGTAGAAAGCTTGTTGCCTAGTTGAGCTGGTAATGGAATTGGTGTAGTTTTGATTTATGATTGGGCTCCTCCCTGCATCCAGCCCTCCTTGTACTGACTCTGATATCCACAAAGATCAGCCCATGCCCTCCCACTCCTGTTTCCTACTTTTTAGGGCTGCCTCCTGCTGTGGGTGGGTGTACTTCCTGAATCTGAGCTGCCATTTGGGGCTGGGAGTTTGTTTACCGTTTCCAGCATTATACCTAGAACCATAGGGCTGCACCCCTATAACTTCTGCAGGGAGGGTTAGACCTCACTCAGTGACCCTACCCTCCACCACCAACCCCTGTGGCTGTCCTTTCACACTTGTGCCCTGAGTCCAGTCCTTTCAGGGCTCAAGTAAGTTTTGAATGAAATTGTGAAGATTCGGTTGCACAGTCGTGTTAGTGGAATGCTAGTGGGTATTTCAAAGCTCCTCATGGGGAACCAAATTCTGTAGGTGCAGCAAATAGAAATGATCACTGTTTTTAAATGGATTGTTGAGGGACTTAATTAAATGAGGAAAGTTGAAAGCAAGTAGATTGAATATTGTAAAGTTGCAGTGCTGGTTAATAACAGCAGAACGTTAAACAATAGGTGGTTTTGCTCTTGGAAGATGGTGTCCTGAGTAAAATTGATTAAAATAAATTGGACTGCAGATGGTGTCAGTCCTGAGTCTCACATTATTATAAAGTATCACTGTGTGTGTGCGCATGTGTGCACATGTGTGAGTGTGTATGTGTGAGTGTGCACATGTGCTGGGGAGAGTGGAGGGTGGGCAAATGGTGTTTGTGGAGGAATCTCCGAAGCAGTCAGACTCAACTTTGATTTTCTTAAACCACCAAGCTCTAATTTGCATTTTAGATTTCTTTTTATATCAATACTTTTCAGCTAGCTCAGCTCTACATTAATTATAGTGTTCCCAAGCATTTATTAATATTTCCCTAAAAATCTTGCCTGAGTTTTTGTTCCTCTTCATTTTCTTCCCCTTTTTTCTTGATGGCAGTCTCGTGAATTTGATAGTCACGTGGTTCTCTGCTGCCCCATCCTCCATCAGGCTTTGATAATGTGAAGTCCCTCAGTTTCCGGCTCTCTCTGCCCTGTATTCTCTCATCCATTGGTGAAGAGATACCCTTCTGCTGCTCCCAAAGTTGAGTTCCAGGTTGCCTGCAGTGTTCTGTTCCTTTAGTGCAAATGGTAAGAAAACTGGCTCCTTGCCCTTTTTATAAGAGCCAGCTCTGTCTTACCCAGTTAAATCTTTGTGTCTCCAGAGTTCCCTCAATGAGCATCTTCTCTTCATTTCTTTGTTTTCCTTGGGTGATCTCATTAAACCAACATGGCCATGCAAGTGGCTACCTTTCCAGCCCAGATCTCTCATAAATATCTCTAAGACATGAATTCTACTTGCTTAATGGCTGTTTCCACATTGATGCCCCATAAACATCATCCACGCAATATAACTACGACTGAAATCTTCTAAACATTCTCTTTCTGAATTCAGCTCTAGGTTAATGTCATTGAAATCTACCTAGTAAAGGAAACTGAATCTACTGAAATAGACTCCAGAAGAGACAGAAAACAGACTCATAACAATGAATAAAGCTATTAAAGCTATTAATAAATGACCTTTAAAAATATGCCATACCCAGGTGGCTTTAGAAGTTAATTCAACTTTCCATGGAACTGTTATTTCCCTACTTTATCTTATTTAAACTTTATTAAAAGAAAGAAGTCTCTAGAAACCTTTTGTTAAATGATGACAGCATTCCACTGATATCAAAACTTTATAGGGCTTCCCTGGTGGCACAGTGGTTGGGAGTCCACCTGCCGATGCGGGGGGCATGGGTTTGTGCCCCAGTCTGGGAGGATCCTGCATGCCACAGAGCGGCTGGGCTCGTGGGCCATGGCCACAGGGCCTGTGCGTCCAGAGCCTGTGCTCCACGGAGGGAGAGGCCACAGCGGTGAGAGGCCCGCGTACAGAAAAACAAACAAACAAAAAAACTGGATAGAGGTTGGTTGTTTGGCCTGAGGAGACCCAACACTGGATCCTACCCAGGCTCTTTGGTGGGTCTGGTGGCGGACTCTGGGAGGGCTCACGCCGGGGAGTGTTTCCCAGAACTTCTGCTGGCAGTGTCCTTATGCTCACAGTGAGACAGAGACACCACCCGCCTCTGCAGGAGACGCCCCAACACTAGCAGCCTTATCCACCAGAGGGCAGACAGCAGAGGCAAGAAGAACTACAATCCTGCAGCCTGTGGAACACAAACCACATTCACAGAAAGGTAGACAAGATTAAAAGGCAGAGGGCTATGTACCAGATGAAGGAACAAGATAAACCCCCAGAAAAACAACTAAATGAAGTGGAGATAGGCAACCTTCCAGAAAAAGAATTCAGAATAATGATAGTGAACATGATCCAGGACTTGGGAAAAAGAATGGAGGCAAAGATCGAGAAGATACAAGAAATGTTTAACAAAGACCTAGAAGAAGTACAGAACAAACAAACAGAGATGAACAATACAATAACTGCAACGAAAACTACACTAGAAGAAATCAATAGCAGAATAACTGAGGCAGAAAAATGAATAAGTGACCTGGAAGACAGAATGGTGGAATTCACTGCTGCGGAACAGAATAAAGAAAAAAGAATGAAAAGAAATGAAGACAGCCTAAGAGACCTCTGGGACAACATTAAACGCAAAAATATTCACATGACAGGGGTCCCAGAAGGACAAGAGAGAGAGAAAGCACCCGAGAAAATATTTGAAGAGATTAGAGTCGAAAACATCCCATATATGGGAAAGGAAATAGCCACCCAAGTCCAGGAAGAGCAGAGAGTCCCATACAGGATAAACCCAAGGAGAAACATGCCGAGACACATAGTAATCAAATTGGCAAACATTAAAGACAAAGAAAAATTACTGACAGCAGCAAGGGAAAAGCAACAAATAACATACAAGGGAACCCCCATAAGGTTAACAGCTGATTTCTCAGCAGAAACTCTACAGGCCAGAAGGGAGTGGCATGACATACTTAAAGTGATGAAAGGGAAGAACCTACAACCAAGATTACTCTACCTGGCAAGGATCTCATTCAGTTTCGATGGAGAAGTCAAAAGCTTTACAGACAAGCAAAAGCTAAGAGACATCAGCACCACCAAACCAGCTCTACAACAAATGCTAAAGGAACTTCTCTAAGTGGGAAACCCAAGAGAAGAAAAGGACCTACAAAAACAAACCCAAAACAATTAAGAAAATGGTCATAGGAAGATAACTTATTGATAATTACCTTAAACTTGAATGGGTTAAATGCTCCAACCAAAAGACACAGGCTTGCTGAATGGATACAAAAACAAGACCCATATATATGCTGTCTACAAGAGACCCACTTCAGACCCAGGGACACATAAAGACTGAAAGTGAGGGGATGGAAAAAGATAGTCCATGCAAATGGAAATCAAAAGAAAGCTGGAGTAGCAATACTCATATCAGATAAAATAGACTTTAAAATAAAGAATGTTACAAGAGACAAGGAAGGACACTACATAATGATCAAAGAATCAATCAATCCAAGAAGAAGATATAACAATTATAAATATATATGCACCCAACATAGGAGCACCTCAATACATAAGGCAACTGCTAACAGCTCTAAAAGAGGAAATCGACTGTAACACAATAGTAGTGGGGGACTTTAACACCTCACTGACACCAATGGACAGATCATGCAAAACGAGAATAAATAAAGAAACAGAAGCTTTAAATGACACAATAGACCAGATAGATTTAATTGATATTTATGGGACATTCCATCCAAAAACAGCAGATTACACTTTCTTCTCAAGTGCACATGGAACATTCTCCAGGATAGATCACATCTTGGGTCACAAATCAAGCCTCAGTAAATTTAAGAAAATTGAAATCATATCAAACATCTTTTCTGACCTCAATGCTATGAGATTAGAAATGAATTACAGGGAAAAAACACAAACACATGGAGGCGAAACAATACGTTACTAAATAACCAAGAGATCACTAAAGAAATCAAAGAGGAAATCAAAAAATACCTAGAGACAAATGACAATGAAAACACGACGATCCAAAACCTATGGGATGCAGCAAAAGCAGTTCTAAGAGGGAAGTTTATAGCTATACAAGCCTACCTCAAGAAACAAGAAAAATCTCAAATAAACAATCTAACCTTACACCTAAAGGAACTAGAGAAAGAAGAACAAACAAAACCCAAAGTTAGCAGAAGGAAAGAAATCATAAAGATCAGAGCAGAAATAAATGAAATAGAAACAAAGAAAACAATAGCAAAGATCAATAAAACTAAAAGCTGGTTCTTTGAGAAGATAAACAAAATTGATAAACCTTTAGCCACACTCATCAAGAAAAAGAGGGAGAGGACTCAAATCAATAAAATTAGAAATGAAAAAGGAGAAGTTACAACAGACACCACAGAAATACAAAGCATCATAAGACTCTACCACAAGCAACTCTATGCCAATAAAATGGACAACCTGGAAGAAATGGACAAATTCTTAGAAAGGTATAACTTTCCAAGACTGAACCAGGAAGAAACAGAAAATATGAACAGACCAATCACAAGTAATGAAATTGAAACTGTGAGTAAAATCTTCCAGGGCTTCCCTGGTGGCGCAGTGGTTGAGAGTCCGCCTGCCAATGCAGGGACACGGGTTCGTGCCCTGGTCTGGGAAGATGCCGCAGAGCAGCTGGGCCTGTGAGCCATGGCCGCTGGACGTGCGCATCCGGAGCCTGTGCTCCACAGCAGGAGAGGTCAGAACAGTGAGAGGCCCGCGTACCGCAAAAAAAAAAAAAAATCTTCCAACAAACAAAAGTCAAGAACCAGATGGCTTCACAGGTGAATTCTGTTTAGAGAAGAGCTAACACCCATCCTTCTCAAACTCTTCCAGAAAACTGTGGAGGAAGGAACACTCCCAAACTCCTCATTCTATGAGGCCACCATCACCCTGATACCAAAACCAGACAAAGATACTACAAAAAAGAAAATTGCAGACCAATATCACTGATGAATATAAATGCAAAAATCCACAACAAAATACTAGCAAGCAGAATCCAATAACACATTAAAAGGATCATACAGCATGATCAAGTAGGGTTTATCCCAGGAATGCAAGGATTCTTCAATATATGCAAATCAATCAATGTGATACACCATATTAACAAGTTGAAGAATAAAAACCATATGATCATCTCAATAGATGCAGAAAAAGCTTTTGACAAAATTCAACACCCATTTATGATAAAAACTCACCAGAAAGTGGGCATAGAGGGAACCTACCTCACCATAATAAAGGCCATATACGACAAACCCACAGCAAACATCATTCTCAATTGTGAAAAACTGAAAGCGTTTCCTCTAAGATCAGGAACAAAACAAGGATGTCCACTCTCACCACTATTATTCAATGTAGTTTTGGAACTCTTAGCCATGGCAATCAGAGAAGAAAAAGAAATAAAAGGAATACAAATTGGAAAAGAAGAAGTAAAACTGTCACTGTTTGCAGATGACATGATAATATACATAGAGAATCCTAAAGATGCCACCGGAAAACTACTAGAGCTAATCAATGAGTTTGGTAAAATTTCAGGATACAAAATTAATGCACAGAAATCTCTTGCAATCCTATACACTAATGATGAACAATATGAAAGAGAAATTAAGGAAACACTCCCATTTACCACTGCAACAAAAAGAATAAAATACCTAGGAATAAACCTACCTAGGGAGACAAAAGACCTGTATGCAGAAAACTATAAGACACTGACGAAAGAAATTAAAGATGATACCAACAGATGGAGAGATATACCATGTTCTTGGATTGGAAGAATCAATATTGGAAAAATGACTATACTACCCAAAGCACTCTACAGATTCAATGCAATCCCTATCAAATTACCAATGGCATTTCTTACGGAACTAGAACAAAAAATTTTAAAATTTGTATGGAGATACAAAAGACCCTGAATAGCCAAAGCAATCTTGAAGGATAAAAAGGGAGCTGGAGGAATCAGACTCCCTGACTTCAGACTATACTACAAAGCTACAGTAATCAAGACAATATGGTACTGGAACAAAAACAGAAACATCGATCAATGGAACAAGATAGAAAGCCCAGAGATAAACCCACACACCTATGGTCAACTAATCTATGACAAAGGAGTCAAGGATATACAATGGAGAAAAGACAGCCTCTTCAATAAGTGGTGCTGGGAAAACTGGACAGCTACAGGTAAAAGAATGAAATTAGAACACTCCCTAACACCATACACAAAAATAAACTCAAAATGGATTAGAGACCTAAATGTAAGACTGGACACTATAAAACTCTTAGAGGAAAACATAGGAAGAACACTCTTTGACATAAATCACAGCAAGATCTTTATTGCTCCACCTCCTAGAGTAATGGAAATAAAAATCAACAAATGGGACCTAATGAAACTTAAAAGCTTTCGCACAGCAAAGGAAACCATAAACAAGATGAAAAGACACGCCTCAGAATGGTAGAAAAAATTTGCAAACGAATCAAGTGACAAAGGATTAATCTCCAAAATATATAAACAGCTCAGGCAGCTCAATATTAAAAAAACAAACAACCCCATCCAAAACTGGGCAGAAGACCTAAATAGACATTTCTCCAAAGAAGACATACAGATGGACAAGAAGCCCATGAAAAGCTTCTCAGCATCACTAATTATTAGAGAAATGCAAATCAAAACTACAATGAGGTATCACCTCACACCAGTTAGAATGGGCATCATCAGAAAATCTACAAACAACAAATGCTGGAGAGGGTGTGGAGAAAAGGGAACCCTCTTGCACTGTTGGTGGGAATATAAATTGATACAGCCACTATGGAGAACAGTATGGAGCTTCCTTATAAAACTAAAAATAGAGTTACCATATGATCCAGCAATACCACTACTGGGCATATACTCAGAGAAAACCATAATTCAAAGAGACACAAGCACCCCAATGTTCATTGCACCACTATTTACAATAGCCAGGTTATGGATGCACCCTAGAAGCCCATCAACAGACTAATGGATAAAGATGTGGTTCATATATACAATGGAATATTACTCAGCCATAAAAAAGAATGAAATTGGGTCATTTGTTGAGACGTGGATGGATCTAGAGACTGTCATAAAGAGTGAAGTAAGTCAGAAAGAGAAAAACAAATATCATATATTAACGCATATATGTGGTACCTAGAAAAATGGTACAAATGAACCAGTTTGCAGGGCAGAAATTGAGACACAGATGTAGAGAACAAACGTATGGACACCAAGGGGGGAAAGTGGCAGGGGAGTGATGGTGGTGGTGTGATGAATTGGGTGATTGGGATTGACATGTATACACTGATGTATGTCAAACTGATGACTAATAAGAACCTTCTGTATTAAGAAAAATAAGATTTTTTTAAAAACCTTGATAGAAATACCTCTAAATTAGATAATTATTCAAAATATTACAAAATCTTAAAGTAATTATTAAACAGATATAGCAGTTCACTGAAAGAAAAATACACCTCAACTAAGTGGTATTTATTTCCTGAATGTATGGGTGGAACAATAACAAAATTATAAATGGGTCTAATTAATTTATAGTAGTATATTAAAGGTTAAAGGAGGGAAATAATATAAATTATATAGGAGATACCAAACGAGGTATTTTGAAAACATCAACATCCATGTCTGATGTTAAAAACTGTTGGTAAGGTAAGAATTGATAGTTTCTTTCTTAAGCCAGCATTCAGTTTAAAGATAAAACACTAAACATATTCCTATTAAGAATCTGAAACAGGACAAGGATGCTGACCGTTGCTACAACTGTTTTAAACTGTTATTGAAATAGTAGCCAATAATGTTAAATGAGAGAAATAAGTAAAAAGTATAAATATTGGAAGGAAGAGTTATTGCTACCATCTGCAAATTTTATGATTAATAACCAGAAAATACAAAGCAAATCACCCCAAAACTATTATAAATAAGATAATTCCATCAGATTACAAATATACATACAACAAGTGTACTATGTATAAATAATTATCAATGAGAAAATACAGTAAAAGAAATGGAAGAAAGCAAACAAATGAAACAGAACAAAACAAAACAAAACAACCAAACAAAATAAGAGAAAACACCTATGAATGACTTAAGTGAGAACTTAAATATTATATAAAGAAAACTTTAAAACTCTGATGAAGGACTTAAAAGGAAGGCTTGATGATGTAATACCCTAAGTGTAACAATTCTACTTGAAATGTCTTATAAATTTAATGTGACTTTTTCTGGACAACCAGAAAATCTATTTTTCTTATGAGAGGAAAAAAATAAACATGTGAGAATAGCCTAGAAAATTCTGGAAAGAAGGTTAGTAACTAGGGACTAGCCTTATACGATATTAAAACTTGGCCGTCCAATATGGTAGCCAGTAGCCACAAGGGACTTTTTGAAATATAAATTAATTAAAATGCAAAAAATAAAAATTCCACTCCCGGTCACACAAGCCACATTTCAAGGACTCAGTGTGGTAAGCTGTTACTGTACTGGACAGAGCAAAGAGAGGATCGGGATCTATTAAACATATTACTAAGCTTTAATAGTGAAAACAGTTTAGTACTCAAGAGGTAACAGTTAAGAAAAGAACTGAGCCCAAAACTAGATCCAAATAAGGTGGGAATTTATAGATTGTGATAAAGGCTGTGTTTCAAAGGTGAAGAAAAGAGAGGCTATTTTTTATATGATGTTGGGCCAATTGACTTACCATTTGAAAAAACACACAGTTGGGTCTTAATCTCTTTGTTTACATCCACATACATTCCAGGTAGAACAAAGATTTAAATGTAAAAACAAAACTAAGCAAACCCCCTTAATGTTCTAGAAGAAAGGATGAGTGAATTTATCTGTAAACTTGAAGTGTGGATATTTGCAATGCATATAACTGACAAAGGGCTAATTTCCTTAATTTACAAAAAGCTCATACCTATCAATAAGAGACAACCAAAACCATTTTTTAAAAATGAGCAAAGAGTGTAAATAGGGACTCTATAAGAAAATAAATACACGTGTCCAGTAATCATATGAAGAGATACTCAACCCCACTCACCACAAAAGAAATACCCCCAAATATTGATATTTTAGTGTATATTCCTAAACATGAACATTCTCCTACATAACCACAATAACGCACCGAAATCAGGAAACTACCTTGAAACATTAATACCATCTAATCCTCAACTCCATTTAATTGTTTCCAGTTGTCCCAATGACATTCCTTATTACAAATGATCCAATCCAGAATCACATGTTGTATTTAATTTTGATGCCTCCTTATTCTCCTTCAGTCTGGAACAGTTCTTCGGTTTTCCCTGATGTTCATGACCTTGACATTTATAAAGATTACAGACAAGCTACTTTGTAAAATGTTCCTCAATTTGGGTTGGTCTAATATTTCCTAATGATTAGATTCAGACTTTACATTTTGGCAAGGCTACCACACTGCCTGCTATCAGGTGGCATATGACTTTGATTTGTCCACTTAGGGTCATGTTAACTTTGATTAAGGTAGTGCCTGCCAAGCATCTCCATGGTAAAGTTATTCTTCTCTTTGCAGTTGATGGTATTTTGTGGGGAGACTTCTTGAGATTATGTAAAATACAGATCCTTGTCAAACTTTTATTCACGTATTTATGTATATTAGTATAGATTCATTAATTCCTATTTTTTCCCATTGGGCTATACTCCATTTTAATACCATTATTTATTTTGATGCTCTATTTGTTCCTAGGTTGGCAAGTGAGGGCCCTTTCAGGCAGGCATCTGGGTCCCTCGCACATGTTCCGTTTTTCCTTAAGCTCTTTTTTCTGTTTCTTTCTCCCTCCTTCCCTCTCTCTGTTCCTGCCTCCTTCCTTCTCTCTCTCTCTCTCTCTCTCTCTCTCTTTATTGCTCATCTTGTACTTTCCCTGCCTTAGTCCTGGAATCAGCCGTTACTCCAGCCCTTACTCTAAGGAGCATTGCTTCCTTTTTGGGGAAAACGGTATTTAAAGTCCAAAATCTAGGTACTAGTTGTGCTCACTGCTTTTGCGGTGCCACTACTCCCAGGCCTCTCAGTGGCCAGTGCTATAGGCACACACACACATTGCTACAACCACATTTATTTCTATATCTATCTTTATGTATATTGAAAAAATCTGAGTTCACATCAATATCTCTAAATCTAATCCAACAGCACAGAGTACATTCTAATTGTCTATCTTTCCATTTTTTTACCTTCCTCTGCTCCCACTGCCCTTTTTTTTTTTTTTTTGCAGTACGCGGGCCTCTCACTGCTGTGGCCTCTCCCGTTGCGGAGCACAGGCTCCGGACGCGCAGGCTCAGCGGCCATGGCTCACGGGCCCAGCCGCTCCGCGGCATGTGGGATCTTCCCGGACCGGGGCACAAACCCGTGTCGCCTGCATTGGCAGGTGGACTCTCAACCACTGCGCCACCAGGGAAGCCCTGACCTTTTTGTATTTACCTATTTGCTCCACCCCTGCATGTAACCAGTCTCCACTGCCACCCTTGCCCTGCACCCCACTACTCCTTTGGCACGATGCCCTTCTTGTCACTCTGTGTTCCAATCCCCTTTGCAGGGCCATTGGCATTGTTTCCCACCATGTGGGTGTCCTTCCCACTCTTCTCAGGCTCCGACACCTCTCTCTGGACCATGGCTCCTCCCAGAGCAGGTGGATGCTGACTGTGCTGGGCCTTCCCTAGTGGCTTGGACGGAATCATTGGAAGAGGAAATACTCTCCCGTCCTGCAGCTCCTGTTTGCTTATTTCCCTATTTCCCAACCAAACTTGAGAGGCTCAGCCATTTCAACTGCTCATACATAGTAACTGTTTCCTGGGGGAAGGAACTAGGAAGCCACCTTTTATTGTAATAGATAGCCATATTAAGCAAAATGTTTTCATGAGTTATTTTATTACGTGCAACTGATTTAAATACTGAAAATCACGGCAAATTTGTTCTTGTCCAAAGACTTTTTTTTAAAGTTCCATTATATAGACATAATGCCTAGATTCAAGTTATAAAAATAATCAATCAAATATGGTAAAAGTGTAAATTCTCATGAATAAAAGTTACCTGCGAATGTAAGCCTTACATGTCTGTGTTACTGGTGGATAGGATAAGGAAAAACATTTTGATCATCGTGGTAAGTTTTAAAACAATTGACCTTAGGTGTCTGTTCATCTAATCTATAAAATGGACTCTACTATGTGGAAAATATTACTGAAACCAAGCATTAATGTTTTCATTAAACCAACGATAGAAGAGTACACACGGGGTTATGAAATGTTCCTGCAAAAGGCGAGGTGGTTGGACAATTCGCACATAAGCATTTAAGAGTCACCACGTTGCCTGCAGAAGAATTTCTACCTCTGTCACAAAAAGGTCAGCTTTAAGCGTTGCTGTCATAAGGACCCTGTTAACAGCCAAAGGGATTTTTTTAAAGAGAGAAAGGTCTGCGATTAGAACCTATCATGCAAGCCTAAGAGAAAAAACTTAGTATCATCAAATAAGGCTCCAATGAAGTAATAAAGACTTTTATTAAGTCAGTGTTACTTGAAGGAAGACATTGTTACATCGTAAGCAGCTTGAGGGCTGTTTACAGTCTGATTAAATAAGGCATAGAACTGCCCAGGGTCAGAAGAGGTGACAGGGTTAGCATTTGGATTCCTGAAATGAAACACCTTCTTTTCCCCCCAGACATGGTTCACTGATTTAAACAGCCTGCCATTTCTTATTTAATATGTTTTACATTTGGCATTATTCTAAGGAGGAAATTCTTTTTTAAAAATTCAGGGTTGTGACCCTCAGTATAACAAACTGGGTGCACCATGAACTGATAATTGTTTTATACTCAGCATAAGTAAAGGCAACAGATACATATTTCACTGAGAATCTACTCTTGAATCTAGTCATTTAATGGCTACTTTAATATACACTAACCAATTTAATCCCCTCAACATACCTCTGCAGTAGATTTCATCCATGTGTTGCAGACAGGGAAACTAATGCTTAGAGTTTACTGCCCTTAGCCTTCAGAAATGGATTCACTCAACTGGGGGCCAGACCTTCCAAGGCCATGTCTAGGGCTCTGGTGGTCTCTCCTTTATTCTTGGTGCAGATATTTTTTTTTTTTTTTTTTTTTTTTTTTTTTT
>NW_006781442.1:226531-331536 GCF_000442215.2 Lipotes vexillifer | reverse complement strand
CGGGGCACGAACCCGCGTCTCCTGCATCGGCAGGCGGACTCTCAAGCACTGCGCCACCAGGGAAGCCCGGTGCAGATATTTTTAATGAAGACTCTCCAGTGGATATTTTCTGTCCTCATGTTCAATAGTTATTGTAGACCACTGAGTACTTGGCATTATATTACATTCTAGAATGATATTGTGCATATTATGGAATGAATAGGACTTTCGTATAAAAATATTTAAACTTGTTCTTCTATAAATACTTGAGAAGAAATATATGTGGGTCCCAGATAAAGTCCATTAAGAACAGCAAATTAATACATTATGCTGGCCTTCGTTTATAGTCTCATCATAATTGTCTGTTTACTCATCTGACTGCTCTGTTATCTTTAATAGTATCTTTTTTTTTAAATATGGAAGAATTAGCTATGACTCATGGGCATCACAAGCACATTTCACAGTGGAGACATTGCCAGTAGTTACATTAACAAAGCATCTGGGGCTTCCCTGGTGGTGCAGTGGCTGAGAATCTGCCTGCCAATGCAGGGGACACGGGTTTGAGCCCTGGTCTGGGAAGATCCCACATGTCGCAGAGCAGCTGGGCCCGTGAGCCACAACTACTGAGCCTGAGCGTCTGGAGCCTGTGCTCCACAACAAGAGAGGCCGCGAGAGTGAGAGGCCCTCGCACCGTGATGAAGAGTGGCCCCCCACTTGCTGCAACTAGAGAAAGCCCTCACACAGAAACGACGACCCAACACAGCCAAAAATTAATTAATTAATTAATTAATAACTTAAAAAAACAAACAAAAAACAAAGCATCTGGCCGAGAACAGGTCTCCCAACAGAAACAGTCTGATGTTCTTAGAGAATTTTAGGTGGCTTGGACCAAGGACTGCATGCGTTGGTTGTGGAATGGAGTGTTGATTTTAACAGACTGTCTTAGACTTGGTTTACTGCTGAGTCACAGTGGCTTTTTCAAGAAAAATAACGAATGGGAAGGTTTATGATTTTTAGACATATGAAATAGCCTCAGACAGTTTTCAGTTGTCAATTTAAAATACGATATTTCCTTTGTGTCGTATGCTTCATATCAAATTATAGTTTGAATGTATTGGAACCTTGTTCAAGTATTAACTAGGTTTATCCATGTTTATTTCACACATTACGAAAAAAATCAATATGAAGGAAATTGAAAAACTCAGTAAAGTCATAATATTCCTTTAGAATAAACATTATGTAGTAGTTGGCTCATTTTGTGCGATCCTCATCTGTGAAATTAGGTAATCCCTGTACCATAACCTGTCAATATTAACAGTTATTTGTTGTTTGTACCATTCAACCTCTACTCTATACCCAACCACTCACTGTAGTTTTTTTTTTATTATTATTACATATTTAGGAATTGATTAATGAAATACAAAATGCTAGATCAACTTACAACTACTTTCAACCTTGCCCACCAAAATCCATCTTCTGGTTCCTCTCAAAGTTCCACTTTCACAGTGAGGTGGTTGTCACATTAATACTGATAAGATGCTCTATTTCAGGGCCACTCATCACATTTGCTGATAAATGCTAACAATAGTTCTCTGTGTACTTCCTTCACTACGTATACCCAGCTCCTTGTCAACAGGGAAAGGTGTCAGAAAAATGTACCTGATATTGCTCATAACCTTATTTAGTAAATGAACTTGGGTGCTAGGCTATAGATTACTTTGACTTGTGCTTCTATCTGTAGCTACTCTCAAATACAGCTTGCCTAGCCACTCCTATTAGATCTTTTAAAGGAAGTGTAGTACAAAAGGGGAAAATTGTAATAAATCCTCTCACATTAGTTAAGGTGCTTTTCTGCTTACTGATTTAACGTTAGACAAATATTTTTAATACAAAGGTGATTTTTCTTCTTTTTCTCCTACTAACATTGTAACATCAGTTCTAAGCAGTGCTAGTTCACACAGTGTGAGGTGGATATTTATATTAATGAAATACATGTCTAGAACCGTTCCTTTCTCCAAATTAGTTCACATTTTATTCCACACAAAGAGGATATATATATTTTTTGGATTATAGTTAATAGTGTAGTATTCTTTTTGGGAGTCAATGCAATAAAAACCTAGGAATCTATATCAAAAAGATGAAATCCAAGGGTATGATCAGCCCAAATAGTTTAGAAGCCAACAGCATGCCAAAATTAGCTAAATAAAATGTACGATTTGTTTGTTTTTTGACCCAACTTATTAACTAATATAGAGAGGATTCTAATTCTTAACATACTCTAACATTCTTTTTATTTATTTTTTATTTTATTTATTTATTTTTATTTTTTGAAGGTAAATTTATTTTATTTTTTATATAAACAGATAATTTTTAAAATTTATTTTTGGTTTTCCAACATTTTAATTTTATTTTTAAATTTTTATTTTATATTGGAGTATAGTTGATTTACAATGTGTTAGTTTCAGGTATACAGCAAAGTGATTTAGTTATACATATACATATGTCTATTCTTTTTCAGATTCTTTTCCCATATAGGTTATTACAGAGTACTGAGTAGAGTTCCCTGTGCTATACAGTAGGTCCTTGTTGATTATCTATTCTAGTTATAGTAGTGTGTATATGTTAATCCCAAACTCCTAATTATCCCTCCCCCCACCTTTCCCCTTTGGTAACCCTAAGTTTGTTTTCTAAGTCTGTGAGTCTGTTTCTGTTTTGTAAATAATTTCATTTGTATCATTTTTTTAGATTCCACTTTTTATGATATTGATATATCATAAATTATATAATTTATCATAATTATATCACAATTATGATATAATTGATATCATATGATATTTGTCTTTCTAACATTCTTTTTAAAAGGAAACATTTAGCTTCAGTTTTGATCTCTGCTGTTTTCTTTTTTTAATTTATATACTGTGAAAAACCACCACTATCACCATCACCTTCATACTGTCTCGATGGAATGGACCATATTATGCCTTAGGAAAAGAAAAGATTAGAAAAGAAAAAAAAAAAAAGCTCAGGGCTTCCCTGGTGGCGCAGTGGTTGAAAGTCCGCCTGCCGATGCAGGGGACAAGGGTTCGTGCCCTGGTCCGGGAGGATCCCACATGCCGTGGAGCGGCTGGGCCCGTGAGCCATGGCTGCTGAGCCTGTGCGTCCGGAGCCTGTGCTCCGCAATGGGAGAGGCCACAACAGTGAGAGGCCCGCGTACCGCAAAAAAAAAAAAAAAAAAAGCTCAGAAATAGCCTATGAATAGAAGTTATTTCAATTCTTTAGAGTATTTGCTTTATTGAGTAAATAAAGCAGAAATAAACTTTGGACTAAATTATGAGATATAAGCTAGCTTACGGTCAGGATAACACCAGTTTAACTACAATGCAATTCAAATTGGCTATTAAGTTATGCTATGTAGACAGTGGCAATATGTTACACAACTGTGAAGAGAAAAGGAAGCACCATCGACAGTCTGTGGCCCCAAACAGGCCACTTCCATATGCTCTCCAATGCCTGACAGCTTTGCAGCCCAAGTCCCAACTCCTTCTCAGCGACATCCATATGGTATCCACAGATTGAGAGGCTTGCCTTTTCTAAGACAGTCAAGTCTCACTTGGTATTCTATTGCACCGAATATTTGTGAACAATGATTCATAATTTTATTGCAAAAATAAGATTATGGGTACTAGGTTATTCCACCTTGTTCGAAGAGACAGTTATGTATCCTGACAGTCTTATATTTTAATTTTGTAGAAAAATTAGTTGCATGCATTTTAATCTAATATAAAAATGGATCAGGCTACCATCTATGCATTAGGTAGTGGGGAGTCAGAAAATAAGAAAAAAATGTATAACTGTGCTTCTATGTGATTGTTTCGATGTGTAAACAGAAGGGAGTTGGGATTTAGAGGAAGTGTCAGATATACAATGAGCAAAAATGTAAACAAAGGATTTTTTTCTAGAATGACAATGGATTTTAGTACTTCTTGAGGTTTATTCACATGTTGCAAATTTTAGGTCTTACACATTCATTTCTTTGCTCATTGAACATTTGTTGTTTTCAGATTTTTTGAAACCCTGGGCATCACCTGCTTCATCTGGCAAAGACAATAGGCAGTGGTCATTATTTTCTTTCAGCTGAGAGATTAACCATATTCTAAATTATAAATAAAAGGATGAGAGCACAGAATAATTTTTTAAAAAGGACAACCTGCTTTCTTAGTAGGCAATAAATACTATTTAGACAATAGATTATAGGAAATGTGTGTTCTTATGTTGGTAAAAAATTTTTTCCATTTAAAGAAATTTCTCACTTTTTACAAAGCTTTTTTTTTTTTAAATAGTCAGAACATTGATACGTTGATAAATATTTACAATTTGTGAAAGAAAAGCATAAAATCCTGGAGAAACATTCTCGACACAAACCAAAACGAGCTGACAGTAAACTGAAAATGCATAATAACATTAGTTAAAAAAAACATGAGTGTGACATTTCACAAATCGGAAATAACAAAAGCAGATATTAGCACCTTCTCTCAATGTAACTTCCTGAGTTAAGAATTTATGTTGCATTTCTTTCTCTGCATAGGAATTCAACCAGATCTGGATTTGAAATTACTTGTGACATAGCTTCTTTTTGGAAAACTTAAGGGACAGCAAAAACATAACTTTTTCCTTTGGTACATTCCCCCAATTATACACCTCTCCAAGGGTCTGAAAAAAAAATTGTGTTTTCCTTATATATCCCTCCTCTTTACAAATCCCTCCATCCCTCTTTTCTCTCCTCCTCTTTGGCATGTTAATAATCTACTTCCTCCTTTTTTAACTACTAATAACCTGCCACGGTTCTTTGGCTTTAGGATCTTCCTATTACCTGGTTCAGTAGCTCCTGGTCCCTAGATGTTTCATGCATTACTGCCCCAGGTTCCTAGTGTCCCACATGTGATTGGTAGGGGCAAGGAAGAAGAAAAGAGGGTGTGGTCCACAGATGGGGTATTTCACCTCTGTCAACATTTTCACCTATACATATAAAAAAAGGCACATGCGGAAAATGTTAATCCAAGGGGAAAAGGGAATTTTTGTATTGATACGTATAACCTTAGAGAAAATTGAATACTATGATAACACAAAGGTGGATCAGAATTTATAATAAAAGAACTTGAAACCCCAATAATCTATCAGTTACCTATTAAAATATATAAATTCTTCTAGAGGATTATTATCTTGAGGCCAACCTAATGTTAACAGTCCTATGTCACAACTTTTTACAAATACATGCAAACACAGTTATTGCCTGTGCTCCCGAGTGCCTATGAATGAAACCACAAAAACGAAACTACCCTTTAGGGATGAGAAACTCCCCAAGCTATCACAGAATTCAAATTAGATACCACTCCATAATTTTAGTTCATTTAAAACTTAATCATCATTTTTCTTAGAAATCACTATTTATCATGAACACAGACATTTGTTTTTAACTATTTGCACATGCAGTCTATTTTCACCTTACAGGGACTAATTAAAACATGATCACACCTCACTCAGGTATGAAATGCCGCAAACAACTGCATCGCAATATGACTGGTGAGCACTGCAGAAGGTGTGCACCCCGTCGTTTGAAGCGACCCGCATTAACAAGGAAGAGCTCTTGCACGCGGCACCTAATGGACAGGTAACTTTTCTTCATTTTATTTACAAAATAATTAGTCTTATGAAGCTCCAGGACCACAGCAGTGTTGGTATACCGCCTGCGGCCCTTTCTGACAAGTGGGTGACACAAGTATGTTCGTAAGCCCAGAGTCTGCCGCGATCGCCCTACGGTTTCAGAAGGAACAGAACTAACTTCTCCTTTAGGCCCTGGAACTGCGACGGACACTGAAACAGTTGTCATATGAGCTAATGAACTGCAGGAGGAAAAGCATCAACCAAAGACCTGAGGCAAAACAGTTTCTTTCCTCATCAAAATAAATCTTCAGAAAAGATGCATTTGATCCACAGTGAGGGTGTTTCCTTCATCTCAAATTGTTGTTTAATCAACTGGTTTTGAGCGAGTGACAATCCTGGGTCGGCAGGAGGGAGGGGAAGTGGGAGACGAGGAATGACAATTACCCACCCACCCTGGGGCTCCCAGTTGTGGCAAACAGGCGTCCGAAGGCGCTTATCCCCGTGGGCACCCCAAGACTTTGTGACTCCCCAGATTCTTCCTTTTGGAGATTTCACTCCACAGCCCATCAAACAGACGAGAGACGAAAAGGTGCCCATGGATGAACTCTCGCAGTCGGATTTGGGATCCTGGCCTCTTAACCACTCCTTTAGGATTCTTTATTCACAGCCCCAGACAAAAGTACTTACCGAGGCTTTTTCTCAATTATTCATGAGATTTAGGCAAAGTTGCATATTTGTATTTCATTTTTTGATATGAATTGCTTAAATTGCAGGCTGGGAGTCAATCCAAGCTTTACTTGCGAGAAGCCTCTCTAGGTTAGCTTAGCTTTATTCTCTCTCATTTCAATATGAAAACCATCATTACGACTACATCTCTTTGAACTCTGAGGATGGAGAATTCTGAAAATTTGACAGTTGGTGGCAATTTATGTAACTTGTTCTATTACTGCTGGCAGAATGTGGGGAAACATAGGAATGAAACTGAATCTATAATGTACATACACATATACACATATATATTCATATAGCTTTTTAACAGCAGTGGAGGACATAAATGGCAGCGCATTGGGGCTGGAGAGGGACTCCGATCGTACACCACATGAGGCTGCCCGTGCAGACAGACTTGATTCTTATTCCTTAGTTACTAGTTACGTCTAACTGTCAGGCAGCGGGCGCTCGGAGCTGTCGCCTCCCGCTTCTCTCCTCTCCGCACCTCCCACCTGAGCCCTGGCGTGGGGTCCATGGGGACGGCGTTCCTCACCATCTCCTTCGTCCACGCCTGTCTTCTGAGCTACAGACCCATCTGTCCAGCTGCCTCCGAGCCTCCTCGCAGGCCGGCTGAAATCCCTGCATCTGCTCACGAGGTTCGTTCCCTCCACCTGGATGCCTCTCCTTCTGCTGGCTATTCTAACTCTTCCTGTCCCGCAAAGTCCAGCCTTAATCCCACCTCTGGGAAGCCTCCCAGTTAGGACTCCCAGTTACCACCAGACTCCAGTGCTTCTGGCTTGCCCTCTGCGTAGCTTCGTAGGCACACCTGCCTCCCCCAGTGAACCAGAGGCTCCTTAATTAGAAAAGAGTAGAAATAGCGACTAACAGTTGTAACATGATTTGGATCCATAGGGGCCTTTGCAGACATGTGACCCCTGTAGAGCCCCCTCGAGGTAGGTTAACATCACATCTTACAAATGTGAAAACAGAACAGATAGATTAACTGGTCCCAGGTTACACAGGTGGCATGATAGGGCTGAGTCTGGCAAGTGGGCCCCGCAAGCTCAGGCACTTGTGCCCAAGTGTGAGGCCTTGGCTTGTTCCTGTCTCCCCAAGGACCTGTAGCAGCCAGTAAATGTTTGTTGAGTTGAACTGGGGAAGGAGGTGGACAAGAAAGGAGTTAGTGAGCTGAGTGGTCTAATCCCACCCCAGGCCCGAAGGTCAAGGGGAGAGCCTCCCTACACAGCTAGACCCCCATGCGGCTCCCAACGAGGGGCTGAGGGGGGTTCTACTCCACTGTATTCTCTACAATTCCATTTCTTTAAGAGATTGGGACATAAATGAATGTCTGTAGACCATACGACTAAGAAAGACCCAGTTGTGAAACTATCGATAGTCTAGATTTCCTGATTCCTTTTAAAATGTCTATGTACTACTAAGAATTAATAAAATATATGTACTCTAACGATGTGGAAAATGAGTTTGTGAAAAATCCTTTTTGTAAATTTAAAGTTTTCACTAATTTTATTAAAGTATTCATATTTTCTTTATGAAAAAAATATGAATACTTTCTGCTGCTTTAAAAGTATCTTCCCATACGTTTTTTTCTCTTTAACTTTCCTTATAATTATTTACAAATTATAAGGTAAAAATAATAAATGTAATTTATAGAAAATACAAAACATACGAAAGCCTGCTTACAGGAGGGTTAGAAATGTCCAGGGAGAACCCGGAGGACAGGAAACCGCTGAGAGGCGGGGCCCACATTCTGCTGATTCATCCCAGACCCTGGCTTCTGGGAGCTGGGAGTGGGCCAGTTTCCGGGTGTCAGGTCGCTCAGGAGAGCAGGTGAAGAAGGGCATCCCAGGGCAATGAAATATAAGAACGGGGGGACCATCCATCCCAAGTTTAGCCCTGAAAGGCCTGTGTCCTGGGAAACTTCTCAGTCCTGAGCAAACTGGGATGGTTGGCCATCCTATTAAAGAGCTATTCAAAACAAGGATCATAAAAGAATGTTAAAACCATGGAGGTGTTTAGTTGTCATTGGTTTTATCCATTATTATTATCAGGCATACTCACTCTGAGCACTAAAAGGTTAAAATTTGACGTTGCTTAGAGAAAAGACTCTTGCTGCAGTTCTATCAATACATCTGGAATGCTGCTCATGAAATTCAATCCTTTTCCCTCTCCTACTCATGGCTGTGTGTTGTTCGGAAAGTATGCATGAACTTGGAAGTATGTGACACGTGCCCACGTTCATACCCTTGGCGTTTCAAGTCCAAGGTTAATGCTATTTGCCTTAGAGTGAGGTCAAGCAAACATTATAGATCACGGGATCACATATCACGTGGACACGCGGACAGGTGCATGTGCGAGTCCTGGGGGGTCTCATCCTGAGGAGGTGCCTCTGCCCCAGAGTGTGGTTTTGCTCTGGGAGAGAAACTCCCTTCTCAGGTGATACCAGAGGTTCTAGGGAACTAGCAGGCCTAGGACTTTTCCTTCTCCATAGTAGAAAAAAAAAGTAGTTGTCTCATTTTTTTCCCGTTTTTTAAAAATAAAAATTATATGCAGACTCAGAACTGGAAACAGAGGCAGATGAGTAGAAGATCCCTCTGGCTCTTAGTCTTTATCAAAGCAAATTTCTTCTCTTTCTGTTCTTCCAAGTATCAACATCTCTGATAACATACTAATGTTAAAAAATGATCACTGTCATTATCTATTCTTTAATGGCCAAATGTTTTGTGTCCTTAGGCAAGTCTCTCAGAAAGATGCACATACTATAATGCCACTTAATAACATCTGAAATGTATACATATTACTATGTACAGGAATATAGTAATATAGATATATGTTACCTCTAATCCATATGTATCCCTAACTTTATACGTGCATATAGATATGTCTCTATATCTCTGTGTGTGAATATACGTATATACATATGAACGTACATGATGAATGTACATGACAAGCTGAAGAATCACACGGAACAGTGATCAGCTCAGGGGCCAAAGAGGAGATGAGTTCTGGGAGGAGTTCAGGGGACAAGAACTGCGCCTCCTGCATCCTTCCTCAGTGACGTTTCAGTCTGGCCACCTTCTTTATCCCGCCGCTCTCCACACTGTACTCCCCTTCCCCAAGATGGTATTAGGTGCCAGAGTGGCCCCAGGCTTGACGGTTCAAGGTGAGGCCTTTCGGGCTACACTGCTTGGGTTTGAATCTTGGACCTGCCACTTTCTCCCTGTGTGGCCATGACCTAGATCTTTAATCGCTCGATGCCTCAGCTTCCTCATCATTTCCATCATAAGGTTGTAATGAGCCATGAAGGAATGGAAACACAATACTGCTTTTCACTTAGAATGCGGCTTTGGAGCCTTTGCTCCAGTCGAAAGCCTGATGACAGTGAATTAGAATTGCTGGTTGCAACTGCCAGGACCAGACTGCAATTTAGTTGAGGGCAGGGAACATCTCATCACTCTTATTCTTTAAGCGCTCAGAACCGAATGTATTTAACATTATTGGTGTGGATTTATTTATTCCTTCAACACAGGGTTATTAAGCCCTTCTTACTGCTAGACAGTGTGGCAGATGCTGGGATTCGCTAGTGGGCAAGTCACACAATTCCTGCAGTAAAATGATTAGGAACGGGGACTCTAGTGCCAGGCTGCCTAGATGTGTATCCTAGCTCCGATTCCCAATGTGTGACCTTGGGCAAGTTACTTAACATCTCTGGGCCTTACTTTCATCATTTGTAAAGTGAGGATAACAATGCTTTAACATCTCTGGGCCTTACTTTCATCATTTGTAAAGTGAGGATAGCAATGCTATCCCCTTCACAGAGCTGTGAAGATTATGCAATAAATCATATAAATACATGTAAAAAGAGGAAGGAAGCTCACAGCAAGTGCCTGGTGCATGCTAAGCACTGTGAAGATGGTATTTGATACTGTGTTTTGAATAAATGATTAACGAATGACTTAAATCTGAAGATAATATTTTCTAACTACTGAGCTATCTGGACTCACTATACTAGCAAAAAAACATTTTTCACAATCAAAACAGGTAGTGTGAATTATACTAAAAATCTGAAAATCATTTTCATGAATAAATGATTCCTCTCATTTGGTTAAAACATGTGCTACATTGAAAGACCAGATTCAAGTGGTTATTTCAATGAGGAAGGTATATTACTGGATAAAAATTTTTCCATTAATTCCAATTTCCCTCAAGATATTAGCACATATTAGCGTGGAAAAGGAGAAAGTCATACAGAAAATCCATATCTAGAAACCTCTTCCTCTGCAATAACAATGAAGTCTTACATCCTTATGCTGTGTATTGTAAGTTTCAAAATGCTTCATATGACACCACACCTTTGCATTTTTTGATTTGTGCATCTCACATGAACTGGAGAGCTATTCTTTTAAATTTCATTTGGATGTGGCTAGTTCTATGTTCCTTTGAAAGATAAGATAGCCCTTGCTCTGAAACGCTCCCTTAAAATGGAAGGAGAAAAAATTTAAAATAAGAATAGAAAATAGCCACCAGTGTCATAAGGACAGAGGTGACTGGAACTCTATTTTGATGATACATCTCTAGACAAAAGCATTTACCGATGGTATTTTTTTCTCCTTTATAGCCAAAGCTGATTTCGAAATAGATTTGTACAGCTGAAAGCACCAAAAATTTTCACATAGATGGGAATTGATTAGCACTAACGGAAAAGCAGTTATAACTGTATTTGAAGGAAAAGTTTCTTACTGTGAAAAAGATTAAATACCCACTAATTAGATATGTATTTCTTTTTTCTGGTGGAAAGGAAACTGTTGATGATTTTAGGTCCAAGTTTTTTAAAGTTTCAGTAAAATAACCACAAATTCAATTTATTTTTATCTACTTCAGTTTTCTCCCTTTCTCATCTTTCCATTTACATTTTATACCATTTATCCATTTGCCAAACCACCTTTCTGTCTATCTATCAACCTGTCTGAATATCTGTCTGCCTATCTATATGCCTACCTATCACCTATCTATATCTATCTATCTATCTATCTATCTATCTATCTATCTACCATCTGTCTCTATCATTTAAAGAAATATAACAAGGTCAAAATGGTGGCAAAGGGAAGCATAGAACAGAGGGAAGGGAGTGCAGGCCTCAGAGTTTTTGATAGTCAGGTTTTTCTTAAAAGAATTCTCCTCAGCTGTTGAGCTACATGTAGCACTGGTGTAATAATAGGAGTCCCTTATTATTTCTGCTTACCATAAAATTGTTTCTAAAGTATACTTCCAGGAAATAGGGGGGAAATATTTTGTGAACCAGAAGAAGGAAGTTTCATGGCATTGAAAAGACTGTGTAGTAAGGGCACGGAAAGGTGGGCAGAGGAGGGCCGTTCAATGCCTTTCTTCATTGGTCACATGTCTAAATAGATTTCATGGTTAAATTTGTAACGTTAGCACAACCAAATTCAAGGGACAGTCTCACAAATGTGGATAGAGTGGTGTGTGTAGTTAAAATTTTCTTTAGCAGCACTCTCTTTGGTTTGAATGGCTTCAAGATTGTGTTGAGACTTAAGGAATTACAAAGCAAAGCAACAATTAGCCAACACAACTTGTAGTTGATAACAGGGAAATATGAAAACAATCAAATGTCATTCAGTCATCTGTGTGGGGTTGAGAGGACCAACGCATCCCTGAATACCGTCTTTATTGTGCTTTGATTGTTACCTTTGAAACGTTGCCTCATTTTGAACACAGTGAGGGCTGAGGGGGAGTAGAAGTGGACTCCCTCTGGAGGTCGACTCCATATCAAGAAGTGAGTTGGAGAGGACCAGCCTCAGGAGAGAAGGCTCATGGTGGGGACATGTTTCAGCAGCCAGCAGACATTAATTTAACGGAGAAACACTTGAAATATCTCCAACGCCTACAATGTGCATTGAGGACAATGAAGTGTAGGTATGGAGGGAGGAGGGAGGGATGAAGGAGGTAAAAAGAGAGGAGAGGGCTTCCCTGGTGGCGCAGTGGTTGGGAGTCCGCCTGCCGATGCAGGGGACACGGGTTCGTGCCCCGGTCCGGGAGGATCCCACATGCCGCGGAGCGGCTGGGCCCGTGAGCCATGGCCGCTGAGCCTGCGCGTCCGGAGCCTGTGCTCCGCAACGGGAGAGGCCACAACAGTGAAAGGCCCGCGTACCGGAAAAAAAAACAATAAAAGAGAGAGAGAGAGAGAGGAGGGAAGCAGAGTAAAGAACAAAGGAGCCTAAAAGCGAGGCAGGGCGTGCTTGATTCTGAATAGTCAGCCTAGCTCCCACGTAGGCATATGTGCATCTTAATTCCCATGACTCATTTTAGTAACTCCAGACTACTTGGACATTGATGTCTTTACAAATAGGCTCTTCGGATGACTGAAGCAAACATGGCCTAAAAACACCCCACCAGCCTCTTCGGTATAGGTATGCCTCTATGACAACCAAACATTGTGCAAACTCAGGCTGCCCTCCGTCCAGGCCAAAGAACAACCGTCAGCAATGACCACGTGATGGGCAGGCAGCATATGGCTGAGAGCACCCAAAAACCGGAGAACCACCAGCCTAGAGGTGTCTGGGAGTCCCTGGGGGCCCTGCTGTGGGGAAGAAAGACTGAAATAAAGACAAAGACATGAAGGGAGGGAGGGAAGAAGAGAGGGAGAGAGGGAGAGAGGGAGAGAGAGCTAGATACTAAAAACCCAAGTTCTGGGACACCAAAAGGAAAAACGCAGCTCACTATGGACACCAACCATGGAATCTGTCTATACAGAAAGAAGACTAATCTGACACCTTAAGGGAAAGTGAAGCTGGAGGCAGAATCCCAACCTCAGGTGGCCTTATTTGTTGTCCAATCTGACTAGTATTAAGCAACAGTCTGCTACATATATACAATGGAGTATTATTCAGCCATAAAAAGAAACAAAATTGAGTTATTTGTAGTGAGGTGGATGGACCTAGAGTCTGTCATACAGAGTGAAGTAAGTCAGAAAGAGAAAAGCAAATACCATATGCTAACACATATATATGGAATCTTAAAAAAAAAAAAAAAAGGTACTGATGAACCTAGGGGCACGACAGGAATAAAGATGCAGACGTAGAGAATGGACTTGAGGACACGGGGAGGGGGAAGGTTAAGCTGGGACGAAGTGAGAGAGTGGCATGGACATATATACACTACCACATGTAAAACAGATAGCTTGTGGGAAGCAGCTGCATAGCACAGGGAGATCATCTCGATGCTTTGTGACCACCTAGAGGGGTGGGATAGGGAGGGTGGGAGGGAGACGCAAGAGGGAGGAGGTATGGGGATATATGTATATGTATAGCTTATTCACTTTGTTATACAGCAGAAACTAACACACCATTGTAAAGCAATTATACTCCAATAAAGATGTTTAAAAAAAAAAAAGAAACAGTCTGCTTATCCAAAGTGGATTTGAGAAAGTCACTGATTTTTTCGAACATGTTTAGAATACGCACAACATTTTAAATACATTTTAATTTGAAATATTGTAGGAATGCTTTCAAAATATGATGTGCTGGTACAATTTTTAAAAATTACCTTTGAGGAAAAGTCATCAAATTAAATAATACAAAGTAAAAAACTGAAATTCCTCAGCCAAAAGCCCATGCGTCCGCATCTCTCTTTGGAGTTTTCCTTCTGGTTCTCAGGGACAACTTCATTTTGCACGTTTTGGGCACAATATCTAGATTCCTAAGCATTGTCTGTCTCAGAATCCCTGGTGAGAACTGCCTTGTCAATAGTTTTCCACCCTTTGTATGAGAATTTAGAGCAATCCACGTTGAAAAAGGTAAAAGTATGGACTTCGACCTTGACTCCTCACATTGTCTCAGAAGTTCAAATCAGTCCTCATAAACAAATCGAGAACAAAACAGGAGCGTTTTCCTCAGGCATTTGAAAGACTGACAATCGTTTTTTTTATCCCCTCAATCTAAGTGAAGCTTTGTGGAAATGGCTAGAGCAGCATAATATATGCTATAATTTGATATTCACAAAAATATAAAGCGGCACATTAAGACTTTGTGTAGATCCCACCACCAACTTAAAAGATGAATATTTTTAAACTGCCCCGAAGTTACATGCCAAATGTGCTGGAATATATTTTATTGCATTGTTATAAGTATTCATTTGAATTAAAGCCTTCAAATGTCATATCAAGCAACATTGTAAGTTTTTAAACTAGGAAAAACAAAGAGCTCCTCTTGACTTTGTGAAAAAAAAGATGTTTTCTTTCTCCCAGGCTTTGGGATCAGGTTTGTGAATTATAGAATAGGAAGTAATCTTGGGCATTTGGAAAAATGCGGATCCCAGGAGTGAAGAACTGTGTCAGGTCCTTTGTGCAGCAGGAAATCTAGAGACAGCCACCTGCTGCAGAAAGTTACAGATGTTTGTGCCTGTCTACCTCTTGGCAAATGTCCCCAACACACCTGACCTGGGAACCGACAGGCATAACCATTTTCCTAAAAAGGTACAAACACACTAAAATAAAATACATTTTCATCAGATCTCAGTATAGCTCCGTATAAGCCATACATGCTGGAGAAATCTAGCTTTATATACCGTTATAAAAAAGTATTTGAAATGAAATAAACACCTTAATTCACGCCCATCTTGAGACATACGTACCAAAGTTTAAATGTTTAAAAACAAGGCAAAAGAGACATTTTTACAGTTGATAACAAAAGACAAATTTGGGGAAAATAATCATTCAATGTTTGACAAAAGAGCTGTGATAAGAGATAAAGAACACAGCATTCACTGTCTAAAGAACCAGAGGGGGAAATACAGCTTGTCCCCAATCCCACATTTTCAACTATGTGTGCTATGATTACAGTTATAAACAATGGATACTGTGTCAGCACGGAGAAAAACAAACAATAGGTCTTTTTCTGAAAGTATCTGTAGGAAGAACATACAAACTGGTCAACAAGGGAACAGAAATAATCCTTGTTTTCTTTGTAAAAATAATACTTTAAGATTCACTTGCAAGAATGTTGGTATTCTTTTCCACTGTGCATTTTATTTTCCTCATTCACGACAGAATTTTTCCCAACTTGCACCTGGTTTGACCGACAGTCAGCTGGCTTCTGAGGATTCTCCCTGTGTATTCCCTGCAAGCCCCAGAGACCGTCGACAGCTGCACAACTGTGCTTTCTTTAGTTATAAAAGCAAGCTTGTGACACCCTTTGCTTGATTCAGTTAAAAACTGAATTAAATGAAACCAACTCAACAAATACTCCCTCAGTGCTTACTGCCTTGAAGGCATTGCTGGTTTAGGAGGAGATACGTAGAGAGAGGAGAGAGACATAGCCTTCAAGAAGCTTACAGTCTACTTCGGGGTATAGGACAAGCCTAACATAGGCCAGACAGAATGTATATTTCATAAGGGAGACAATGATGAAGTGTCACGTTGGTTTAGGGGAAAAGAGATGGGTGGAAATGTCGTCTGATAAGAGAGGGGTCACCTGAGAACAGCCTCCAAGCACAGAGGGTTTTGTGGTTGGAGGTGGGAGTGGGGAGAAGGCGGCCTTCTGTCTATGGACAGAGTGAGAGCAAAGTGTGGAGGGCAGGCCACAGAGGCACCATCAAGAATGAATGGAACCCAAAGTGCCCGTCTGAGAGGAGAAGGAATCACAGGTCTCATAGCCCACGGACAGACTCATAAATTCTGATGCTGAGAGAAACCTTCTAAGGGACCTGAGTGCCTCCACTCCAGAGAGGAGCGCCCTCAGGCCAAAGACGGGAAGTGACTTCCCATGCATGACGGCACAGAGGGCAGCCAGGGGCAGAGGGCAGGACAGAGCGGGGACGTGGCCATCTAGATGGGGAGACCCAGGGATCTGAGCCAGGGCTGGGAAAGGACGTGGGGAGTGGGAGGGGCACCTGGCAGGGGGCGCAGGGGTAGAGCTAAGAGATGTGGGCATCTGAGAAAGGGACTGTGCAGAAGACAAAGAAGCCCACACTTTTGCCGGATTCTAGGTCCCGGCTCTGACACGGGTTTTGCTGAGGTTCTTAAACTGAGGGAGCAGTTTGTTCCCAGGAACTTTTATTCTTGCTAATACTTTTGACCTTTGAAGTCCAATCAGACTAAAAGTAGAAAATAGATCATTTTACTTTCTCTAAGAAAAGAAATTCAGATTTCATAAGAAAGCACATTCTTTCAAAGTCCCTCGTGTTGCTCTGTGGGGCCTTTAGATAATTTTCAGACACGTAGTTAACCTTCAGAATTACTTCAGCGCTTTGGACTCTTTGCTCAAGAGCCCAAGTGCCTTCCTGGGGGACCTGTCTGAACACTTGAGTCTCCCGCAACTCTTTGCATCAACCAGATTGTTCCTTAATCTGTATTTTAGCTTTAGAAACCTTACACTGAAAGAGTTGGCTCAAAGGCAGACCATTGCTGGATGGGTCCCACCTTCATGACTGTGCTCTGAAGAATAAACGTCCATGCAGAGGTTTGGGACTTCGAGTTTAGTTGAAGAATGTTTATACCTTCATTGGAAATTCCATTTATATTATATTTTAGGCAAGTTTTAACCTAATAGGTTAACCTAATAGGTTAATAATGAGTCGTTGCTGGTAAAGTTTACAGATTAAAACTTTCTGTTAGGATGGCAATGAGCTGTTTTTCTTCATTTGTTAATTACTGAGAAGGGAAAACCAATTTAAGGCAACCTGGACACAGTTGCATTATTAAGACCGGCATTAGAAACCTACCTCCTTCTATTGCTGATTGACCCTGTCTACTTGGGGGAATCGTTCTTATTTTTGGATTCTGTTACTTCTACTTTATATCAATGACTCTACTGCTTTTGTAGCGCTACCGGATCGAACTTACAAAAATAAGTGACAGGCCACCTGGGAGTCTGACCGTGAAAGCATTAACTGAGCATGTCCTGGGTGACCAGCGTGTCAGCATTTACATAAAGCGGGGACGTGAATGCAATCCCTTGTCTGTCACGGACGCTGGGCGCATGGCACTGGGAACAGCTGACTTTCTGTTGATGCTGATGGCTTGACGGCTGCATTTAAACACACTTTCACAAGACTCATTTGTATCTTTTTCCAAAGAAACTAAAATGGAGTCAGTTTGTTGAGGGGCTAGGAGGTAAAACTTCCTAGCAGAAAATGAAATGGAATGGTTGCTGTTTCATGGAAAAGGGACGTGGGAGAGGCTAGCAGTCTGTAAACTCAAAGTGTTGATTGAGACACTTGCTACAATATACAACTGGCAAGGGCATCCAGTCTTTAAAGGTATCGGATAATAAATGGCAGGGCATAAAACACCTAGTTCACTTCTGCTTTTCTCCAATATATTATGTACCAAATGTCTGGGCAGCTATAGATACTTCTCTTTTTTCCCATTGGTTTATGAAGGGATTGTTAAAACACTGTGTTAAAGGCTAAATGTTCACTTACAGAATCGCGTTGCCTGAAACCAGAAGTCCTCACTACAGCTATTATGCATTTGTGAGCAAACCGCTTATCAGTTCACCTCGTGCCTGCCTCCTCTTCAACAAAATTATGTTAGACGTAGAACTTAGTGGTACAGATGATGCTTTCTTTGATCGTACAAAGGGGCTTTATACTGGAATTATGAATCTCCACTTTAATTTGTTTTGGCAAAATGTGTTCTGCAGTGTTATTCCATTTCACTATTTTTGACCTTTTTTTTTTTTACAATTATCCTTTCATATCTTGTTAGACTAAAAGGGTATGGTCTCTACTGTTTCAAAGGAAAGTACGTTGGTTGCTTACAAGATGAATAAAAATTTAAAAGACATTTTTCAAGTTCTAGTATACATTCCTTAATTGTTCTTGGTAAATATTGACAAATTCTTAGCATTTGGAAAGATCCTAAGCTTCATGCCGGCTTTACATAAAGGAGTTTTTTCCCCACTACTGGAGGGTATCTGGACTGACAGTGAGAACTGTTTTCTGGATCTCAGACACAACACAAGAACAACATACAAACCTACAGGGAACTAAATTGTAATTGCGACTACTGAGGGAATTTTGGTGCAGAATATGTGACAAAAATGAAACAAGACAAAGCATAAGAAGGGCTACTTAAACAAAATGGGGAGGCTTCACACTTTCAAGCCAAAAAACAGCTCTGAGCTCAGATAGCAGGCCAATGCCCTGGCAGGAGCCCTGTTCCCAAGGGAGGGGTCTTTCAGACCTAAGGATTAGTGCCTCGACTCTTATAAAGGAGCAGGTGGACTCAAAAAATGCATCGACTCTCACCTCTAAGAGATTCCATTAGATGTTCTACTGTAGCTTTGGGGGGTTAAATACACATTCGTTGAGGCAGAGTTATTAATCATTTTGATCAGGCCCAGGTTGCTGGCATCAACTGTCATCAAAAGCATTTATGCAGAAGCAAATCAACTCAACATCGAGTAAACATTTGGTTAATGCCTACTACGTACAAGCCAAAGAAAATAATGACTTGTGAGAGCTTTATGCTACACGAAGAATGGGTGATTTAGGGCTGATCCCCCTGATGTTATGGAGAAAGCCAGGACTGTGCTTGGAGACTCGATTTGCAACAGATCACATAATTCCATTTAGGAAAAGATTTTCAAATCAATGCACACAACCCAACCTAGCCGAAAAATGACAATTGGAATTTTTTTCTTCACCAGAGAAGCATCAGCATGAGATTTTGTGTGTAAAAAGGCAGTTCCGCAGCAGTGCAAGGGAGCATTAACTAAGGAGAGGAGCATGGAGTCTCAGCTAGGAGACCTATTTCACAGTCCAGGAGAGAGATGTGGCTGGTCTGGACTCAGTGGGGAGCCAATGGAAGAGAGTCTGACACACGTGGAATCCCCAGGATGGAATGAATTGCCTGGGTGGTGGGTGAGGGAGTGGATGGCATACACGATGGCTCTGAGGTTCTAGCAGAGCTGAAGAAATGATCAATTTATTAATAAATATTGGGCATGCAATAGGAGGAATAAATATGGGAAGCAGTGAATTTCATTTTGGCCATACTGAGTTTAGGGTGTGTAAAATGAAGTTGAAAACATGAGTTTGGTATTCAGGAGAGAAAAGACTTTTAGCAAAATAGACCTGGGAACCACTGACCTGGAAGTGAAATGGATGACACCGCCCTGGGGAGTGTGGAGCTGATGACCTGAGAGCATCAGTGCCTGCGGTGGAAGCAAGGGGATGAGTCAGAGAAGGCCAGGGGTAGAGAGGGAGGGGGACACTACGGCACAGGATCTAAGGGGGCAATGCCAAGATTCCCAAGAGTGATGCCCGATAGTAAGCATCAGAGCTACCCTCCTGTGCCCACTGAACGGGGGTGGAGGATCGGGGCTGATTAAATGCTTCCTGCCTGTGCCAACTGGGCGGGGATCAGAGTGGTGGTTAGTAAATGCTCACTGAATTGAACTGAATTCCATCAAACTGAATTGAAGCAAGGGAATGCCATTTTTGAGTCCACAACGTAGGGCTGGGAGTGCCGAGGGGGCCATCCTGCAGCAGTGGTCCAAAGCGTGCACCTGCACGGGACCATCTCCACTGGCCACGAGACATGACGTGCCCAGGCGAGGGTTGCTAGAAATGGACCAATGGAATCAAAAGCCCAAGTTCTTAGTGAGAGTATAAGAAGAGATTTGATCGGGGCACAAATGAGCAAAACAGACCTCTGTACCACACTAGCTGTGCGAGGAAATTCCCTCCGAATTTGAGAGGGATCTCTGAGTGGAAACAGTGGAGTCTTGCTCTCCGACTGCGGCTCTAGAGCATGGGTAGCCTGGGCCGCTGGGCTGTGGGAGCTGAGAGAACGCGGGTGGCCCAGAGCGTTGGACCAGCCGCCGGGAGTTCCATCCTGAGCACAACGGGGTAGGTCTGAAAGCTCACCAGGGAAGGGGATGCACAACAAAGCTCCAGGCTACATGGCCCGTTTGAGGATTCTAGAAGGTCGCAGGTCATGCGTGCTGAGGTGCTAGCACCTGCAAGCCGGGGTGCGGGCTGAGCTGGTGCTAACAGAATGGCCCTGTCACCACTTAAGGATGCTTGTGAGAAATCTAGACGTCCTATGATGGCCCTGAACTATCCTAGGACTTTACTGCGAGGCTGGACGTGGGATCCACGCTTCAGAACATCCCATCCAGATGGACCCCTGTGATCTAGTTGTGCACACTGTGACCAGGGGCCTCTGATCTTTCGTTTTTAGGTTCATTTTCTATTACAATCCAGGCTTATTCTAGGCAATTGTTCCCACTTACTTTTTCAGTAGAAATCGACTGTGACACCTCCCATCTCTCCTTTATCTTCCTCTCTCCTGAGCCATGCGAGGGGCTGCGGGATGGAGAGGGGGACCCTTCCCACCATCACTGGGGTGGGCAGCGTTTGTGTCCACTTTCTGGACCATGCATGTTAATTTAATTACTCTTGGTTTCTGCTCATTACACTGCCTTTCTGGCTTTAGCCTTCCCAGCCCTTCAGGTGTCAGGCCAGAAAACAAAACAAATCTTCAGTAACCTGCTCTAATTTGCACAGCTGGTTCCGTTTCCCTGTGCCCGCCAGGTCGGAGTGTGGCCCAGCTGCTCCTGTCTTACCCTCCATACGCGGCGCACCGGTTTGTGGTGCCTGCAGCACCGTCTTTCTTCAAGGATGGTCAGCTTTTCTCTCTCCTTGCGCCTCTAGGTGCCTTTACTTAGGTTTGTGGGGTTCTTTTCGTTTTTGCTTTATATTAATGCCCTAAGTCGGTTCAACTTGTGTTCCCTTATCTTGCTGACCTCCCTCGTCCAGTGCTGGACGAGAGCAAGGCATGTGAGACCCTGAATTTTAACTAGTTTCAGTCCGATGGATATTTTAGGGAATTCATAATTAGTCTTTTCCTAAGAGCTCTTTAGGGACTCACAGCCTGTGTACCACTTAGCACGGTCAGAGGCATTAAACCCGTGTGGCCAACGTGTGTGTTTGTGTGAATACGTGTATACTTACTTCTGCTTTCTATTTAGGCACCCAAAGCTCTTTGCAATTATTAATGAAATAAAACATTTAAGTAGATTGTAGGATTATTCGCACACGACGATTTTCTAATAGTTTTCACTATAGTTTGATACTCAGAATTTCCCCATCATTTGTCATGGCCACAGGAAATGTATGGGAGACAGGTTTATTGAGCTGGCACTGAGGAGGTATACGTAGAGACTCAGTATAACCTGCAGCATTAAAGAAACAATTTATGCACAGGACTCACTAGACACTTAAATAGACCTAAATTGAACAAGAAATGCTGCTTTAAAATTTCCAACTACTCTATGTTGTTATCTATGGGTCCTGCATATTAGCACCAGGGTAAATTTCTTAAGAAACTGCGAGCAAGGAGCTAAATTTGCACATTGATTTTTGTCTTTTGTCTGCAGTTTAAGGCTAATTTAAAAGGATGGTGAGGAGACTCTATTTTCAGTTGGCTGAAGTTCAATAAGAATATAATAAAACATTGTTACAGCAAACTCTTTCACAGTGAAATTTTGGCAAAGCCTAACCTAATTCCTTTCAATGTGCTCCAATACAGCCAAAATACTGTTCTACTGAGCAGGACACCCATTAGAGTGACAAGCTTCCTACAGTACCAGGAATTTTCCATATTTTATTTCAAACCAAATCAGCATTTCAATGCTTTGAATTAAGACTGCAAAAAGGAAATGTTTTATAATAAAGTCAATAAAAGGCACATGGTTTCATTACAACTATATTTTTATCATCGGCCTGCATTTTTCTAATTTCAGAAGCATATTCGATCACTTTAGATGTAGGAAATTACTTCATTTAATTATTCTTGCAGTGAAAGCTTTGTAATACTTTAGTAAGGCCTACTTATTAGCTTAAAAATCCTAATGAAAAGAGTGACCATATAACATATCTCTTTGGGTACAAATCAAAAAAGGGAAGTTTTAAAGGTGTTTCTTTTTCTTTCTTTTCTTGTTTATTTTTTTTAACTCTGCCCCTTCCGGCTAGGTTGACTTTTAGATCCACTGCTTCCCAGTGATAGAAGAGCCGACAGGAGGCTTTAGAGGGACCACAGGCTGGGGTTCCTAAAATCGGAAGCACGCAGGCTTCTGTATACTTCGTGCTTCACTTCTAGTTCATCTTCCTAAAAATGTTGGGCGTCGTCATAAAACTTCCCTACAAGTTGCCAGTGGCTTCCCATTGTTTTCAGGGTAAAGTTAATTGGTCAAAAGCAATGCAGTTTTGACCTCATCTGCAGACAAGGCCGGCGCTTTTTTAGCCTGGCCTTCAGTGCTCTCCACAACCCCAGAGGGCCTGCCCTTGCCACCTCCCTCTGCCTCTCCAGGTGGATCTTCTCCCAGAGCCAGTGTCCCACTCAGTGTCCCCTGAGCCACGGGAATCTCGCCTTCTCACCATCTGGATCATTTTCCTGTTTTCGGATGCCTCCCATCCTCATTCATCCATTCTTCACTCATTCAACCAATATTTATGATCATGCAACATGGACCACATTGTTTCATGGCTGTATCTTCTAAACTGTAAAGTCCCACCCATCCTTCAAGCTATGTTTCTTCCACAGGCTTCCTTAACTGCAAAGGACTGTCGGAACCTCTCTCTCCCCTGGACTCACAGCCCGTCTGCCACTCTGCCTCTGCTCGGCAAAGCTGGGGCCCCTGTTTGGACTTGACTTAAAAGCATCAAATGAGACTGTGCTCTGCAAATGACTACCTCTGTGGCCTCAAACAAGTCCATTAAAGTCTACAAGTTTCAGTTTCCTTGTTGATAAAATAGGGAAATATGTACATCACAAGACTGCTTGTGTAGATAAAATGAGATAATATTGGTGGAATTTTTCCGTTTATGTAAAGAATGATTATTTCATATCTATGTCAATGTTTAAATATGCATTTTATTAATTTTTGTTAATTAAATTCTTCTTTTCAATGAAGCCTGCTGAATGTAAAAGAGACCTGAGTGGAAGGTAGAGACCACATTAAACAGCAAGAGCCTCTTTTTGGATATATCATTGGCTCTAGTGATTGTTACGGCAGCATGGAAATTGGTGGGGATTGTTACAGTGGAAGGCAATGAGACTCATCACCAGTCTTATTTGGATTGGCTTCATAGACAGAAGAACATTCCAAAGACCACTCTTGCATCGTGTTTTAACTGAGAACGAAGATAAAGTAAAACAAACTATTAATTTACGCAAAGCCTAAAGGGTTGAGATTTCTTCAGTAACTTATCCTTCAGCCGATTTTATGAACACGAATTTTCAGAAATAGGTGAAAGCAATAACTTTACTCATGGGTGGGAAGCAGTGGGCTCAATAACAGGAGAAAAAGTAGCAGCTATTTCACAGCTTAGTCGGGGAATAAAGAGGGCCTACAAAAGTCTATCACCTTCAGTCGAAACTACAAGAGGGATTGAGTAGGGTAAGCCCTAGGAATGTTCGTAGGTAACCTGTCTGAGTTGAAATTTGACCAAGAATAATTAAAACTCACCTAAGAGCAGTAAAGCGAAAAGGATGGGAAGTGAACAGGAGCTTTGTTTTAGATCAACAGCAAGGCAGCTCCAACTGGGCAGCTCCAATGCTGGGGCGGTTTGGCCCTGTTTCAGGGCCAGTTCCCAGTCCGCACATACTATTTGGCCCGCACCTCCCCAGCCTTGTTAGCCTCTGGCTCACCACTGACCAGGTGGAACTCAGGTTACTGTAGTGTGCATGGTACTTTTCCTCAGTGATGAAAAACACGTTCATAGTAACTGAGTGGTTAATGGTGAGAAATAAACCAACAATGCAGGTTACTGACCAATAATGAAGTGCTGCTCTCTAGTTTGACAAACAACAAAAGTATGTCTAAAGCAAGGGCTGGCTGAAGATGTATGTGTGTTTTTCTGCCACCACAAGCAAAGCATCTCCAGTTCTCTTCCCCCACACACATACGGAGCATTTCCAGGGACGTGTCCTTGGGTGGTGGCTGAGGAAGGGGCGGGGGGGCAGCTGGCATGAGACACAGAGACTGGGAACAAGTTCACAGTGTTCATCTCTAGGGACTCACAGAATAATTGAGAATTGGCTCTTTCATCTCCATCCCCTGCTCAGCTTTTTGCTGCCCCTGAGCCTCTGCTGTCCCCAAGTGGCCATCCTGATCACTGAGTCGTCCATCGAGATGCTATGTGTGTGTGTAAAAGTTTGCTGAGGCTTCCCGTTAACAAGGCTGTGCTGTGTACTCTTCATCTAACCCTAAGTTTACAGAACAGCCCGTGGTGGACAGATGTGCAGGTATCAGAGTCAGTCTGATTTGGTTTCAAATCCTGGTGCCAACATCTGCAAGCAACGTGGCAGCAGGACCTCTCAGCCCAGGATCCCTGAGCCCAACATCATTCAGTCCTTCAGCCCAGCATCTCTCAAGCCAGTATCCCTAAGCCCAGCATCTCAGCCCCACCATCTCAGCCCCGGCTGCTCCCACACAGGTACCCACACAGGTGACTAAGTGATTTAACGCTGCTTTGACTTTAGGGGAAGGTTGCAAAGCCAAGTAGTTAGAGATACAGATTGTGAGTCAGACATATCTGGACCACACCCCGGCTCTGTTATTTACAACCTGAGTGCCCCTTGTTAAATGTTGTAACTGCTTGAGTGCAAACTTTCTATATAAAATGCGAATTAAAATACCAATAAAGCAAAACACACGCAGCATTTGGCATGGGATAATGGAGCTGAGTGGTCACTCTGTGAGAGGCAGCAATTGTTGTTAATAATTTGTGGATAATCTTTGAGAAAAGAAATGTAAAATCTGATTTTCTGCACTATTTCAGCCTAAGAAACAGAGCTCTCCATGTATTTGAACAACCAAGTAAGTTGCTCATGAAAGTATAAGAAAGTATAAGTATAAACTGCTTGATAGTGACCATGCAAAAAACCTCTCATAAACTCAATGACACTCTTTAGCAGTATTTTCATGACCTATTTAAGATAAGCTATGTAACAACTGATGCAAATTCATTATTAAGTACAGAAGTGTAAAAGTAAATAATGTCATCATGGCTAGTAATAGTTAGTAGAAAATCTTGTGAAAGCTTCATGATATTTTAATGAGTATACTTGTTGATAAACCCAAGATTTATTCTCCCCAAATGGAAAGAAGCATTTATCTTCACAAGCTTCTCATTTTTCAGAAAGTACCAATCAGGTGAGTGACTCACTTAAAGCTTTCCACTGGGGAAGCCAATATGCCTGGGGAATGGGCAGCAAAACTTAATCATGAACAGAAACCTTAATTCCTTAATCAGAGACACAGGTTAGATGGAAGAACAGGTGAAGAATAAGGGAAAACAGAACAAAGCCAAAAATTATATATGGCTTGGAAAGCAATACAGTACTTGGAGCCGATAACCGGGAAACACAAGTGATATCAAAGCCCATTTCCTCTTTAGAGAGACCTCCTGAAGTTAGCACAGCCACTGGATGGCTTGGATGGGTCACTTCGGCTCACTGAGCGTGTGTTCAGGGCTCACAGGAATTTCAGGGCGGCAGCACTCCACCCCGCTCCAGGCTGGCCGTCCCTGTCTGACGAGTTCACCTGTCTGGGCTTCAGGGATTTCACTTGTAAATGGATGGGCAGAATCAGACGGTATGTGAGGTCTCACACTTTGGATACTGCTAAGACCGTTGTAAAGAACTGTCAGATACGGTCCCTGCCCTCAGGGAGCTTACAGTCTAGAAGGGAAATAGCTGTAAACTGATGGCATGCCAGGATAGCTACCATGTAAGGTTTTGTTTGTTTGTTTGTTTGTTTTTTAGAAACACTAAATGAGTGGGTTGAGCTCAGGTTGCTTGGGGATTCTGTGCCTCATCCCCTTAGGAGTGGCCCAGCAAGGGGTCCGTATTACAGGAGGCAAAGACAGAGTTCTTCCTGCACCTGCTTCTTTCCTTTGTCTCAGTTCCCTGGCAGGGGGCCCTGTGGATTCACCTCTCCTCCTGATGAAGCGCCTAAGTGAAGATTAACAGGATATCAATGCAAACCAAGCTGCAAAGCTTTTTACTATAAAACATGTTTCCATTTCTAAGAAAGAAACCCAGTTTAAAACTTAAGCTATTTCATTAAGTCCCCAGTGGTAAGTCTCTGTGACTTATTTCATCAACCTGAAAATTCAACACATAGCAAATGAAAAGTAAAAACTTTTATTTCTATAAGAACAGAAAAAATTCGGCCTCTATAAAGAGAGAGCTCTATCAACCCAAATAGGAATTGTCACATGTAGTTTTATCAAAATTTGCTTGTATCACATGAATGCTTTATCTTTGAATGGCAATTGGAAACACACCAGAGACACTGAGTTCCACGAAACCATCAATGATTACAGAATGCTGAAAATATTGTGGCTAATTCTTCCTTTTCTCCATGTAGGGTGTCTGTGGGGTGGGTGTAGGGAATATGAGAAGCAGTGCATCCACCCCAGGGAGCCTGGAGACACAGCCCATTCTACCAATGCACAAACTTTTGTTAATATGTCTAGCAGTAAAGATTAGGTTTGCCTGCATATGACAGAAAACGTTATATAATACTGGCTTAGGTAAGACAGACATTTATTCTTTCTCATGTCAGTAAAAGTCTGGAAGGAGGCAGTCGGACTATTATGAAGTCTTAGGAGCTCCACAAAGTCATTGGAGAACTGGACTTCCCCTACTTTTGTACTTAACTTTCTTGCCTGTGTCTTCCGTCTCATGATTGCTTCATAGCCAAAGGTGGTTGCTGGAGCCCTAGCCTTCTCATCGGAGTTCCAGGCTGCAGGAAAGGAAGGAAGGACAAGAGGTTTGCCCTCCCCAGCTGAAGGCCATACAACACTTCTCCTCTGCCACTGGCCACGACTTACTCAACAGGCCCACACCAAACTGCAGGGGTGGCTGTGTAAGTTGTCTTGCTGCTGAGGGCAGTGCCCTGAACAAAACAGCAAGGTGGTCACTAAGGAATAGGGGAGAACGGATGTTTCCAGCATCCGGCAGCTCCTGCCTCAGTTTGTGTGTAAACACGTGACGGTGGCCTTGATGCTGGCAGGAGACCCTCCATCACACAGCGTCTCTGTCTTCACGGTGCTCCTCTCCCTCCTGGCCCAGCCCCGTCTGCTCTCAATGCTACTGCCTTTCTCGGTTCTGGAACACTCTCACGTGAATGCTCCCTGCTCCGCCTTGAATCTGCAGCTGGCCATTCGGTCAGTGACCATGTTTGAGCCCCTTCTGTGTGTCAGGTGGTGAGCAAGATAGAGCAGGTTTGAGCCCTTGCTGAACAAAGGGTCAGGGAAGCCCAGCACCGACAGGTCACGGGAGCGGTCCGCGCTGCGGGCAGAGCCCGGGGGGAGGCCTGGAAGCTTCCGCAGGGGGCTGAGCCCACCACGGTGCCTTCCTGACCCTTTGGCCAGAAAACATGGCTGAACCTCCCCCATTCCCCCCCCGCAAAAATCCCTTCTCTAATTTCTTTCCTGATGCTTTCACTCTCTCCTTCATGATTAGTTTCTTGAAAAGAGGGGTTTATTGTCCCCGACTGCGGTCCATCCCTCAGCCCTCCGTTGACCGGCTCTGTCCCCGCGGCTCTGCTGCGCCTTCTATCTTGGAGGCCATGCGCCCCGAGACACCGCAGCCGGGACCCTTCCCAGGCTGGGTCTTCCGTGCTCTGTCCTCTCCGGAGCTCCCACCGTGTGGGACAGACCCCAGCTGTGGAAACTCTGCGGTGGGATGAGGGCTCTTCTGGTTTTCCCCTCCCAGCTCTGACCTTTGAAGCCACCCTCTGGCTCCCCTTCTGCTTCCCTGTGCCTGTCACATACAGGTGGTCTTCAACACAACTGTTCTTGGCTTACTCTGCTTTTTTTTTAATCCCAAGATTTGATGAAATGAAATTTTTTTTTATCATTTTATCATTGATTTTGGGGGGGGTTAGGGTTAGGGTTAGGGAAGGGAAGGGAAGGGAAGGGAAAAAAGTCAATTTTTTCATTGAATTTTATCAATGAAATTTGATTAAATGAAATTAACATTTTCGGTTATTAGCTTCAGCGGACTCTGCCATGTCCCCCCCACCCGGCCCCAACCTTCTGTATAATGAACTGCTGTGCGATGCCCAGGGCTGCTGTGAGTCCTGTTCCTGTCTCCCCTTCCGCTCCCGCAGTTTCCACACAACCTTCATTCAGCCTCTTGCTCTCTGTCCTGGCTGCACCCACCGCCTCCAAGCTGCCCCCTTCTTTCGAGTAGCTGGCTGCCTCTCTCCTCTGGCCTGAAGCACAGTTGTGACTACTCCCTCATGAATTTGCAAATCTTTGACGGCAACTTATTGCCTCTGGCATCCAGCCAGACTCTGGGCAGCCCTTAAACACTCCTTGTTACTCTCTTTCCAGTCCTGACTCTTCTCTCTGGTCTCTCCTCCACAACCACTGCTGCAAGTTTGTTGCTTATGTTCAAAGCCTTTACTCAGGCTATTCCTCAGCCGAGAGTATGCTTTTCCCATTTGTCCAGTTTTTTGAAATCTACGTGAAATGTTTTACAAAATCTTCTCTCATCTCTAAAGCCAGGCTCCAATAGCATTTCATCTACATTACTTGCACCCTTGTACAATTTACCTCCTGAACTTGACTGCAGCCTCCTTGAGGACAGGAATTTTGTCCTAGTTTCTCCTCCCTCCCACCATCCCTCCTTCCTTCCCTTCCTCTCTCCTTCTCTCCATTTCAGTACTTAACATAGTATCTTCTACCTGGTGAGCGATCAAAAACTATTTACTACATGAATAAACAAATGATAATCAAAAGAAGACAAGTCGAGGGCATAACCAGGCCTTTGGGCTGCCAGGTGAGCAGGTGAACACAGGGAAGTTTCCTTTGTTCTCCATTATTAGGACAAAGTGTCACTGACCAGAGAATAAGAAAGTTTTACCCTCGTGACTTAGCCCAGAGATCGCACAATTTTTTCTTGAAGCAAATGCAATGGCAAGAGAATCAGAGGTGTGTTTGTATATTTGTCCTGCCCACCCTCTGTGTCCAAGAACAGTCATGGCCACCTGAAGAAATGAAGGAGCTATATCAAAATGAAGAAGGGAGCGCTTGTGTGCAGGCAGCTTAAAGACACCCCACCATAAGATAGAGCAACTAACATTTACTAATCACTCTTAACTCACTGACTTTTGTTTTGTCATTCTCTTAGTGAGGTTATTTTGACTTGGAAGTCGAGATCTGTAAATTAGGTAAGGGCTCAAATATAAACAGAAAAGACTTTTTACCTGAGCTATGCACAGAAGAACTGAAATATTAAATCAGGAGTGATTCTAGTATCTGAGATTAGAAATCCAAAATTGAAAAGGCCCATTTATCTTCTGACCCACTGTGACCCAGAAGCAAAATGTGGTCCTATAAATGAAAAACACTAGGATCCTTCGATGGAGATATGCCTGAGGAAACGGAGCTATGCCTCCTCTTCTGATGGGTGTCGCTCACATCTCATCTGGCTTAACACTCCGTTACGGATCATAGTATCATGGACCAGGGCTCAGAAAGTCCTGGTTCAATTGGCAGCTTACACGCTACAGGACATCTGATCCTTTCTCACTCCCCGTTATGCACCCCAGGAGCTGTCTGCCTGAACTCCCAACAGCTAGTACTTTCATGTGCCCCTTGGTCTACCGGAGAAATCTATTGAGGCCTTCCACCAAAAATAATAATTCCAAAAATTCCTCGGGAGTGGTAGCATCCAAGGTGATGGGGGCAGGGGGATGATCCATGAACTGCTGTCTACAGCCTTCCTAGGTCTCTCCCCACCAAGCCAACTCAAATAAATACATAATCCAAGTAAAAATGCTGTGCTTGCTCGGTAAACACAGCTTCAAGAGCAGTCTCCTTAGCTCCCTTCCAACCAGACCGCCTCCACAGAGAGACTTCGGAGCTGACATCAGTCCCCGGGCTTTAAAATTAACTCTCTTCCCCAGCTCCCCACCCCCGGGCCAAACCCCCGTATCCAAAAGGGCACATTTCAGGGGAAAATACTACTGTGGTCTGCCTTCTTCTCAACAAACAGGTATCAGCAGTGATTTTAGAGACACAGAGTTCCAGGCTACGGCACAGGATGGGAGACTAGGATAATTTCACCTAATGAAGATTAAGAAAGGGGAGAGATGAACAGCTTTCAGTTATACAAGATATATGATGCGGCAACATGGCAACGTAGGAAAAGCCTGGCAGTTCAGCTCTGCTACTAACCAGCTGTACTTTGGACAAATGTTTTCATCTCTCTGAACTTTAGTTTCCCAATATAAAAAAGGTAAACCTCAGGCCTCCTTCTTATGTTTGTGGGATTAAATGAGGTACTGATGGCGACGGTGGTGATGGTCATGGAGAGGGTGCCCAGCTATTTCCACCTGAAATGAGAACTGAACGCAAAGAAGCTGACAAACTCTTAGGAGAGGTTTAAATTGGATACATGAAATAATTTGCTCATAGTGACAAACTCAGAGGAGGCTGGGCTTCTCCTGCAACAGTCCCTAAAATAGAGGCCCCTTTAAGTGGGTCAGCCATGGCTCTGGTGTGGTTTTGCCAGAGCAGTGAGAAGACTGGTTGGTCTCCTGGAGGAGAAAGTGTCTCTGCATCTGTGACCAGATGTTGGGAACCTGAAGCTTTAGAAATCACATTCTCTGTTCTCTGTTCTGTGCTCAGACTGGGTGGCACCGTGACCCTCTAAGTAACCAGGAAAGGACATTTTACAGAAGAAATCCCTTCCAGGTAAGCAGAATTCTTTGAAAAGAGCTCTGTGGCTGGCTGAACACTCCTGAGTCTTGCATTCCCTTGCACAGGGGAGTGAAAGCACTGCTTGATTACTTTGGGGTTCTGCCTTGTCATAAATGTTCAGCTAGCAGCTGCTCCAGGGAGCCCATGCCACCCTTTCTTCATTGAATCATCTTAACGCCGGGAGCCCAGAGCGCCGCTTGAAGATCTGGGAAGAATGAGCCACCACCACCCTGTCTTCAATTTTAAACCAGCAACTCACGAAGTGCTGGTCGAGCGTGGGTGGAAGCTGTTGGTTTGGGAACTTCCAGACACCCACTAAAGCACACTCCTGCTTTTTTAGGGTAGAGGGAGTGACCTTAAAAGTATTTTCTACAAAAAGGAAAGTAGTGACTTGAATTACTACCCTATGTTCTGGAGGCTCCAGGCAAAATCATTTGAAATGTGTGGGGAGATAGGAGAGCAAAGTTGCTGAGGAGTCTTACGTAAGTTAGGATGATCCTACCTTATTTCAGGATTCAAAGTCTAAAGTAGTGTGAAGAGGGGAAACCTACCTATGTCATGAAGGAGAATGGCAGTGTTTTGGTTTCTCAAAGGGGTTATGGTATCTTTATAAGCCAGGCATGCAGATATTCTACAGTCTTGCCCTGGGTGAGAAAAGATTGTGGCATAAGATTCTATTCTGAGTGACCATTTTTGGCAATTCCTAAATGTGTCTGTTAGTTTTGAATTTTTTTATTGGTTCATAAATGCAATAGATGTTAGAATTGTAAAGAAATTTGGATATATCTAGGCCACTCCCAAAATTTAATTTTTTTTTTTTTTTGCGGTACGCGGGCCTCTCACTGTTGGGGCCTCTCCCGTTGCGGAGCACAGGCTCCGGACGCGCAGTCTCGGCGGCCATGGCTCACGGGCCCAGCTGCTCCGCGGCGTGTGGGATCCTCCCGGACTGGGACATGAACCCGCGTCCCCTGCATCGGCAGGCGGACTCTCAACCGCTGCGCCACTAGGGAAGCCCCAAAATTTAATTTTTAAAGTAACTTTTTTTCCTGATTCAGTTCACTATGGAAAAGATGGTAAACAAAAAGAAGGATAAAGAAAAAAAATACTTTATACTCTCCCTTCCAAGAAATAGCCGTCATTGCCATTAAGGTGCATTTCCTTCGTGTGTGTGTGTGTGTGTGTGTGTGTGTGTGTGTGTGTGTGTGTGTGTGTGTTATTTAAAACGCACATATTAACACACAGTCGAGATTATATTATATATGTTTTTACATCTTAATTTTTAACTTGATGGTTTTATCATGTCCTTAAAAACTTTTCACTCTAAATAGCAACATAGTATTACATCACAGGAATAAAACATAATTTATTTAACCGTTTCCGTACTGGTGAACATTTTACTTATTTCTATTTCTTCACTATTGTTGAAAACAAATTTAAAACATCTAGTTACTTCAGTCTACTTCCATCTTTAATTATTTCCTTAGGTTTAATTCTTAGATTTAAAAACGATTAGGTTGAGTTTGTGAATACTTTAAAATCCAGTTGGCATACTGCTCTCTGTGTCAGGGATTAGGGACTGAAGTCAAGAAGTCTAGAATCTCCTGGAGATTGTACAGGTCTGCAGGGCCAGAGTGTGCCCTGAGCCCAGGTGTCCTGACTCCTCAGTAAGGTTCTTGCACATGTGTTTCAGGACCCAGTAAGAGTGATGGAAACAAAAAATTGTATTAATCGATGAAAGCTGCATTCTTTTCCCCAGGAAAAGATCCACAGGAGTGTTTACTTTTTCTCAGATTGTGTGTGTGTGTGTGTGTGTGTGTGTGTGTGTGTGTGTGTGTGTGTGTGTGCAAAACTAAAATAAGGACTTATGCAAGTATTTGTTTGTTGTTTTAAGAAAAGCTTGATTGTTTGCTTGGTCAGCAGCTTAACGATGATGGTAATGATTTCAATAAATAAACCATTTAAAAAAGAAGAAGGATGGCAAAATACAAAAAAACTGAGAAGTAAACACAGAGGCATTTTTTTTCCTGCCTCAATCAAATACAGATGTCTTCAGGGGATAATGACATTTTATTTTCTTCTGTATTAATGTTTAATATGAACTTATTACTGTTGATGTACTGTGCTAAGTATTTTTATAGTCATTATCTTATTTGATATTCAAAATAACTTTGTGATATTGGATTTTTATCCTCATTACATATATATATATTTTTAAAAAGGACTTCAAGGAGAAAGGACTTAACTAAACTCACAGTGGAGTTTTGAACTAATCCTGTAAGTAGAATGCTATATGCTTTTGAAGACACTGTTTAGTGTGAGTATTTGACTTAATAATAAAAAGATAAAATCTATTATTGATTTTGTGTGTGTGTGTGTGTGTGTGTGTGTGTGTGTGTGTGTGTGTGTGTGTGTACAACAGTAATAAAAATCATTCACTGACCCGAGTCAAAGAGGCTTTTCTCTGGTGATGCCAAATCAAAATATAGTTTCTGCAATTAAAATAACCGAAGTAGGGGCTTCCCTGGTGGCGCTGTGCTTGAGAGTCCGCCTGCCGATGCAGGAGATGCGGGTTCGTGCCCCGTTTCGGGAAGATCCCACGTGCCGCGGAGCGGCTGGGCCCGTGAGCCATGGCCGCTGAGCTTGCGCGTCCGGAGCCTGTGCTCCGCAAATGGGAGAGGCCACAACAGTGAGAGGCCCGCATAAGGCAAGAAAAAAAAAAAAAAAAAAAAAAAAAAAAACCGAAGTAGAAAAATATCCAGTTATCTGTATTGTGTTTTGGGGAACTCCCATTTAAAGAATTGCATGTGAAGTTAAGGCCGGCTTATTTAGGTTGAGGGGACAGAAACCTCTTGAGTTGACCAAAATAGGGTAACTGCAAATTTCCAATGCTAGCTACAAATTTTAGACATTAAAAGGCAATTGGCAAGTTTTAAGTGTATGCCAAGAGGCACAAGGCCTTGTTCTAAAATAATAACTGTGGCTTAATAAAATGTAGAAGCCGAGAGCTTCCTGGGATTATAGTAAAAGATATTTTTATGTTTGGAACACACTTCTGTAATTTGCATTTTTACTGGGGCTCTTGCTGAGATGACCAAGGACAAACAGGGTCCTTGGTCCATTAACTTTGTGTGTCAAGTCCATGGCCTTCTTACATGTCTTGGTATACAAATAAATCCACAGTAGACTCTGTGATGGAAAATGACACCCCCCCCCCCCGCACCCCCCCCCAGCCTCCTGCTCTCAGGGGGCAGAGATGGCACTTCCACACTCTCAGGCCAACTGGGCTAACTGAGGTCAACCTTCAGTGGGGGGCTCCTGACCCATGGGCTCATGTTACACCAGGAAGGAAATAGTTCTTCCTCAGTCTGTAAGTCTTTCTTTCTCCTCTTTTCACCCCTCCATCTACTTCCATTGCCTTATCACCGCCTAGCTGGCTGCAGCCGACCAGTGCAGACTTATAAATTGTGAGACTTTGGGGGATGGGGGTGGGATTTTATTTCTAGATTAATTTTGGACCTTTTTGCACCTTTGTGTTGTGTTCTTACTGATACATCATTGGGAATAAGATAAGATCCTGTGCTTTAGAGCAGATAGGCTGAGGTGGGAGTCCCACCTCCAACACTATGTGATCTTGGGTAAATTGCTTAACCTCTCTGAGCCTCAGTTTCCTCATCTGTAAATTGGGAACAACAATAATAACTCCCTCATACGGTGGTGAAGGTAAAATGAGACAGAGCAGATACATTGCTTAGCAGACATTCTGGCACTCAGTAAGCACCCAGTCAAGGCTACTTTTAGCCATTGGCATTGTGATTGTCCCCCCTCGGAAGTTCCTCCCTTTCACTTGTCACTGAATGGATTCTTAATGTAGCCACCAACATGTTCTGCTTTGCTTTTAGAATTATGATTGAACCTGAATTTTCAATCTTTTGAAATATAAAAACCAAGTTAAGTTAGGTATATTACAACTAGTTGATGCAAAAGTCTTTATGCTCTTGTTTCACAGAAAAGCAAGCCTAATGATTTCTGAGAATCTGTTATTATCTAACACCAGGTGAAATTGTTTCACTTTTATAGATCATCTGAGGAGCTGACTTCAGGAGCTCTGTCATAAAACAATATGAAGGTTTCCAGGTAAGTGTAGGTTACAGATGAAAAGGAATGGGAGAGTACAAGAAGGAAGAGAAGGAAAGGTCTAAGTTGTAAAAGAAGTAGGAACTGGAACTCCCCTAGAGAAGATCATAGAAGAGTCTTGAGCTGGTTTGAGAAAGGTGGCGCCAGGTGGGGTGTTTGTGGCACACGGTAAAGGAGTCTGGGTGCTCAGCGCAGTGGAGGCGGAGGACAAAGGTACATGTATGGAGGAGTCCACGCCACTCAAGAGGCGTGTGATCTGATACCAAGCTCTTTTCCAGTTATCAGGTACAAGAAGCATAACTAGAATAAAAGATGAGTGAACCCTATGGCAGCAGATTATGTTGAACAATAGAGCAAGGTTTATCCTTGAGTGATGTGTGTGGTGGGTCCTGACACCTCTGGGAGGACAGGATTCTGGGTCATTACCAAGTATGGATGATCACCCTCTAGTGGCATCTGGAGAAAACTGCAGGTACATGACCTTTCACGTAAAGACGTTCAGTAGGGATGTGAAGGAACTTCTTCCCAGGGGTTCACAAATGCAGCCATCTCTGCCTGCATTATCACCTCATTTTATCTAGGCTAAAGAAGCGTGCTTTCTTTTCTTTTCTAGATGAGATTCATGAACATCAAATGGGAATCCGTGCACAGTAGTTGATTTTTATCATAATACTGGCTAGAATGCAGGGTATACTGATCATCAATATTTTTACTAATTAAAAAAAGTACAGGACTTCCCTGGTGGTGCAGTGGTTAAGAATCTGTTGGCCAATGCAGGGGACACAGGTTCAATCCCTGGTCCGGAAAGATTCCACATGCTGCGGAGCAACTAAGCCGGTGCGCCACAACTACTGAGCCTGTGCTCTAGAGCCCGTGAGCCACAGCTACTGAGCCCACGTGCCACTACTACTGAAGCCCGGGTGCCTAGAGCCCGTGCTCCACAACAAGAGAAGCCACCGCAATGAGAAGCCCGCGCACCGCAATGAAGAGTAGCCCCCGCTCGCCACAACTAGAGAAAGCCCGTGTGGAGCAACAAAGACCCAGTGCAGCCCCCAAAAAAAATAGAGTAAAAAAAAAAAAAAAAAAGTACAACTAGAATTAACTTTTCAATCATGACCAATACTGCTTCAAATTTTGTTTTGTTCATGATATTTGGTCAAAAGAAGTTTCAACAGAGGAACCAGAGAAAAATGAATAACTAATAACAAAACTAGGACCATCTAGACCTCTCTACCCTTCTGGATTTCAAAAGAAAGAGGAAATAACCACATATGCCATTGAATTGTATCAGCTTTAGTTCTGGCAGCTTTTATTCAAATATCATCATCCTTTGCAACTGGCAAAATGAGTACATTAACTTTCAGACTGCAAGTTAATCCATATTCTGTGCTAGAGTGTGATAGCCACAACCTCCAGTACTCCACCAAAAGTTAAAAAGGGAAGACACAGTCATAAATATTTAACACTTCAAAAATTCTCATTTAAAAATGTTCAGTGTAGGTGACCAGAGAACATAGCTTACAGGAATAAAAGAACTTGAAATGGATTTGTTTGTTCTTTTGGCAAAGGTGATCTTCCCTTTCATTATATTAACACCTGTGCTCAGTCTAAGAGGTATATTATGATAAGGAATTATAGCTGGGCCAGAGGAAAGTAATATTTTCAATTAATTGTGAATTGTAAAAGTCTATTAGGGTGGGTTTTTGTAGCTGATGTTTATTTAAATTAGAATAAGGGTTAAAGCAGAATTCATTCCATGCTTTGATAAATGTTTATTGGACTGCCTATTCTGGTACTTGTAGCAGGGGTCCCCAAGCCCCCAGGCCGCGGACGGGTACCGGTCCATGGTACCCGTCCTTGATTTTATGGCAAACCGTGTAACTTATAATGTATAATTTTAGGTAAATTATAAATTATAAATTTCTGTACAATTGTGATCAAAATGATACAATTTTATGTTAAGTTATTTTAAAGTAAATCCTATCTTCTTAATCTTACTAGATTTGAAAGTTTTACCAGGGGTGTTATTGATTTAGGAAGATTTATAACTGGAGGGTTATGAATCTTATAGTTGTAAAGTACTTTTCATTTGTAAAGAATGTTACATTTCATTATTCATATGTGTCTCCAAACAGTGCCATGATCTATAGCAACTTGGAGGAAGACTCAGAAGGATAAAACTGATGGGGCTAAGAGTCCGTGTTTAAGCCAGAACCCTTTGGTGTTTCTCTGAGTCGATCAAGCCGCCTTCTGATAGATTTACAGGATTTCCACATCTCATAAACAAACTATAAAAAGGCCTCATTGAATATAGCAAATAAATTTTTCTATAAGTATTCATAAAAATCTCGTCATGATAATGGCAAAGCATAAGCCTTAGGTTTATTCTGTTGGAAAGGTAGAAGGTTTAATCGATATAACTAAGCTTCACAAGCTAACTGAAACAAAGGCTTTTTGACCGTACAGACATTTCAGCTCTCCTTCTGCAACAAGGGATTATCAGACCCAAATAGCATCATTATCCAAGTTGTCACAGTGATCCATATTCTGCTTATGAGAGGCTATAATTTCAATCGTTGGAAAATACTTTCAGAAGTTTATTCAGATGAAGAAGCATAGAGATTTTAACATGAATATGATTTATTGACAATTCCTCTCTTTTGGATCTCTTGAAATCCAGAAAAAGACGTTATGGTGGACTAGTGTGCTACAAAATAGCATATAATAAAAGAAGAATATTGTGTCAGATACAGAATTTTATCTGATTTTGTACTCATTCAGTCACATACTATATAGTAATAAGTAGACTATGCTTAATTCACAATGGAATATTTTACAGTGGCATGCTTGGTAAACGTATCCCCTACCAGCACAGATGGCATAAAAATGCTTAGTGATTCTTTTTTCAGACTTCATGTCATGCTGTGGGAAGATATGGCTGAAATAAATACATTTCATTTTGCTTTGTGACATTTTTCCATATGATTCAATTATAGAGAGAAGGGCACATAGAGAGCGTCACTATTAAGTGGGATCCATTATACGCTTAAGAGCAGATTCAAATCTTTTGTTGAGCACGTTTTTGGAAAATAAATTGTGCACGCCATGTAAATAATATGACATTTGGTCGCAGTCAATTTGGCTTATGTATTGTGCCCAGAGGAACAGGTGATTTGAAGTTTAATTTGCCCCTCGTCTACTTACCCTAATAACTTGGCACTGCACACAGTTCTTAGGATAGCAATATACCAATTAACAAAATCATTCTCTCACTGCTGTCGAAATACAGAGTTGATTCTCATCTACATTTTTTGGTTGTTGTTGTGCAGGGCAAATGAAACAAACAACGTAGAAAGGAAAGCAGGGAAAGGAGACAGATTCAGTGGTGCTCTATAGCAGATACAGAGGAAATGAGCACAGACCCGTGAGCATGTACCAGGCGGATGGCACTGCCCAGAAACCCTGTTCCATCCTACTGCGGCCAAGGAATTTGGGCTTGTGTTACTCGAAACAATGTATCTGTCTCATATTAAATTTGTATTTGGATGGAATTAAGGGATCCCATCAGCAAACGCAGTGAAGACTTCAAATGAGAAAACCTGTATTATATCTGAGTGATAATGTGTTTTCAATACATTCTGTATTTAATGACTTGGCAAAAAAATAGCTAATGTGCTGGAGATGCAATGATGCCCTTTGTCCATCCGTCTTCTTTGCCATTCTCACCTTCGCTGCCCTTAGTGAGCTTCCCTGACCTCTAACCTGGACCATGACAGCTGTCTCTGAAATGCTGTTTCCCTTCCCAGTTTTCCCCATTCAGCTACACTCTCTCCCTCCAGTTACCGCTCTGCAGGCTAGCGGGCAAGTGGTGATGGCTCGAATCTGAATTCCCTGCTCGTTCGCCCCAGCCTGGGTCAGCTGCTTCTCCTCTGGGCACCCTGGTGCTTCGTGCTCACCTCCATCACAGCATTATCACGAGGATGGAGGTACACCTGTTCCTTTGCCCCCGTGACACAGCCGTCTCCTTGAGGGCAGGGCAGTGTCCTTTCTACCAGTGTATTCCAGCACCCAGTACCTCTAGGCAACAATGAATATGTGGAAGGTGACTGAATGAATGAAGTCACTCTCAGTCGATTGTTCTTTGTTCCTCGTTGAATTTTGGTGTGAACCCTAACTCCTCGGTTTGGTGTTCACTGGGTTCCTGCGAGGCCTCTGTTCTAAGGCGTCCTCGCGGCCACCACTCCCTCTGCTCCTCAACTCCAGTCCCTGTCTGCACCCTGGGGTGTTTTCCAAATAGGTGCCACATCCTTTCTGTTTTTTGTGTCTTTGCTGTCCCTCTGCCTAGGATGCACTTAATGTTCATCTCAGAAAATTGTAAGTGCTCTTTAAGGGCTTTTTTCCAACAGGCCCTTCAAGACTCGCATCTTAATTAACTGAACCATCCTCCCTTTTGGCATCTTATTTGTAACTGCGTAACACTTACACGTTTTGGCCCCTGGGAATAGGGACTAGGTCTGTTTTACTTATTCTTCTTTTTTTTTTTTTTTTAACGCTCATAGAACCTAGCATACGTGCAAGGCACTTAGGAGATGATTAATACATGCTTTGGGTGGCACACTGCTAAGACCACAAGAGCAAACCCTTGTCTAGCACCTTCCAGTTTCCACTCCTCCATTATCCATCCATTCATCCATCCATCTCTCCATTTGTCACTTGAGCTTGCATTATCTTGTCAAATCACCACAGCTGCTCTACAAGAAAGGATCAACGTCTAGGGCCTCAGAATGACCCAGTGACTTGTCTAAGACCACTCAGCTAACATGAATACTGGGGTTTAAATCTAGGTTTCTGTCTCTAAGCTGAGTGGCCTATCTAGTTCAGTAAGGTTTTAAAATTAAGTGTGGTAGGGACCCCCTCGCTGGAGTCTAAGGTCAAAAACCAGTGTATCAGTGGATGAGAGGTAGAACAAATTTGTCTTTTTTTTCTTATTTTTATCCCCAGTTACCACTGTTGATTATCTTTGTTCTTTGTGGGATTCTCTTATACCTGCTGTAATGAAAGGTTTCAAGAGATGGTAGGGTAGCCCTGCTTTCTCTCCGGCAGCCCAAGTAAGCGATGAGCAGGTTGCCCCTGGCCATCACCCCAGAGCCCGTGCAGTATGAATTGGATGTGGAGGATGGACTGGAAGTCATGGCAGAGTCTGGTCCAGACCTGGGAGAAAACTCCCATCTGGACGAGGTGGGTCCAACTGGGGCCTTCGTTTAGTAACCAGTATGTGGGCAGAGGCTGGGAAGGCTACAATGGCTAATTCAAAAGACATTCTCTTTGTTTGGATGAAACGGGAGAGAAGGAGCTTGGCACAGATTAAATGGAATCTGAGAAGACTGTCATGAGCACGTGTGAGTCAGGTATTTGGAGGAATTTGAGGAGAATTAGGGTTATTGTATAATGAGTGAAAATAGGAACAAACAAATACTATTTTGTTTTTTATTGTGACTCAGTTTTTATCTCCCAATTACCCTCCCTCAGTATGGCCTTAGAATTTTCAGAACTAAATATTTTATGTCTTTTTTTGTCAGACTTTTTTTTTTAAATGTGGGACTTTGTAGAACTTCACAGTTATGCACGAGAACAGAAAAACAAGAAATGAAAATCTGAAATAATGTCTATTCTAGCAATTTCTGCTTATCTGAGAAAGATTGTTCTTTGATCCATGACAGCTTAAAAAATAAAGCACAATATCTATTTACCTCTAAAATATAGTATTCATAGGTTTAAAATAAAAATCCAGATCTATGAATTCTGTTTCCCTTTGAAAATTCATCTTTGCAATTACCTGCTTTGTACTGTACGATAGAAATTATTACTCACACCAAAAGGAACTTAGGCTGAAGGATTAAATCTATTTTGCTATAAACTGTCTTATAGATTTTAATATTTAATATGTTACTAAAACTTTAAAAACTATTCATAGATAATTTCTAAGTTTATAAAATACAATTACAAAGTTAGATACAAGTATAAAATCATATAAGAGTATAGACAATAGTATTTTCGTGCTATTAAAATCCTCAGCATTTCAATCGAGCACAAATGTAGAGCTGATGAAGAAGTGGCTGCATCGGCCAGGAGGTGTGGAGATGGTTGCAAAGCCACAGGTGGGAGCTGCTGGCCACCGTTTGGACTGTGCACAAAGCAAGGACCAGCTAGTTTAAAAGAAGGAGGTCAGGTCCTGTTTTCCTGTGGTCCCTCCCCTGCTGGAGTTACCGATGCCCTCCCCCTGCAGGCAGAGCTGTACTCATTTCCTAGTGAAACTTGGTCAGAACAGAATTGCCTTAGCAGGGCACCTGCTAACATCTGAGTTAGCCTTGCTGCATGGTCTCTGGCGAGTCCTAAGGCAGCCCTAGTTACCCAGGCACTTTGCATCCTTTCTAGCCCTGTGGGGTTGATTGAGTCTCCATGACTGGCTTTCTGTCTCCATCACTTTGCTGTTACTCCATTTTCACAGTAGGGATGGGTGATGGCCATGCCCTGCTTTGCTGGGGCCTGGACCCTTGACGAGTTCTTGCCAGCTACGGGCCTGCGGTCTTACTGTTGTTGTTGGATCAGACAGAGCGGGAGAGGAAGAAATTCACAGAAAATAAATGAAAGGTGAAAAGACTGTCATGAACACATGTAACTCAGATTGTTCAGAGGCATTTGAGGGGGACTGGAGCCACTGCAGAACAAGTGGGGATAACAATCAGCATTAGGGCTTTTAAAAAACTTCCCATGTTATTTCAGAGTCCAGTCAAGACTGAGAACAATAGTCTAGCCAGGGCTTGGCTAGACCTGGAGCCATGTTGATAATGATGACTGGTTTCCAAGATCACCTGCTGCTGCAGCTCCCTGGCTGCACCCACCTAGCAGGGTGGTCCTCTTTGTAGATCACTACCTGCCCAGACCTCACCCTCCTGGCTGGAATGAGTCCCAGCAGCTGGCCAGTTACTCCCAGCTTTTCCTTCTGTCAGGGTCCATGCTTTAGAGGCTCCAGCAGACCCCAGGCTCAAGGTTGCCTGAGAGGTGTTCACAGCAGATATAGTTACCCATCTCTCCTATTGAGTTGTATGTCATCTTTCAGGGCAAGTCCTCTTCGGTAGGAATATACATCCAGCCTGTTCCACTCAAAAGGTCTAGACTAGACTCATTTAAAATTTCATACAAATCCATTTGAGAAGATCTTACTCTTATAGCTAAACCCAACATGTGTCTGCATTTTTAATCTCTTTCTAAAACCTAAACAAGTAGTCCCTGGATTTTGAGAGGTCCATGCAGCTCCGAGTAATTGCTACTGGGTGCTGTGTCATATAAGCTATTAGTCCACAGAGCCACAGAACAAACTCACTCCCAACCTAGGTGTTAGAGAACATCCAAAAGCAAAACTAAAAATTAAGACAATGTGGACCTTGACCAACAACCTCTTAGACTTCTAGAGGATTGGACGGGTCAAGACTGATATCTATTGAAATGAAACATGCACTATTTTTAAGAATATATTTTTCAGATGTATTCACACCAGTGCACAAAATACACGCACACACATAAAATACAAGTTATAATCTTGCTTTTAGTAATACGAGCCTCAATATAACCTAAACCTTCATCAAAAAAGAACTGGTATCTATAGGTGTAGAGTCAAGTGAAGGAAGCAGGTCAGTCTTTGAATAAATGAGTAGATCTGAATGTCTTGATATAACATGTTCTGCAAGATTCTTGTATTAAGTGGAAAAACAAAATAAAACAAAAATAAAAAGGAGAAGCAAGAAACAATACGGCCACTTCCTGAAATTTTGAAAATGAATACTCTAAAAAGGACTTTTATCAAATAATACGGCATGTCTGGAGGAAAAAAAGATGATTAACCTCACTGATGGAGAAGATCCAAACTTAAGAGTAATGACAAATAGTGGAGGGTCAGTTAAATAAGAACTGAATTCTGGAGAATCTTAAACCCCAGGGTACGATATTTCAACAGGATGCAAAGATAACAGGCACCAAGTGCATCTGGTATTGGTGACAGACATGGAGTTGCTAAGGAGCAGAGCATTTTCTGGTGGAGCAGGTGATGGAAGGGGCTTCCCAGCAGTGAGCATTCTGGACTTGCCACTTCCCCTCTGGGACCCTGGGCATGTGAGACGTCTGGGCTTCAGCTGCCTCATCTCCACAGAAGATGCTTGTGAGTGAATCTGATAATGGTTAGAATGAACCTAGCAGAATGCCCAAGATATTAAAAGCTCAATATGAATGCTGAGGAGGGAAGAAAATATATAGGGAGTATAGTGGGAATTCCTCCAAGAAGAGAGGGTTTTGTTCCCTTAAGCATATTGAAGGGGGAAGTTAAGCTGCATACATATATTCTCAGCAAGTTTCAGGTTCAGTAATTCTGAACTGTGGTTGGAAAACTGGAAAGAAAATTGAGTTGTGGGGGCAAAATAACTGCTTAACTTAATTACTAAAATGCCGCACTTTCCTATCGTGATGTCAATACTGCACACGCTGCAATTCAAGATCCTGTAAAACAGCTATTTGGTTAAAATTTAGGACAAAAGTTATGCCATTTATTAATGCATCAATATATTTTAGTGAGTACAATACATAAAAAGGAAGAACCTAAATATTCACCTACAGGTCAGACCTCCATTGTTTTAAGTCTTGGTGACTTGCAGAGCTCCGCATGAAAAGTAAAACAAATATATTTGAGTTAATTCTGTGGTAAATTAAATATCCTGGATATTAAATACACTTGACAAGACTTCTTGAGGTACAGAAAGGATGCTGAATAGGGAACATTATTATTTAGTCTGTGGTGACAGCTTTGAAGTAGATAGATTTTTGCAACTCACAGATATAGTTTCACAATCGTTTCCTGATTATTAAAATGTCTGTAGAATCTTTATTAAGTTTCCTGGAAGCATTAACTCTGTCAAAATTAAGAAATCTCATCAAACTAAGATGTCCACAGAATACAAGAGATGACAACAAATCCATTCCTTGGACTTGACAGAGGATAGATGATACAGAGTAATTTCTTTGGCTTGGGTCTCTTAATCTACTGATGGTTCTTCGACACATAGAAAAAAAATAATTAAAATGAAAAATAGGGAGGGACCTTAAAGATGGCGGCAGAGTAAGACGTGGAGATCACCTTCCTCCCCACAAATACATCAGAAATACATCTACATGTGGAACAACTCCTACAGACAGAAGACCTCAGACTTCCCAAAAGGCAAGAAACTCCCCACGTACCTGGGTAGGGCAAAAGAAAAAAGGAAAAACAGAGACAAAAGAATAGGGATGGGACCTGCACCTCTGGGAGGGAGCTGTGAAGGAGGAAAAGTTTCCACACACCAGGAAGCCCCTTCACTGGCAGAGACGGGGGGTGGGCAGGGGGAATCATCGGAGACACGGAAGAGAGCACAGCAACAGGGGTGCAGAGGGCAATGTGGAGAGATTCCTGCACAGAGGATGGGTGCCGACCGGCACTCACTGGCCCGAGAGGCTTGTCTGCTCACCTGCCAGGGTGGGCGGGGGCTGGGAGCTGAGGCTTGGGCTTTGGAGGTCAGATCCCAGGGAGAGGACTGGGGTTGGCTGCGTGAACACAGCCTGAGGGGGCTAGTGAGCCACAGCTAGCCGGGAGGCAGTCCGGGAAAAAGTCTGGAGCTGCCTAAGAGGCAAGAGACCATTGTTTCGGGATGTGCAAAGAGAAGGGATTCAGAGCACTGCCTAAACGAGCTCCAGAGACAGGTGCAAGCCGTGGCTGTCAGCGTAGACCCCAGAGACGGGCATGAGATGCTAAGGCCGCTGCTGCAGCCACCAAGAAACCTGTGTGCAAGCATCCTCTCATCCTGAGATCCCATGCAGCTGGCCACTGCTAGGGTCCCATGATCCAGGGACAACTTCCCCTGGAGATCACACGGCGTGCCTCAGGCTGTTGCAACGTCACGCTGGCCTCTGCCGCTGCAGGCTCGCCCTGCATTCCGTACCCCTCCCTCCCTGCAGCCTGAATGAGCCAGAGCCCCTTAATCAGCTGCTCCTTTAACCCCGTCCTGTCTGGGCAGGGAACAGATGCCCTCAGGTGACCTACACGCAGCAGCGGGGCCAAATCCAAAGCTGAACCCGAGGAACTGTGTGAACAAAGAAGAGAAAGGGAAATTTCTCCCAGCAGCCTCAGAAGCAGCAGATTAAATCTCCACAATCAACTTGATGTACCTGCATCTGTGGAATACATGAATAGACAATGAATCATCCCAAAATTGAGGTGGTGGACTTTGGGAGCAACTGTAGACTTGGGTCTTGCTTTCTGCATCTGATCTGTTTCTGGTTTTATGTTTATCTTAGCTTAGTATTTAGATCTTATTATCATTGGTAGATTTCCTTATTGATTTGGTTGCTCTTTTCCTTTTTTTAAATATATATATATATATATATTTTTTTTTTCCTTTTTCTCTTTTTGTGAGTGTGTATGTGTATGCTTCTTTGTGTGATTCTGTCTGTATAGCTTTGCTTTTACCATTTGTCCTAGGGTTCTATCTGGTTTTTTTTTTTCTTTCTTTTTTAGTATAGTTTTTAGTGCTTGTTATCATTGGTGGATTTGTTTTTTGGTTTGTTTGCTCTCTTCTTTCTTTCATTCTTTTCTTTTTATTACTTTTTTATTTTTAATAATTTTTTATATTCTTTAATAACTTTATTTATTTTCTTATCTTTCTTTCCTTCTTTCTTTCTCTTTCTTTCCTCCTTCCTTCCTTCCTTCCTTCCTTCCTTCCTTCCTTCCTTCCTTTCTTTTCCCTCCCTTTTCTTCTGAGTCATGTGGCTGACAGGGTCTTGGTGCTCCAGCCGGGTGACAGGCCTGAGCTTCTGAGGTGGGAGAGCCGAGTTCAGGACATTGGTCCACCAGGGACCTCCTGGCCCAAGGTAATATCAAACTGTGAAAGTTCTCCCAGAGATCTCCATCTCAATGCTAAGATCCAGCTCCGCTGAATGACCAGCAAACTACTGTGCTGGACACCCTATGCCAAACAACTAGCAAGACAGGAACACAACCACACCCATTAGCAGAGAGGCTGCCTAAAATTATAATTAGTTAACAGACACCCCAAAACACATCACCGGACATGGTCCTGCCCACCAGAAAGTCAAGATCCAGCCTCATCCACCAGAACACAGGCACAACTCCCCTCCACCAGGAAGCCTAGACAACCCACTGAAAGACTCTTAGCCACTGGGGGCAGACACCAAAAACAACAGGAACTATGAACCTGTAGCCTGCAAAATGGAGACCCCAAACAGAGTAAGTTAAGCAAAATGAGAAGACAGAGAAATACACAGCAGATGAAGGAGCAAGGTAAAACCCCACCAAACCGAACAAATGAAGAGGAAATAGGCAGTCTACCTGAAAAAAAATTCAGAGTAATGATAGTAAAGATGATCCAAAATCTTGGAATGAGAATAGAGAAAATACAAGAAACGTTTAACAAGGACTTAGAAGAACTAAAGAGCAAACAAACAATGATGAACAACTCAATCAATGAAATTAAAAATTCTATAGAAGGAATCAATAGCAGAATAACTGAGGCAGAAGAATGGATAAGTGACCTGGAAGATAAAATAGTGGAAATAACTACTGCATAGTAGAATAAAGAAAAGAGAATGGAAAGGCTTGAGGACAGTCTCAGAGACCTCTGGGACAAAACTAAATGCAAAATTTTCAAATTATAGGGGTCCCAGAAGAAGAAGAGGAAGAGACGGGACTAAGAAAATATTTGAAGATATTATGGTGGAAAACTTCCCTAATATGGGATGGGAAATAGTCAGTCAAGTCCAGGAAGTGCAGAGAGTCCCATACAGGATAAATCCAAGGAGAAACATGCCAAGACACATATTAATCAAACTATCAAAAATTAAATACAAAGTAAAGATATTAAAAGCAGCAAGGGAAAAGTAACAAGTAACATAAAAGGGAATCCCCATAAGGTTAACAGCTGACTTTTCAGCAGAAACTCTGCAAGCCAGAAAGGAATGGCAGGACATATTTAAAGTGAAGAAAGGGAAAAACCTACAACCAAGATTACTCTACCCAGCAAGGATCTCATTCAGATTCGATGGAGAAATTAAAACCTCTACAGACAAGCAGAAGCTAAGAGAATTCATCACCACCAAACCAGCTTGACAACAAATGCTAAAGGAACATCTCTAGGCAGGAAACACAAGAGAAGGAAAAGACCTACAATAACAAACCCAAAACAATTAAGAAAATGGTAAAAGGAACATGCATATCGATAATTACCTTAAACGTAAATGGATTAAATGCTCCAACTAAAAGACATAGACTGGCTGAATGGATACAAAAACAAGATCCACATGTATGCTGTCTACAAGAGACCCACTGCAGACCTAGGGACACATACAGACTGAAAGTGAGGGGATGGAAAACGATATTCCATGCAAATGGAAATCAAAAGAAAGCTGGAGTAGCAATTCACATATCAGACAAAATAGACTTTGAAGTAAAGACTATGACAAGAGACAAAGAAGAACACGACATTATGATCAAGGGATCAATCCAGCTAGAAGATATAACAACTGTAAATATTTGTGCACCCAACACAGGAGCACCACAGTACATAAGGCAAATGCTAACAGCAATAAAAGGGGAAATCGACAGTAACACAATCATAGTAGGGGACTTTAACACTCCACTTTCACCAATGGACAGATCATCCAAAATGAAAATAAATAAGGAAACACAAGCTTTAAATGATGCATTAAACAAGATAGACTTAATTGATATCTATAGGACATTCTATCCAAAAACCACAGAATACACTTTCTTCTCAACTGCTCATGGAACATTCTCCAGGATAGATCATATCTTGGGTCACAAATCAAGCCTTGGTAAATTTAAGAATGCTGAAATCATATCAAGTACCTTTTCCAACCACAACGCTATGAGACTAGATATCAATTACAGGGAAAAAAAACTGTAAAAAACAGAAACACATGGAGGCTAAACAATACACTACTAAATAACCAAGAGATCACTGAAGAAATCAAAGAGAAATTTAAAAAATACCTAGAAACAAATGACAATGAAAACACGATGACCCAAAACTGGATGCAGCAAAAGCAGTTCTAAGAGGGAAATTTATAGGAATACAATTCTACCTCAAGAAACAAGAAACATCTCAAATAAACAACATAACCTTACACCTAAAGCAATTAGATAAACAAGAACAAAAAAATCCTAAATTTAGTAGGAGGAAAGAAATCATAAAGATCAGATCAGAATAAAATGAAAAAGAAATGAAGGAAACAATAGCAAAGATCAATAAAACTAAAAGGTGGTTCTTTGAGAAGATAAACAAAATTGATAAACCATTAGCTAGACTCATCAAGAAAAACAGAGAAAGACTCAAAACAATAGAATTAGAAATGAAAAAGGAGAAGTAATAACTGACACTGCAGAAATGCAAAGGATCATGAGAGATTAATACAAGCAACTGTATGCCAATAAAATGGACAACCTGGAAGAAACGGACACATTCTTAGAAAAGCACAACCTTCCGAGACTGAACCAGGAAGAAATAGAAAATATAAACAGACCAATCATAAGCACTGAAATTGAAACTGTGATTAAAAATCTTGCAACAAACAAAAGCCCTGGACCAGATGGCTTCACAGGTGAATTACATCAAACATTTAGAGAAGAGCTAATGCCTACCCTTCTCAAACTCTTCCAAAATATAGCAGAGGGAGGAACACTCCCAAGCTCATTCTACGAGGCCACCGTCACCCTGATAATAAAAACCAGACAAAGATGTCACAAAAAAAGAAAACTACAAACCAATATCACTGATGAACACAGATGCAAAAATCCTCAACAAAATACTAGCAAACAGAATCCAACAGCACATTAAAAGGATCATACACCATGATCAAGTAGGGTTTATCCCAGGAATGCAAGGATTCTTCAAAATATGCAAGCCAATCAATGTGATACACCATATTAACAAATTGAAGGAGAAAAACCATATGGTCATCTCAATATATGCAGAGAAAACTTTTGACAAAATTCAACACCCATTTATGATAAAAACCCTCCAGAAAGTAAACATAGAGGGAACTTACCTCAACATAATAAAGGCCATATATGACAAACCCACAGCCAACATTGTTCCCAATGCTGAAAAACTGAAACCATTTCCTCTAAAATCAGGAACAAGACCTGGATGTGCACTCTCACCACTCTTATTCCACACAGTTTTGGAAGATTTAGCCACAGCAATCAGAGAAGAAAAAGAAATAAAAGGAATCCAAACTGGAAAAGAAGAAGTAAAGCTGCCACTGTTTGCAGATGACATGATGCTATACATAGAGAATCCTAAGACTCTACCAGAAAACTACTAGAGCTAATCAATGAATTTGGTAAAGTAGCAGGATACAAAATTAATGCACAGAAATCTCTTGCATTCCTGTGCACTAATGATGAGAAACCTGAAAGAGAAATTAAGGAAACACTCCCATTTACCACTGCAACAAAAAGAATAAAATACCTAGGAATAATCCTACCTAAGGAGACAGAAGACCTGTATGCAGAAAGCTGTGAGACACTGATGAAAGAAATCAAAGATAATACAAACAGATGGAGAGATATACCATGTTCTTGGACTGGAATAATCAACATTGTGAAAATGAGTATACTTCCCAAAGCAATCTATAGATTCAATGTAATCCCTATCAAACTACCAATGGCATTTTTCACAGAACTAGAAGAAAAAATTTCACAATTTGTATGGAAACACAAACGACACCGAATAGCCAAAGCAATCTTGAGACAGAAAAACCGAGCTGGAGGAATCAGGCTCCCGGACTTCAGACTATACTACAAAGCTACAGTAATCAAGACAGTATGGTACTGGCACAAAATCAGAGGTATAGATCAATGCAACAGGATAGAAAGCCCAGAGAGAAACCCACACACATATGGTCACCTTATCTTTCATAAAGGAGGCAGGAATATATGATGGAGAAAAGACAGCCTCTTCAAAGAGTGGTGCTGGGAAAACTAGACAGCTACATGTAAAAGAATGAAATTAGAACACTCCCTAACACCATACACAAAAATAAACTCAAAATGGAACAAAGACCTAAATGTAAGGCCAGACACTATAAAACTCTTAGAGGAAACCATAGGAAGAACACTCTATGACATAAATCACAGCACAATCCTTTTTGACCCACCTCCTAGAGAAGTGGAAATAAAAACAAAAATAAACAAATGGGACCTAATGAAACTTAAAAACGTTTGCACAGCAAAAGAAAGCATAAACAAGATGAAAAGACAACACTCAGAATGGGAGAAAATATTTGCCAACGAAGCAACTGACAATGGATTAATCTCCAAAATATACAAGCAGCTCATGTAGCTCAAAATCAAAAAACCAACCCAATCCAAAAATGGGCAGAAGACCTAAATAGACATTTCTCCAAAGAAGATATACAGATTGCCAATAAACACATGAAAGGATGCTCAACATCGCTAATCATTAGAGAAATGCAAATCAAAACTACACTGAGGTATCACCTCACATCAGTCAGAATGGCCATCATCAAAAAATCTACAAACGATACATGCTGGAGAGGGTGCGGAGAAAAGGGGAACCCTTCTGCACTGTTGGTGGGAATGTAAAGTGATACAGTCACTATGGAGAACAGTATGGAGGTTCCTCAAAAAACTAAAAATAGAACTACCATATGACCCAGCAATCCCACTAGTGGGCATATACCCTGAGAAAACCATAATTCAAAAAGAGTCATGTAGCACAATGTTCATTGCAGCTCTATTTACAATAGCCAGGACATGGAAGCAACCTAAGTGTCCATCGACAGATGAATGGATAAAGAAGATGTGGCAAATACATACAATGGAATATTACTCAGCCATAAAAGAAATGAAATTGAGTTATTTGTAGCGAGGTGGATGGACCTAGAGACTGTGATACAGAGTGAAGTAAGTCAGAAAGAGAAAAACGAATGCCGTATGCTAACGTATATATATGGAATCTAAAAAAAAAAAAAAAAAATGCTTCTAAAGAACGTAGGGGCAGGACAGGAATAAAGATGCAGATGTAGTGAATGGACTTGAGGACACGGGGAGGGGGAAGGGTAAGCTGGGACAAAGTGAGAGATTAGCAGTGACATATATCCACTACCAAATGTAAAATAGATAGCTAGTGGGAAGCAGCTGCATAGCACAGGGAGATCAGCTCGGTGCTTTGTGACCACCTAGAGGGGTGGGTTAGGAGGGTGGGAGGGAGACACAAAAGGGATATATGTATACATATAGCTGATTCACTTTGTTATACAGCAGAAACTAACACAACATTGTAAAGCATTTATACTCGAATAAAGATGTTAAAAAAATAAGATACATGCACCCCTACGTTCATAGCAGCACTATTCACAATAGCCAGAACATGGGAAAAATAATCAAAAATAATTAAGCTATGGTTGAGCAATAGCCTGCAGGAGAAAGCCAGGCTCCATGAGAGAAGAGAGTAGGGCTGAGTGGAGGTGGTTGATCTTTGGGGGAGAACGTGAGGGGTCACAGTAGTGGAGCACAGTGGAGACTGGGGCCACCAGAAGGGAGAGGGAGAGTGTCTAGTAATGAAAACTGTAGAACTGTCGGCTCCGTACTTCAAGCAGAATGAGAAAATTGCTGGAGGTGTCTCTTTAGGATAACATTGTCAAAGTGACCTGAGAGAGTGTTCAACACTATTATTTTGCAGAAGAAGAATCTAGAAAGGATATGTAATTTGATCAAGGTTATGCTGGCCTTGTAAGTGTAAATAAGGGGATATATGGAAAGATCTTAGCCAAATGTTGCTATAATTAAATACCTCAAATATGGTATTTGAGGAAGGAAGGAAAAAGCTAGGAAGTGTACAGCCAGGACTGAAAACCATAAACTGGGACCAGAACTCTTTTCACTAGACATTCAATTTTAGTTTTCTGTTTTTTTAATATTGTGTAAATGCAATTACAGTAAGGATAGAATAACCTTTCCTTTAGAGCACAAAAACTTCCTTTGTTTTAGCTAAAAATAATAAAGACATTTTAAAACCCCTACCAAATGCCAGACATATGCAACTTTTAAATCCTTTAAGAGTATTATACCATGTGACCATCACAGCAACTATATGCAATGACTAAACAAGCTCAGAGAAGTTAGCTAAATTGCCCAAGGTCACACAGCCAGCAAGCAGATCATCTGTGAGTGGACTAGTTCTCTATTACTTCAAAATCCATGCTCTTGCCATCAAAGCAGCTTAATCTCAATCTGCCTCTGAGCTACGCGGTAAGAGTCTACTCAGGAAGGATGTGGACATGAATTCTCAGGCAGACCCACAGTTTAACACAGGAGCAAAATGAATAACTGGGTTGCTCTGCTGTGATTACAAAGAGTTTCTAAAACGAACGAAGGCATATTTAGCTTGAGAATGGTACAGCTTCAGCACCACAAAGCTATGCCTGCTGCGGGGTGAAGGGGTGCCTGGCACACGGGGTTTGCAATATTATTCCCTAGTAATATGTAATTCAAATTTGCATGTTTAAGTCATCTTCGGATTGTAATGTATTATGGAAGCAATGCAATTCAGCGTTATATTTTACCATTACCTCTTCTCATTTAAAAATAAAACACAAATTTAAAAGTTGTCATTGCCACGAGTTTAATTCTGAACGACAGCCTGGCTTGCTGTACCTTTCAACGATACGCATCCTACAGTAATTTACAAGCCCGACTTCCCTCTCTCAGGTTTTACTGCTCTTGACAATTTGCATAAAAATGGAATCTTTGATCTTTAAGGGTTATCAGCTCAAATAGCTCATTCCCCATCCCAAGACACAAGTAATGATGCGTGAAAGGAGTTTAGCGCTTCCGTTCAACCAGGCGTGCACAAGCAGGTTACTAAAACTCGGCTCTCCTTCCTCCATCTCACCGTGGCTGCTTTTACTGTAATTCTCCCCTCAAGCCAATCTCAAGAGTTCCTTGGCTTGAACATGAATTAAGGTGGCCACTCCCTGCAGGTACAGGTCTTAACACAGTCAGCAGTCACATTTACCTAGAGGCAGAAAAACACAGGCTAAGGTCCAATCTGGGCTTCTCCACTTCCCGGAGAACTTGGGAGAATTCCTTAATCTCTCAGAGCTTCTGTTTTCTCCCCCATGAAATGGAGGGTATTAGTGTTACTACCTCACACAGTCATGGTGAGGAATAAAACAGATATTAGCCATGAGGGGTCTGAAGGTAAACTCACAAATGTTTTGTTTTCCATCCCTTTCCAATAACTGTAGGTCTTTTCCATGGATGCCCAGGTGCCAATAGAAATGTCAAAGTCCAAGTCCGTCAGTTTGCCAATATTCATTAATTCTCAAATGATGAGTAAATTATACCCCATTTATTTCTGCTCTAATGACAATTTTCATAGAGTTATTCAACACTCAGGAAGGGCTGACAGAATAAAACACTATGGGGAGCAGAACAGAAGGCGTGACAGAATCCTCAAAGCCAGTGCTGGTGGTTTTGTTTAATTTATCCGTGGTACACTTAAGTGAAAAATTCGTTTGCTTCTTTTTTGTTAACTGTGAGAGGTAACTATTTATTTTCTCAACCCACTGGATAACTATTCTCATATTAAGCTGGGAACAAACGTGAGCTCCATCAGTGGGACATGTGTTAGGCATCCTTTCAAGCAACCATTCACTCCTTCTACTAACGTTTATAATGCACTGTGCAAAGTCCTGAGGGTGAGACAAGTCAGACCACTTCCCCGCCCTCCAGGGGCTTGCCTTCTAGTGTGTGGGAGGGGTCAGTAAGTGTACAGTGAAATGGTAGAGATGACATGAGAGAAGCAAGCGTAGGCAGAGCAAGTACCCATGGGAGGGAGTGTGTATTTCTCCCTCGAGTGGTAGGTCTGGGAAGGCTTTGAGCATGTCATGGAAGCTGTGAGAGGGAAAGGAGAGCAGAGTTAGCAAAGGCACAGAGGCACACAACACCACGATGCGGTTTTTCTCGAATGTAGGTGCTACTTGACATGGGATAGAGGATGGAGAGCATTAAATGCCCAACTAGGAAGTTTTGAGTTTATCCTACAGGGCGTAGTTAGTAATTATAAGTAGGGGAAGATCACTTGAGGAAGATCACACCTGAACCACAGAGCTGTAAGTTCATAAGTTGGTGCTGCTGTTTTAGGCCACTAATTTGGTCAATTTATTACAGCAGCAGTAGAAAACTAACACAGTTGTTCTGGAGGAGGACCAAAGAAGAGAGATCCTCCGAAGCAAGGCAGTAGCGATGCAGAGGAAGAGATTTGCGGGACACGGGGTAGTAAGGAGACAGCACAGGTAGGATTTTGTGACTACATAGACTAGAGGTGATGGTTTAGAAAGAGAAAGAGTCTAAAATATTCCAGTTTATCTGGTGACTGGGTAGATGGAGAGGGCAGTGTCAGAGGAGGGGCAGGATTGGGGGAAGATGAGAGATTAGTTTTATTTTGAGTTTGGAGTGTCTTTGAGACTTTCGGGAAGACAAGTAGTTTGATAATAGGTAGGTGGCTTAGGGGAAAGTTCGGAACTTAAACTTCGGAGTCACAAGCCTGTAAATGTGATTGAACCCAGAAGAGGGGCTGACAGCCCTGAGGGAGAGAGGCTGCGTGAGCTGAAATCCAAAGAGAAGACCATAGCAGCTCACAGCCAGATGGAAGAAACACTCCCAAAACAAGGATGTCCGTAGAAGGTAAGGAGGGATTCAGCAGGGGAGTCCCGAGAAAGGACACTTTGACCATCTCAAGGGCACAAGGAAGAGTTCCTAAAGGACGCAATAACTAATTTGAGTTCTGAAGGATAGTTCGGAGAAAAGAGGAGACGGGGCATTACAGAGAGAGGGAATTGAATGAGAAAAGGCATAAAGTTGACAAGCCATAAAATGGCACAGTTCTGTACAAAGAACGGGAAAGTAAAATGAGAGAATGTGCTTAGACAAAAAGGCAGATTGAACCACGGAAGTATCATCTTCAATTAAAGAGGGGGTAGAACAGAATAGAAAGTCAGAAAGGATTTCCGAATCGGGCATGGGATTTAGAGTCAGTTGAGTGGATTTATAGTGATATTGAAAATGAATTTTTGAAGGCACTGATCAGATATATTTTTTAATTAACTTCCTAGTTTCTGATGCTTAAAATAGCCACCAGATAAACTTTCCTACTGTATGGCTCTAATTATGACACGACACTCAAAAAGTTTCTGTAGATTACCAAAAGGTCAATATCTCCTTGAATTGGGCATCCTCTTATAATCAGCTGATCAGGGCCTCTCATTGTTCTTAAACACCTAAGATGCATCCCCATCTCCAGGCCAGTTTCCTTAGCCTGCCATGCTTTTCCTTCCCCATTCTTTCTATATCCAAACTTTACTCACTCTTCAAAGCACAGTTCAAACCCCACATCCCTTAGAAAGTGTGTCCTGATCCCCGAGCTGGAATTACTCACTCCCCTCATTGGAGTCCCTCTCTGGTTCTTACCAATATTACAATTTGTTATGTAAGGCATGTCTTTTCATCACTGGTCGAATCTGCAACTTTCTAGCACAGGGTGTGATTCATAGGCAAAGGAAGCAGAAACATCTTTGGAAAGGGGGATGAGGATGGGTCTTTTATGCCAGTTTGGATATTCACTGAGGTTTTTAAGCAGGGAAGTAACATTAGGAAAGCAGGGCTTCCACCAGCTGATTTGGGAGTTATTTTGTAGAACACAGATGAGGGGAAAAGCAGTGAAGCAGGAGGTACTAGTTAGAAAGTTAGTTCAGGAATCTAGGTATGAAGGCTTTGCAGGCCAGTGACCACTCATTTTGCACTGTCAGTTAAGATATATATAAATATAAATATATACATATCCATGTTTTTTAACATTAATTTTTCAAACTTATGTTAGCCTCCTCTAGGATACATCTAGTAACTTAACTTCCAGTGTTCCAAAGACAGGCACTTTTAGCTCATTTTATTGATGGGCTAGTTTTGGCATGTGGCGACCACAGGACATAGATTATATACATATGAGACATGTAGTTATAGCTGTGGTTGCCAGACAAAACACAGGATGCCCCGTTAATTTTAAATTTCAGATATATGTGACAAGAATGTTTTGGTATAAGTATGTCCTAAATATTGCATGACACACTTTTACTAAAAAGTTATTTGTTGTTCATCTGAAATTCAGATTAACGGACACCATATTTTTATTTGCTCCATCTAGCAAGCTTAGATTGCCTGTGAGCAGGAAGTGATATCCAGACACAGAGTGAAGCGATTTCTGACAAATCAGTGTGGATAACTTAATTCCTTTTCTCCCCCTATAGTTTTGTGATCCTTTTGTCTGTCTCAATACTGAAAACGTAAGGATTCCTCCAGAAGTTCTCCTCATGTAGCATTACGTGCTACAAATGAGGAAGAGTCCATAACCTCTTAAGATGAACTGACAGTATTTCCCTGAGCTGTCAAATTGGTCTTTCTAATGTTTAACCTAAATATCTAGGTTGCTGACCACTTTCGTCATCATCCCCGCAGTGGCACTGGAGAACAAATGACCACAGAGCACCTACAAGAACGCTTTGTAACAACACCATAGCTGTTTATCCTGTTCTCTCTCTGACCTTTCTGTCCGGCTGAGCAACCCTGCGCTCATGCAGCAGCAGCATCCATAGGCACAGCTGCACGGAGGCTGCGGGGCTGGCTGTTCAGGGAACCACCATTCACAGAGCACTGACCCCAGGGGAGTCCCAGAGCCAAGGCTGAAGAGTTGGCTCTTTCCACTTTCGCTGTGTCCTGGGACATCCCCACTGGGGAGAGGAGACACTGAATTGCCCATTTTACAGGCTCCCATAAATGCCCACCTTCCCTCAGAGATGCCTCAACACTGCGGTGCAAAGTCACGGCAGTTCTTCCACCTAGAGCCTGAGATCTTTGTTTCTGACCCTCATTGGAAATAATTTCTTTCCTCTTTCCAAACTGTGTTCATCCTATGGAGCCTGATATTACAGCTGAAAGCTTTCCATTCTGAAGAATTACTCCACGCCTCTTACACTCAATAGCAGGCATATTGATATGTCACAAAACAGTTAGCTATTTTCCTGACTGTGCTCAGTTTTCACTTATCAAAACCTCTTCATCTTTCCCCCATACTAAATATAATTGGTTTCCCTTCTTACTCTGGATTTATAGGATTATTACCGTTCAAAACTGTAGTTTGCATTTGTCTTTACTGACTTCCATTGTGTTTAATTGAGCCATCCATCCAGTTTGTCTGTATCATTTTGGATGCTTCAAATTGTCAAGTGACAGAATCTAAACTGATGTAAAAAGTTTCCTGTTTCGAAACCCCAAGAATTCACATGATTAGGCTGGAAATAATCACAAAATTCATTATTTTTGTATTTTAAAATATATTACCCAAAATTGAATGTTGAATACATTGGCAAACAATTCCTAAGTATAAATCTCCCAACTGAATTATTTCCATAGTCAGGTGGATGAATGAAATGAAATAAACACACTGCAAATGCATAGGTGGGAATGCAGAGTGTCTTCTCCCCTTTTCCATGTGGGAGCATTATGCCACCGCAAGGGAAGAGCTTACCTCTCAGATTGGAAATGCACAGCTCTCGATATCACCCGTGTTAGCCGTAAAGATACAAATTCCTGACTATTCTTCTTTGCTTAAAGGAGCAGTTTCAATCTGAGGATTAAAAAAAAAAAAAAACCCCAAACCCAACTTTTCCTCAGGATAGAAAGTTTCGACCTAACATTTAAATACATGCAAAACTTATTCTATATGGAAATCTGTCCACACATGGTGCAAATTGCTTTCATTTCCCTTTATTGTCTTCTAACGCTCTCACCAAGAGTGTGCACGATTAGTTCACTGGCCTGCAAAGTGCTGCTCAACCCTGAAGCAGCCTAGCCTTGCCCTCTGGAGCTCAGCGCTGTCATTGGGCATGTGGGCAGGGAGGATGCTGCCGGGTGCGCTGTTAGAAAGTTTGCGATCTCTGCCTCCTTGTTAGGAGGTGTCATGGTCTGCACTAAAATAAAAAAAGAAATCGTGCTGCCAGTGTCAGATAGTGACAGCTTTCAATACCTTCCAACTTTGCTGTAAGCTGCTGGGCAGATGGGTTTGAGAGCCCAGTTTCCTTGGTCTGCACGCACCCCTTAATGTACCCTCGTCGGGAGTGGAGTGTGGACCCAGCGGTAAGTTGGTGATGAAAATTCCAAAACCGAACCACAGATCCCATTGTATCCACAGCTATGATCTGGGTCCTTCCTAAGTTCTAGGATTTGTTCTCATCCAGTGAGTGTGAAACAGAAACAGGTACTTTTAAATGTTGTAGGGGGATCTAGATGTATGTCAATAGGCAAGGGAGACATCACCCTCCATATCCAGAACATTTTCGCTCTAATTAACATACAAATTTACACATCATTAGTATAAATGATCAGTGACAGATACACTCCAGCAAAGATCCTTTATGTAATAGGATTTCAGGAAGAGTTTGTACTTCTTTCCATAAATTAAGACATTGGGAGCACAGAAGCATTTTCTTCTATAAATAGTCACCTACTGTAGCAAAATATTATTTCCTCTCTTTCCCCCCACTAATTAGTTAGAGATAATACTTGAGCACTTCAAATCTTAAATTCACAATATTTTACTTAATTAAAATAGGTAATTTAGAAAAATAATCGGCAATTGCTAAAACCTCTAATGCTGTTGAGAACTGAGTTGGAATCATTTTTTCATCACAAATTGGTATTCAAATGTAAAGTTCCACACTCAGCTGGAAAGTGCCATCGTAAATGGCATGTATATTGAGTAGCTATCATTAAACCAAACGAACCAAAACTAAAGTAAAAAAGAAAAACAGTGCATTTTAAAAGAAATATTTGGGAGTAGATTTTAAGGGCTCAAAAGTATAAATATGACTTTCTAAGCATTCATTATAAAGAATATCATTTTATAACTTATCTGTAATTTCTGACATTCTGATTTCATTTCATACTTCATTCTAGAAATACAGTTTTGATAAGTTAAAAAAATTAAGGCTTATGTATGTCATTTTCCTTAGACCAAAGGGTAAGTTTTAGTGGTGAACTCAAATTTTATTCATGATTTTCAATGTAAAGTTATTCGTGTGGTGACTGTATTCATGCCTACTGATGCTGATTTAAGTAAAAGTGAAAGAATTGCATCTGGAATAAGCAAACCATACTTTTTTGCACATTTTCCTATTTAGGACAAATAATAAAATGCCTCTTTGCAACACCATACACCACAGCACAGATATGTGCTAATTTGAAGGAACACCAAAGAAAAACACATCCTTTGGAGAGCTTATTTGTTCTGTGGGAGGCTGTCTTTTTCAGGCCTGGAACAAAACCCGGTGGATAAGGATTAGAACATATGCAGACACCATTCTGTGTGTGCTGGTGCGGAGGGAGGATGGAGGGCAGCCCATTCTACACCATGGAATTTGCTACCACATTTTCTCCTTGGTAACACATTAAAAAAGCATAAGAATTAAACAAGAATCTAAAGAGCAGGGAATTTAAAAGACAACAACAACCCAGTACAACAAATGTTTCATTCTAGTGGAGTACAATGGTGATATTTCAGCTCCGCCAAACATGTCTTTGAAATAAAGATTCTTTATATTCTTTTGCAAATAAATGTCCAAAATATTTATCAAATTGCAGTTATGTTAATGCAAATAGAGCAGTTTTCAGGTCTTTTGGGGGATGTAGAAATTTTTTTTAAATCCATATATTATTCAATTAAGATTTCTCTTAGAAAATAAAACTATTTGTTATATTTAAATCTTAAGTAAGAGATTTTAACTTTAAAACTCTATTTTAAGAGAAGATCTGAAACTGATTTTTCAAGTTTCAGGGCAGAACAAACATCCTAAACCAATAATGATATAACCAAAACCCAGTAGAAAAATACTATCCTTGGCTATGATTTTCACTAAATTTATAGTTTAAAATATTTAATTCAGTCAATATTTATGTACCACCTACTGCATACCATTCGCTGGCCTAGGGAATTTAAAGCGCTAGGGAAGTTAAAGACAGCTGAGTCCAGATTTCAGTTAGGGAGGCTACCCTCCAGCAGGAGAGATGACACTATTGTTAATAATGCTGCGTTAAATCATGACCTAAGGGCTAGCAGGACACAGAGCGAGCAAATGATTCTACCAGTTTCTCCCTTTTAGGAGGTGGGAGGAGGGTGACGTGAGTCTGTAACAATCCCTAAGAGGGCGACATTGAGATGACCTTGAAGTATAACTGGTGGCGGAGAGGTGGCAGGACATTCCTGGCAGAGAAGACAAGGAGACGGAGGAAGGGTGGCAAAGGGAACGAGGGACAAGGGCGGGAAGGAAGATTGGGGCCAGGCGGCAACGAGAGCTCACGTCCTGCTGAGGACCGGCCCAGCCTTTGCGCTGACTCAGCTCCAGGGGGTGCATCCTCAGGCAGGGCTCAGGTGACTTTATTTAAGGCTCCCAACAGCCCTATGAGGGAAGTGCTGTCACTGTCCCCACTTGTGTAGGTAGTGAAAGTGAGGCGCAGAGAGATTGAGTCAGTTGTCCGGTGTTGTAAAGGGTCTGTGGACCCCCAGTGCCTGCCAGATGTTGGGCTAGTCTGGGGTCCTGAATGGTCTGAAGGACATTGCTAGTTTGTGGGTCAAGGGCCAGGAGTGGGAAAGGGAGGTGAACACCTGCAGCACGAGTATCGGTTAGAAAATGACTGAAACGGGCAGCTAACAAGGAGGGACTGAACTAAGGTATAACTAGGAGACTCAGGGGAAATGAAAACTTTCATAATTTAAAATTTTGTGATCAACTGAGAGTGGGGAGTTCCAGGGAGCGACGAGTCGCAGGTGTTCCCGCGTCTCCCAGAGAAATGGAAATGAGGCTGAGTTTTCTGGTAATGACAGGCCCAGGTGGGAACACAGTAGAGGGAACATTTTGGTTGTGCTGGGACAGGTGCCTCCAGGCTGTCAGTAGGCGTGGAACTTTCTGGAACTCCAGTAAATCTGGGCACTATCGACTGTTTGATGAAGGTGAATGGCCAGAGGGCAGAGCTGAGGGAGGAGGCCCAGCAGGTGAGGGGGGGAGAAGGCACAGAAGGAGGGGCAGAGTCGGGCAGCTTCGCTCCTCTCGACAGAGGACACAGCAAACAGGTGACAGGATGTCGAGAAGTCAGGGAAGGCAGGAACCCAAGAGTCTGGGAGCTGCTTTATGAAAGAAGCTTCAGGAAAATGTTCCGTTCAAAGTGGAGTGAAAAGCAGTGGAAAGTGAGAAAATTGGGGTTTCCTAAGAGACAGTGTTTTTGAGAAGTTTGGCAGGGAAGGAGGGTGAGGCCGAACGCAAGCAAGGCCTTTTGGCTTTTCACTCTGTAAGTTTTCAGAATGGAGACTGGACAGGGGAGTGCAGAAGGGTGGAGGGGTCGGAGGGGACGGGAAGGTCTGGGCAGGCAGCGAGTTGCGGGGCAGAGACTCCTCCGCGGAACAGGAGGAGGGAGGTGAGGGGCCCGAAGCAGGAGGGAGGGAAGTGGGGGAAGGGGAAGGGGGCGGGTTTCCTGGACCCTTGAGGAGGGGAAGGAAGCCAACAGGGCCAGCGGGTTGGAAATCATTCCTTCCTAATAGATCCAATCAGTAGTTACACAATTTCCTCCGGCAGAGCTTGGCAGTTTTCAGCATGACATCAGGGACATTATTCCTGCCATAGATTTTCCACAAAACGTTCATTCACTTCTCCGAGATCCCTGTACATAATCGCCGGTCAGTTGTGGGCGGCTAGTTACAGTTTAGTGCCTAAGCTCTTACCCTCCTATCAGCGGCACTGGAATCTCTAATTACAGCTGCGTAGACAGACCACATCAATGAGAGCACAAAATAGTTCCAGTGTTAAGTACCGCCTGGAGTTCTGTGTCCTGTAGGGCCTCTAACCTTCCATCCCAGACACAAATAACACGCAAAGCTGAGACCAGAAGAAAAGGGCTGGAGGGGAGATGGTGTGGATTTTTTCTTTGCAAAGAAAAGCTGTATCATTGGAATTTATTTTCCATATTATGAATATCATACTGTATTTAAATATTAGGTATGCTGCCGTTTGAACCTTCAGAGGAATGTGTGCATTTTGAGGTGCCATTGTTCTATTGTTCCAGAAAGCAGGGTGCTCTACAGAGAAGGGTGGTGGCCTCAGATACAACTCTCAGGCCAGAAAAGAAATGTTTTCTGCGCGAGATGCTAGCCAGCCCAGGAAGGCCTGACTTGGCTTGCACATGTTATACCATGCCCAGGATAATGTTTTCCAATGGAAAGTGTGCATTGGATCTATAGTATAACAAACTTAATGAATTATATAATAAAAGAAACATTTTTTAATATTCATAGAGTGCATGATACATGTCAGACACTGTCCTAAGTACAGTGGGAAGGTACAAATGTGATTGACGGGAAAACCACCCTCAAAAGGCTGCCTCTAGCGGCAATAGACTCTCAAAACACTCAGGTGCTAAAAGTAGTATAAAGAAAAAGGTCTGGCAAGAATAATATTCTTCAGGATATAATAGTCTATGACTTGGTACAAATATCTAACTTGTCTGCAGGTGGACAGTAGTTAAGCATCCCTTTTCCCCCCAAGAGTAAATTTTCTGCTTAATTTCTTTTGTTTTTTTTAAACAGGAGAAAATCAAAGTTTAATAGCACATATACATGGGAGAGACCCAGGAAAACTGACTCACTCCTCTTCTTAATTTCATACTTTTGGCGGTATCAACCAAGCAATGAATATTAACCAGATCCTACCATGTAGAATGTAGTATTAGGCATCTGGTGGGTAGAAAGATGCATAAAATGTTTAGGGAGCAGGCAGTGACGAGTCTCAAATGCAGGTTTGAGTCCATTTCTACTGTGGTTGCCAAATAAAGTTTCTGGAGAGGAGGTGGGATGTGGTTGCGCCTTGAGGAGCACATAGGGTTTTATTTGTCAGAGAGCGGGGCTCTGAACATGGGGCGATGGTGTAACCCGAGTCTGCAAAGCGTACAGCACATTCAGGGCAGCGAACAGACCAGCATGGAGAACAGAAAATTGGTGTGAGAGGAAAGTCTAGAAGAACAATTTTCAAATTATATCATGATAGGCCTTCACTGACATGCTCACTAATTTTTATTTCCTTTGGAGATGCTGTAAGAGAAAAAATTCTCATGTTTCTTCTCTGCTACTCACACAGTACTGATACCAGATGTGTGGGGTCTTTCCCACCACTGACCAATTCTCAGACACCAGCTGGGTGTCCTACGATTCAACTTGACTTTGACACTAACTGGAGTCACAGCAGACACTGTAGGTTAAGGGCTCAGCCCCACAAGACTGCCTCCTATTTTAGACACCAATCTCAAGTCCACTGGCTACCCACAACTTCTATCCGACTTGGCTACAAATGGGAGGTTCCCATGACCCCCTCCTCGGGTTTGATCATTTGCTAGAGCTGCTCACAGAACCCAGGAAAACAGTTTACACACTATCGCTGATTTTTTACCAAGGGTATTTTAAAGGATATAAATGAATAGCCAGATGAAGAGGTACACAGGGCGAGGTCTGGAAGGGTCCTGAGTGGAGGAGCTTCTGACCCTATGGAGATGGGACGCTCCATCCTCCTGGTATGCAGACGTATTCACCAACTTGGAAGCTCTTGGAACCTCATACTTTAGGGATTTTTATGGAAGCTTCATCATGTAGGCATGATAGATTACTAACTCTATCTCCAGCCCTATCCCCTCTCTAGAGAATGGAGGGTGGGGCTGAAAGTTCCAAATTTCTAATCATGGCTTGATCTTTCGGGTGACCAGCCCCCATCCTGAAGCTATTCAAAAGCCCATCAAGTCGCCTCATTAGAACAAAAGATGCTCCTATCACCAAGGAATTACACGGGTTTTAGGGACTCTATGTCAGGAACTGGGGGCAGAGACCTATATATATTTATTATTATTTAAGACCTATATGTATATTTATTATCATTTCACAGGGGCAATTGATAACCACTGATGATTTTCAAGAAAGGGAGAAATATGATAAAAGCGGGGTTTTAGGGAAATTAGCTATCCTGAACATAGGAGGCGGACATGGAGGCAAGGCTGGTTAGTAGACTTTAGAGAAAATTTAATAGTAGGATTAGAGAACAATGAATGCAGGAGGAGACAATGCAAAGAAATGCCATGCACCTCATAATTTGGTGGGAAGCAATCTATTCCTTACTAGATTTAAAGCACTGGGATAGCAACCAAACCTCTCTGTCTTAGTTTACACATCTTTAAATTGGGGATGTCAACCCTGACTCTATACTGAGGTAGTCATGGGGATCAAATACATAAGTTTGGTCAAAACAAATATACTACTAATAACCTATAAAATGCCCAATTTTCATCTTTCTGTATTTAAGAAGTAAATATACAAGTGTGGTTTTTGTAATATATTAAACAAGGCACCCGTTTAATGATCATAAGCCGCTCCGCGGCATGTGGGATCCTCCCGGACCGGGGCACGAACCCGTGTCCCCTGCATCGGCAGGCGGCCTCTCAACCACTGCGTCATCAGAGAAGCCCTATAATTTTTTTTTTTTTTGACATTGGGCTCTTTAATCAATTTGAAACTTAGTTTTTTTTTTTGGTTTTGGTTTTTGGGTTTATTTTGCAGTACGCGAGCCTCTCACCGTTGTGGCCTCTCCCGTTGCGGAGCACAGGCTCTGGACGTGCAGGCTCAGCGGCCATGGCTCACGGGCCCAGCCGCTCCGCGGCATGTGGGATCCTCCCGGACCGGGGCACAAACCCGCGTCCCCTGCATCGGCAGACGGACTCTCAACCACTGCGCTACCAGGAAAGCCCCATAACTCTCCCTTTTATTTGAATCCTAAATGCTCTTCCATTCTGTACATTGAACTGTGTTGAGTTCAGTGTGTGAACTCACATCAACCAGAAATGCATACTAAACCTACAGGCTAATGAAGGAAGACGCCATTCTCAAGGAACTATCGTGGGAGTTGAGACTGAGTTTCATAAGGGGTGTTCAGCTAACTGCAAAGGATATTCAGAAAAGAATTAATTACATGGACTGACAGGATGGAAAAGGGATGAACAATTTAGAAGCATAGAGAAAAGAGAGTTAATCAACTCCCATATGCTATAGTTTGACCGTGTGCAAGGTGGTATAATACTGTCTACATTTTCAGAGGGATATTGTGAAAATGAATAGGATATTATCTCCAAAGCAATTAGAGCTGTTTGGACAAAAGCCACCATGTGAAAAATTCCAGTGTATCATTTCTGAAAAGGCATTTTAAAAACAGGTTAGTTTGTAAGGCAAAATAGACAAACAGATTTGTCTTAAAAGATGTTTTCAGACCCTTTGTAGAATGAGGCTGAACACCTTATGTAAATGGAAAGTTTCCGAATTGCTATTATGAAAAGCTAATCGAGAGAGTTGAATGGGAGACAGCTATTTGAGTCACCCATGGCAAGAAGAGAAGGTGGTCTAACAAGACAGACAAAAATATAACATACAGTGTTGGGATTTTCTAGAAAAAAGTAGAGATTTTCCTTTCCTTCAGACAATATGTTACACATATGGCAAGTTTCTTAGCTTGATAAACATCTACAAGTAGATAACTTTGAGACAGATGGTAGTTTAACGACTTTGTTTTATTAATTTCCATGCCATTAGACTGAATAATTTGCAATTCAGATGATCAACTCAATTTCTGTTTTGGGAAATCAACAGAATGCATCAGGGTAAGTGACCATGGGTAGGAAGGAAAATATACTAGTTGCTTTTGGTAACTGATTATTCTGAGGTGATGAGGAAATGGTAAAGACCAAGTACTGGAATTCCAAAAATAGAGACAAGGCCGTAGATGGCCACTAGTGGGCGCTACACATGGACTTGTGAGAGGAAGAAGGAGAGCAAGTTGAGAATGGTGATCGGCTACAGAGGGTTTTTCTACTCATAGAACTCTTTAACTCATGCTAAAGGTCAGAGAACTAAACAGAGGAAGAAAACAGTATAAGGGGAAAGCAGCGACAAGTTATGTTATATATGCATACATGAAATTCAGGAGTTTTAAAGTTTTCACCACAAGAGCATTAAAGCACATTAAAAAGGTAGGTACCATTAATAAGTGAAGACAGAGCGCAAGCTGCCCCCTCTCCCTCCCTCACTGTGCCCTGCAGGACCAGCTGCCCTGTCTCCTCTCCAGTAGGTGTCAGTGTCTCCTCTGCACGGTGCCCAGGGCCTGGCCAGTGACTTCTGCGAAAGCAGGAAAGTGCCTCCAACAGAAAACAGAATTCAAAGGCCAGACTGCCATGCCCTTCACCCCAGTCAGCTTCCTTCTACATCTCACACAAACACATTCAGATTCTTCTTGGGAAGATGGATGAACAATTCAAGGAAGGGTCTCAACCTGGCCACGACTGACACTTTACATTCTCTGTGTGGGGCTGTCCTTTGCATTGTAGGACGTTCGGCCCCATCCCTGGCCTCCACCCTCTAGATGCCATACTATCCCCCAACCTTCATTGGAAGCAACCAAAAATGTCTCCAGACATTTTCAAATGTCCCCTGGGAGGAAATAATCTTTCCCAGTTGAAAGCCAGCACTCTAGATAGGACAGGAAAAGTTAACCTAATGATTGCAAAGAGTCAGTGCTGCTTCTGGACCCCAGGGAGTAACATGGTACTTATAGTTGATGGGAGATGTAGACAGAAAATGCAGACTGCATTGCTAGGATTTGTTCCACCAAAGCAACAACAAGTAACGCTGGTGTAGTTCACGGCATCATAGGAAAGGCTAATTTAACTCATTCACCACTTTCATATGTATTGCTTCATTTAATCCTTAATATATAATTATATTATATATAACATATGTGAAAAATGTGTAATATATTATACATAGCGTACATAATGTATATGTAAATATATATTATATCTGTGACGGTTTATGATATATGTTATTATCTATGCTATATATAATATATGTGAATATGTATTATATATAAAATATATGTGGATATATATAATACATGTGAAAAATATATACTCTCTAGCTATGGATTAGATAACCAAGACTTGGAGCGGTCAGGTCATCTGTCCCAGATCATATAGTGAAAGAGATCAAGACCAATTTAAACCCAGGCCTTCAGACTCCAGATTCTGGGTTCTTTTCACAAAATGTCTCTCAGGGAAGGTGGGAAGAACTAGTGGTCACCAAGTCAGAAACCGCTGAGATGTAGCAGTGACACAGCAGTAAAACTTAGAGTTGACACAGGAGGCACTGGTTACCTTCATAAACTTCAGCAGATGCAGAAGAGAAGAGGAAAAGAGGTGAGGAGGGAACCCCACTCTCTACAACTGTGCCCATCCTCTGTTACGAACAATCCTCTGCAGATCAACTCCTCTATGTGTTTCGGACTTTAAACTTGTACCTGATGTTATGGCCTTGAACTCACTAAGGGTATTGGTAGAAAAATGCTTATATTTTCTTTTGACATCATCCTTTAACATTTTTATTTTTGTGTTTCTATTATACAAATATTTGTATAGTAATTTACATATCATTATATATAATATATTACTATTATATATTATTACAATAATATATAATATATATAATTACATATGTGCTGTGTTGGTTTTTCCTGCACGATTTTTATTTAACTGATGAAGTGCGTGGTCAACCAAAAGAATTAAAAGCTACTGTTGTAAAAAAGATATAAGCAACCTAAGTGTCCATCTACAGATGAATGGATAAAGAAGATGTGGCACATATATACAATGGAATATTACTCAGCCATAAAAAGAAATGAAATTGAGTTATTTGTAGTGAGGTGGATGGACCTAGGGTCTGTCATACAGAGTGAAGTAAGTCAGAAAGAGAAAAACAAATACCGTATGCTAACACATATATATGGAATCTAAAAAAAAGTTCTGAAGAACCCAGGGGCAGGACAGGAATGCAGACGTGGAGAATGGACTTGAGGACATGGGGAGGGGGAAGGGTAAGCTGGGACGAAGTGAGAGAGTGGCATGGACATATATACACTACCAAATGTGAAATAGATAGCCAGTGGGAAGCAGCCGCACAGCACAGGGAGATCAGCTCGGTGCTTTGTGACCACCTAGAAGGGTGGGATAGGGAGGGTGGGAGGGAGGGAGATGCAAGAGGGAAGAGATATGGGAATATATGTATATGTATAGCTGATTCACTTTGTTATAAAGCAGAAACTAACACACCATTGTAAAGCAATTATACTCCAATAAAGATGTTAAAAAAAAAAGATATACAATTACTTAGTAGAAATGTCTGCTCAGAAATCTCATCCAACTCAGACTCCTCAAGTCCACACACTGCCCTCCCGTCTCCCCTCGGAGTCTCTTCTCCCCGCATTCTGCGTCCATTCCCCACCCATGCCCAGCCCTAAGCTGGAAGTGGCTGCTTCGCGCCCCTTCACCTCCCCGTCGGAGGTCACCAGGCCTGCTGCTCCCTCCTCCTTTTTGTCGCTCACAGTGGATCCCACCCCGGTTCTGGCCCCCGTAGCCCCCTGTACCACCCACTTACCCACCCTCAGGTCCTGCTCCCTCCAATTCCTTCTCTACAATTTAACAGAATATCTATTTACCAGGCGGGTGTGACCCTGTTACTGCCTCCGCGTGGTACCCTCAGCGGCTGCCTGAAGCCCCAGGCAGGGTCCTTGGCCCCGAGTCTCCACGTGTTAGAGTCAGGGAGTCCAGGGCTGCCTCCCAGCCTCACCCGGCGCCTTCCCTCCAGGCTGCAGGCACGAGTGAGGAGCCCACACCGCCCTCCGCCTTCCAACCAGTTTCTGTCTGGCTCCCAGAATGCGACCCAGGCGTTTCCTCCTCGGGAGCCCAGATCGGTTTGCTCCGCACCCCAGGGCTGGGAGCCCGACCTCCTTGGGTGTCCCTTGGTGCCCAAGCAGGCGCACCCTCCAGCCTAGCACTGAACCTTTGCATTGCCGTTATGATCCATCTATTGTCCAGCTCTTCCGCACGATGGAAAGCTCCGGAAGAGCAGGGGTTCCACATTAACGGGCACGTCATGTGTTTCTAAAACATATCAGACACTCAGTGAATGTTTATAAAATGAATGAGTAAGGAAGCGAATGACTGAAGGAGCAAATGAATCAATAAGCCAGTCAATCAATGAGCAATCTGACCAGGTTGAAACCATTTTGACTGACATCTAGTGAGATAACTAATCCCCTCCCTCCCTTCTTCCCACTTTCCCTCCCTCCTTTCTTCCTTCTTTCCTACATAATTCCTTCCTTCCATTCTTCCCTCCTTCTTTCTCTCCTTCCTTCCACATATATTACTGTAGCATCATCATATACATGTATGTATATGTGTGTATGTATGCACACATATGTATATGCATGTATATTATATATAAAAACACATAGCAACTTTATGAGTTTCACTCTGTGCATTTACAGACATTCTGAGAAGGTATTCATAGGCTTTACCAGACTGTCAAAGCTCCTCTAATATTCTGCCATTGTTGTCTGGAGTTTTAGTTTGTTTTTTTTTTTCAAGTTAATGAATCTTACTAATGTTTGATCAGTTTTAGCGCTTGACATTATTTCTGTTATCTCACTCAGTCTGAGCTTTGGGTTCATTCTTCTTGCTGATGCACTTACTTTAACAGTAATTTTACTTAGAGTTAAGTAGAGTTGGTAAACTCTTTCAATTGTTGTATGTGTGAAATTGTCTTAAGTTCACCCTCACTCTTGAATGATACTTTAGCTGTATATAAAATTTTAGGTAGCTATTTTTTCTTAACATTTTTAAGATATTGATCCACAGTCCTGTATCTCTTACTGCTGACAGTTCCACTGTCAACCCAGCTGTTGCTTTGTGGCGATCTGTCTTCTCTCCCTGGTGGGTCCTAAGTAGTTTCTTGTTTTCTTTAATGTTCTTCAGTTTTGTCATGGTGTGTCTAGGTGGGATTTTCATAGTCACTCTTTCTAATTTGAGATACATTTCCAATAGTAATAGCTTTTAAGTCACTAATCTTTAATGTTCTAAGTTACAGTTCATCATCTTTCTAAAGCTTTGCATTTTATTTAACCAACATTTATAATTTGTTCTTCTTCTTTGTATCCAACTGCTTTTATTTTAGCTTTTCTATCCTTTTAAAAAATAACTTCTTTTAAATTTCTGTCATTATCTTGTTTATTTCTTCATAACATCCAGAATATACTCACTTTAGCACTTCTCATACTGTTATATAAATTTAGTTTAATCTGGAATGAATTCGTGCTCCAATTTTTTATTTTGTTGACTGTCTTTTTAGCATTTGATTTCTTCATGTGTTATGAAATTTTTATTTGCAGGCTTATTTTAAGTGGAAAGCTTTTTGCTATTTCTCTCCCTCTTTCTCAATCTGTACTCAGTCCTCTTGCTAGTAGCTTTGTGTTATCTTTTCTCAACTCCTAAGCCCCCATCCAGTACAAGGCAGCAGTTGCCAGTAGATTTTATTTATTTTTCAGTAGTGGAAGACTCCAGTCTATCCTCTAACTCTGAGCGTTAAGCCTGTCCTAATCTCATCCTATGGAAGACTTATTATTCCTCATTATCCCACAGAACCCAGCTCTCAGCCACCACTGCCTGCTCTACGACTGGGATCTCAGGAAGCCTGCAGGTTTTGGCCCATCCACTGCCTGTTATTTCTAATCTGTTTCTGGACTAAAGAGATAAGATGTTAATCTAGTCTTTGAACCCAGATCTGACTTCCTTGAATTCTCTCCCTTTATGGTTTATCCATCCTTGCTATGTGCTTGGCACCTAGCATGCCTTTGTATGCAACAGGGTGTAAATGTACAGAGCCATCGTGGGCAGAGTTGATAAAGCATTCCAAGAGCAGTACTACAGTCCCCAAAGGGAGTGAATAGCCCAGACTGGTTCAGTTGGGGAAGCTTCCAAGGAGAGGATAGAACTGAGCTGGTCCTGGAAGAACAGACGGTGTTTGGACAAGTGAGGACGAAGGGGTCAAGTGTCACAGACAGGAGGAGCAAAGAACAGAAGCACAAAGAAGAGAGACAGGAGATTAAACTGAGGGACTAGTTAGCAAACAAATCTGGTTAGAATAGAAATCTATAAAGAAATTACTAACTTTGATATAAAGCAGAAACTAACACACCATTGTAAAGCAATTATACTCCAATAAAGATGTTTTAAGAAAAAAAGAAATTACTAAAAGGCAAAGTTGGGAAAATTGTTGGGGCCAGATGATGGACATCCTGGATTTCCTGATTCATATTTAGACCAAAAGTAACGGAGAGATACTGAATTTTTTGCATACAGAAACAGATTGGCTATTATTGATTGAAAGCTTATTTTTTGCCAAACACTGTGCTAAGTGCTTTACATAAATTACCTCATGTGAACCTCAAGCAACCTTATAAAATAAATACTGTTATTACACACATTTGATAGATTAAAAAATTGGATTTAGAGAGACTGAACAATTTACCTGAAATCATATAGACAGTAGAGCAGGCTGAATAATGGTCTAAAAGGTATCAGGTCCTAATTCCTGGATCCCGTAAATGATACTTTATGAGGAAACAGAGTCTTCCCAAATGTGATTAAGTTAGGGATTGTGACAATGTGAGATTATCCCGGATTATAGATTGGGCCTTAAATTTAATCACAAGTGTCGTTTTAAGAGAGAAGCAGATGGGAGACTTGATATACACCAAAGAGCAAGAGGCAGAGACTGGAGTGATGCAGCCACAAGCAAAGGAATGCCAGCAGCCCCCAGAAGCTGAAAGAGGCAAGGAATTTCCCTAAGAACCTTCCCGGGCAGCATGGGCCCTGCTGACAACTTGATTTCAGCCCAGTGAAACTCATGTTGAACATCTGTCCTCCAGAACTGTGAGAGAATACTTTCTGTTGTTTTAAGCTACCAAGTTTGTGGTTATTTGTATGGCAGCTACAGGACAGTGATGCAGGCAGCATGACATGGAGTCAGGATATGACCCGTCATTGTGACTCTAGACTCATATTTTCACCAATACCCTAGGAAAAAAACACTGATTTTGGATGATTATTCGAGAAATGATGCATGGAACTGAGCAGACAAGACAAAGCTAGACCTGGGACATCATTTAGGAGGCTATGACAATCACCTAAATTCAACCAAGTATTTGAATTATAATGAATGTTTCAGCTAAATTTTTATTCAAGTGGTACAATTTACAGGTGGGGATAAAGAATAAATGTTCTAGTGCTAATTACCTTCCTAGGAGATTGCTTATCATACTGATAGCTTAAATTGTTTCATTTTTGGGTAGAGTTGTCAGATATTCACCCGTGGTTGTAAATAGATATTTTTCATTTATCCCTTAGAAGCCCATTTGTGACCCTTGTTCTGGTTCTCAAGTTAGGAAAATTTTCAAGTCTAAACTGAGTGTTAAACAAGAAAATACTTAAATTTCTTTATAATTCAGGTAAGCACCATTCACGGTTTATAACATGTAATTATGAAAACATTAATGTCAAATTGATGGCAGGTATGCAATTTGCTTTAAGTTTGCAGTATTTGGCACCTGGATGTGCTAGTTCCTGTGGCTTCCCCGACAAGCTTTCTGTCTCCTTCATCTATTCAGTCCTTCTGGGCACAGGGCCTCTGTGTCAGGCCTTGAGGCAGGGAGATCTGGGTTCCAAGGCTTCCTCACTAGCAAATGGCAAAATATCATACACCTTTCTGGGTCATGGTGAGAAGTATGAGGTCATTTGTGAACCTGCTCAGGGCCTGGTCCCAAGTGCAGCAGGGTCCCGGGGCCATGGAGCGAGGCGTCATGTTTGGATCCAGACTGTCATTTACCAGCAGTGTGATCCTGATCAGTCTCTCCATCTGCAAAATACGTCCCTTCCTCTTAGGTCTGTTGTGAGGATTAAATGAGTTGACTCGTGTAAAGCTTCTGGTGCTGTGTGAGCTCTTGATGAACGTTAGCTATTATTGCTGGTATTATTGAAAGCATGCCTGGGTGGAGACCAAAACCTGACTTAAAGCACAATTTTAGATCCCGTATCAACAGGAGAGACGATGGCTTTCCTGGGAGTCGAGGGGCATGAGGAGGATGGGTGAAGTGGTCTGAGAGGTCTCTCTGGTGTAGGAGTGTCCGTTTTCTTTGTCACGTGTGAAATCTTGGGGTTTTTCTGAGGATCTTGATGGGTTAATTCAACACTGCCTGGAAATAAGACTGAATCTTTATTGTGTTTAGAGTGCTGGAGAATAAAATGACACCGAGGACTGGTGAGCAAACAATACAAGGAAGCAGAGTACCCATATTGCAGGTCACGGATAGTGACAAAATTTAAATTCATCTCCAAAATCTGTGTGGCATTGCAAAGAATAAGGCATAGGCAGATACCATAAAAGGGAGCTCATTAAACTACTGATTTCAGAGGGGATGACAGACAACCTCCTTATTTCACATTTTAAAACTACTGCCAGGGCTTCCCTGGTGGCGCAGTGCTTGAGAGTCCGCCTGCCGATGCAGGAGACGCGGGTTCGTGCCCCGTTTCGGGAGGATCCCGCATGCCGCGGAGCGGCTGGGCCCGTGAGCCGTGGCCGCTGAGCCTGCGCGTCCGGAGCCTGTGCTCCGCAGATGGGAGAGGCCACAACAGTGAGAGGCCCGCATAACGCAAGGAAAAAAAAAAAAAAAAAAAAAAAAAAAAACTACTGCCAGTTTTAAAGCTATCAGGAAATCTCTTTGCGTATATTTTTCATCTCAAAATAGTCCAAGTGAAAAAAATTCCCTCCTCTTGCATTTGAACACCTGGCTATAAACAGGAGTACTGCTGCAACTATTCATCTTCTGAAACAGTGATGTGTCCAAAGCTTTTATATTTGAGGCTTTCTATGTTGTTGTTATTTATAAAATTATTATTTTAATATTATAATAGTTACATATTATAATATATAGTTATATTATTTAGAATACATTTTAAATGAAATGAGAACTTTCCAATCTATGCAAGATATTTTAATTCATCGTATATGATTCTCTTTAAAAAGTATTTTGCTGAATAAATTACACAAAGTCAAGTGTTAGTTGGCAGAAGATGGATTTTGCACTAGTTCATTCAGTAATCCCTAAACTGGCAAAATATCAAGATGTAATAAAACAGTTTCAGTTATAAATATATAAACTTAGATTACGTTATAAAAGAAATCTAAGGATTGTAGTAAACAGCAAAGTATTTCTAGAAAATGAACTTCAACCAGACCTGTGCAAAAACTTTACGGAAAAAAATTTTTAAACACGAATGAAATACAAAAAGAACTAAATAATGAAGATAGGTAATTTGTTTGTGAATGGAAAAATTCAATCACTTAAACGTGTCAATTTCCCACAAATCAACTATAATGAATTCAAAGTAATTCTAAAAAATAATCCCAGCAAGTCTTTTCATAGATCCTGATAAGCTGATTCTCAGAAGCACAGAGTGGAGAATAGGTCAGATAATTTTGAAGAAGCAGACAGAGGGCGCATAAACCTATAGTGGTTAAAACAAGAGAGGCAGGAAACATGCATGCATAAGGAGAAGCTGCATATATAATCGAGGCCATGGAACAAATCAATGGGTCAGGGATGGAGCATTCAATAAATGATACTGGCACAATTACATTCCTATGTCAAGCCATTCAAAAAAATTGTGAAATGGATTAAAGATTAAAATGTGAAAAGCAAAACTTTGAATCATTGGAAAACATATATGAGTGTATCTGTGGACTCAGGGAAGGGAGACTTGTCTTAATCAAGGTCAAAAACCTGAAATCACAAAGGGAGGATTAACGAATCTGATTATATTAAAGCTACTCTCTTTTTTTTTGGGCAAAAGATCCAATGAATAAGGGTGATAATTAAATGAAGTCTGGAAATACATATAACCAAGGAGTAGTATTCATAATCAGTAAAACACAACAGGGCTTCCCTGGTGGCGCAGTGGTTGAGAGTCCGCCTGCCGATGCAGGGGCCACGGGTTTGTGCCCCGATCCAGGAAGATCCCACATGCCGCGGAGCGGCTGGGCCCGTGAGCCACGGCCGCTGAGCCTGCACATCCGGAGCCTGTGCTCCGCAACAGGAGAGGCCACAACAGTGAGAGGTCCGCATACGAGAAAACAAAAACAAAAACAAAAAAACAAATTGAAAGGATTCACAACTCAAAAAAGAAAAAAATGAGCAAAGCATTTAAATAGGCAATTCATAGAAGAGAAATTTGATTAGCTAATATAAGAAAAGATGGTCAACTTCAGTTGTCATTAAAGAAATGTAAATTAAAAGATACCATCTTACACCCATTTGTTTAGCAACAATTAAAGTGTTTGATGTCAGCCAGCATGTGGAGGGACACATATCCTATGTACTACCCATGAGCATGTAAGTTGGAGAGCCTTTGGAAGTATCTAGAAGAGTGAAAGATGAGATGCTCACAGCTCTCAAGCCAACTTCTAGATATGCACCCTAAAAATCTCTAGCTTATGTATACCAAGAGAAATATGGAAGATTTCCTAAATCACTGTTTAAAATAAAGAAAAAGTTAGAAACATTTGACCTGACCATCAATAAAATGGATAAGTTGGGGTATTTTTACGCAATATTCACACTTCAGTAATTAAAATGAATTAACTAGAATCACATGTAGCATATAGATCTCAAAAGAATAATGATGCGTGAGAAAGCATATTGCAGAATGATATGAAATATAAAGACATGAAAAACTGTATTCTTTATGGTATGGATATAAGTTCTGATAAATATTGATTTCCGAAATCCTCTGAGGAGAGAAGAGGGGTAATGTAATTAGAGGAGGGGGGTCCCCAGAGGGTGTCAATGTTATATGAAATTTTTTTCCCTTAAAAATCTTGTGTAGTAAACATGGAAGAATGTAAAGATTTGATAAAATTGACTGATGGGTACACAGGTATTCATTCCGTGTCTATGTTTTTCTGAATGCTTGAAATATTAAAATACTAATCCATTGTTATTATTAGGTAGTAACATAATAGGGAAGCAAATGCTATACTGCAATTCTAAGAATTGAAGGATCCCCGCCCTCAGTTTGGATTTTTTGACATTAAGATGCTCCTTACAATCAAGATGTACATTAATATTTTTCCCCCTTAAAGCCACTACAAATTGATGGCATGTCCAACAATTCTTGGTGCTTTAGACTACAGTGTTGGTCCATGTTAGTACAGATCTCAATCTCTACGTTCCTTAGCATAGAAATGGATTTATGAATCAGGTAGTTTGACTGCTTTAAGCTATCAGTTCATTTTTCCAAAAGCAATGAAGGGGAATCTTTCTCCACAGCAGGGCTGGTTTCATGGGTGTGCATCCTGTGAAGCCGCACAGGGCCATTGCTCAGAAGTGCCCTGTGTTGGGTTTAATGCTCTGCTGCTCTCATCTTGAAACTCTTAATAGCATTATCTTTGAATCTCTGCTCGGTGATTGAAGTGATGGGACAATGGAACATATGCGTGTGCAGAGGAGACAGGAGGAAAATATGTCCTCCTGCCCCTCCTTGATGCCCGTTCTCATGTAGCGCTTGTTGTGCCCAGTGGAAGTGGAACTGCGGAGGACGCCTGAGTTGTGGGATCAAGGTAAGCGTTACCTCTAAGACTGAGCAAGCAGGGGTACTTGCAGCCCTGAGAGGCCATTCCTTCTGTTTGAACCAGGGCTTGTTTTGAACGCAGAAAGAAGATAATGGCGTTCTAAGAAGTAGGAGTGACCACAGGGTCCTATGATATTCTTTCTTACTGCTTTTACTTCTCTGTGTTAATCAGCAGCTTAAGCTGAAAAGGATAACACAGAACAACAGGGAAAGATAGAGGAATCCATACTATCCAGTCCTCCCATACTCATCAGTCAGCTGAAAATAGAATATTCGTAGCTGAAAATAGAATATTGGTAGAATATGTGTGTATCAGGAAGTGAAATAAAATCAGTTGAACTCATTTTGTGCAGCATTTCCACTGTTCTTGCGAAAACAAAACACATATGCACATATGAGCTACGGAATACAAATCATGTAATTTCAGTGATTTCACATGTAAGTTAGAAGCTCTTATGTTTGTATTTAAAATTGGAATTGAAAAATATAAATATGAATGATAAAATTCACACTAATTATTTACAACTTTAATTTTTCTTTAATTAGAATAGCATTAAAGGGCAACAAAACAAAACAAAACAAAAACACCAAGACAGACTAAGAGAGAGAGAAACACCATAAAAGAAAGAGAAAAGCTTCATTTTGGTTAACAGCACTTTTTTTCCTACTTTTGGAACAAGGGGTTCCACAGTTTCATTTTCATTGCCCCCCACCCCAAATTACGTAGCCAGCCCTGCTCTATAGGCAAATTTTATAGCATCACCCTGCCAATGGCAGAGGCTCAGTTGAGAGGCATGAGGAGGAACATGTCTCCTGCAGCAGAGGGAAGCGAGGAAACAAAGCTGGACAGGAGGCTTCTCCCCAGGGCTGTTCTAATCACATACTACCCTCAAATGATCTACTTCTGTTTTAGAAACAAACAAACGTGAATCAGACTTCTTTTGTTTGGGAAATACACACACACACAAAATCAGTTAATTCTTATCAGCACATAATAAACATGGAGTGCACATTTTTCTTGTTGCAGAGACTGATAGCTGTTCTAAAATCCACTTCCTCTGGTTCATGAGTACTCAGTGGACTACATTTCCCAGAATCCTGTGCAGTAAAGTATGGTCATGTGACTGAGTTCCAGTCAATGGGCATGAGTGTAAGTGAAATGTGCCACTCCCAGACCTGGCCTATTAAACCCTCCTGTGTACCCTATGCCATGCCTTTTCCTCCTCTGGATGACTGGGATCATGAGGCCACAAAGAGGAAATGCAGACGGCCAACAGGCACATGAAGGGATGCTCAACAGTTGCTAATCATCAGGGAAATGCAAATCAAAACCACAATGAGATACCACCTCACACCTGTCAGAATGGCCATCGTGAAAAAGAACACAAATAACAAATGTTGATGAGGATGTGGAGACAGGAACCCTCATACACTGCCAGTGGGAACAAAAATTGGTGTAGCCACTGTGTAAAACAGTATGGCGGTTTCTCAAAAAACTAAAAATAGAACAGAATATGACCCGGCAATTCCATTCCTGGGTATATATTCAAAAACAACAGAAACAAAAGAGATACATGCACCCCAATGTTCACAGCAGCATTATTTACATTTGCCAAGATATGGAAGCAACCTAAGTGTCCATTAACAGATGAATGGATAAAGAAGATGTGGTGTATATAGATAGTGGAATATGACTTAGCCATGAAAAAGAATGAAATTTTGCCATTTGCAGCAACATGGATGGAGTTGGAGGGCATTATGCTAGGTGAAACAAGTCAGACAGAAAAAGATAAATATTGCATGGTATCACTCATATGTGGAATCTAAAAAATACAACAAACTAGTGAATATAACAAAAAAGAAGCAGACACAGATATAGAGAACAAACCAGTGCTTACCACTGGGGAGAGGGAAGGGGGTAGGGGCAATATAGGGGTAGAGGAATAAGAGGTACAAACTATTAGGTCTAAAATAAGCTACAAGGGTATATTGTACAACATGGGGAATATAGCCAATATTTTATAAGAACTATAAATGGAGTATATAACCTCTAAAACTTGTGAATTGCTATATTGTACACCTATAACTTACATAATATTGTACAGCAATTAAAAAAAGACTGGCAAAGCCACTATCTGCCTAGGTTCCTGCAACTGCATGGAGTCCTCCTCTTCTCCCACCTCATCTGGACCTGACCAGCACTGACCTATTAACCTGAAAAATAAACATACTGTTTCTTTAGCCACTGAAATTTAGGGGTTACTTTGGCATAGCCTAGGTTAACTTAACTAACAAGCTCAACATAAATGTCATATGGACAAAAGCAGCCAACAAAAATTACCCAGAAATTACTTTCCCCCAAATCCCCATTACCTTTCTCCTTCACTAATTCCATAGAACCACTTTTTAAATTATATTTTCCTAGCATACATCCAATTGATATTATTTGAATTTTACTTGGAAACACAGCTTTTGCCCTGACTCCCAAAAATCCAAATTGATATTAAACACAATTAAGAGTTACATAGGTGTTTTTCTTCTGGACTTAATAAATGCCACTAAGAGCCCAGAAATAATTTATCAGTTGAAAGTAGTTCCTGCCAAGGAGGTGTTGGAGTGGGTGCTGACAGAAGGCTCAGGTTCTCCTCCTGGATCGCTTGTAACTTCCAATGTCTAGTTTCTGTCTCTAACGGGGTACTGCCATCAGCTCTGCTGAATTATTATAAGGCTGTATTAACCACAGGGCACATGCAAACTGCTTAATGAGTCTTAGAGGAAAAGTAATAAAGAAAGAATAAAATTCTAGTTGTTTTACTTTAAATAGAAGTTGGGTGTCAAAAGGGAAATTTGGGGCTTCTCTGGTGGCGCAGTGGTAGGGAGTCTGCCTGCTGATGCAGGGGACGCGGGTTCGTGCCCCGGTCCGGGAGGATCCCACATGCCGCGGAGCGGCTGGGCCCGTGAGCCATGGCCGCTGAGCCTGCGCGTCCGGAGCCTGTGCTCCGCAACGGGAGAGGCCACAACAGTGAGAGACCCGCGTACCACAAGAAAAAAAACAAAAACAAAAAAAAGGGACATTTGTTCTCATTCACTGGATAAATAATGATCCCCAGTATTCAGATTCTTCTTCTTTTCTTTGCAAGAGACCATTTTATTGTACTAAGACTGGGAGGTTTATTCTATTGTTGGAGTAGTTGATTGATTAAATTTATTGATGAGCACTTTCAAAGAAATGCCATTAAAATAATCATTTTTAAATAAAATATACCTTTATTAGATTTCTAGTAAGTAGCATAAAGCCAGCCATACTTGTGAAAATAAATTAAACATTTTTATTTTAAATAAAATAAATCTTATTTTTAAATCCATAGAGATTTAACTTCCTTAATAGATTAAAAATGAATACACTGTAGAATAATATTTAATGTATTACTTATATTTAACTATAGACAAACCAAATCACGTCTGTCTGAAATAACACTAAATGCAGTAAAAGCTGCATATAAATGACTAGACAGTAATCTGGGTACTGACGGCGTTCTCTGTATCTATGTTTTGGATCTTTTAAGATACAACTGATGCAAAACATTAAAAGAATAAATTAAAAGAAAATACTGAACAAGTTTATTGAGCACATACCATTGGCAAAGTATTGTGGTAGGGATTACGCAAGGGGATGAAAGGATTTTCAAAACATAGGAACTTTGCTGCAACCCTGTGTAGACTTTTACACATCTAATAACACACTTGCATCTCTCATCCCACTTGATCCCCACCACAATTTTGTGAGGTCAGAAGGGTCAGACAGCTCCACTTCACAATGAGGATACAATATTCAACACCAACTCTATTAGTTCCTTAGGCTGACATTAAAAAGTACCACAAACTTGGTGACTTAAAACAACAAAAATTTACTGTCTCACAGTCTAAAATCAAGGTGTCAGCTGGGCCAGGCTCTCTCTGAAAGACCTAAGGGAAGCCTTATGTTTTATGCCTCTCTCCAAACTCTAGGGTCACGAGCCATCCCCAGTGTGTATAAGCATCACTCTAATCTCTGCCTCCATCTTCACAGAGGGCTCTTCCTTCCGGGTGTGTCTGTTTCTGTGTGTCTCCTCTCCTTTAAGGACACCCACCATATTGGATTAAGGGCCCATCCTACACCAGCAGGACATCATTTTAACTAATTATATCCGCACATACACATTTCCAAATGAAGTCACATTCTGAGCTTCTGGGGAAGACACAAAATTTGAGGGACACTATTCAACACAGTACCCACTCCTGCAATGTTTCTGTCTGAGGGAAGCTTCCCTTATGGCTCCCGTCCACATCAGAACAGAGTTCTAGGCACAGGACACACCGTGTGCAAAGGCGAGGCGGAAGTGCCTCCTGAGTGTAGTTGAAGCCTGGTTCATGCGCGTGGTGAGGGAGGACACGTGTGTGAGGGATCAGTGGTGGGAGATGACGCTACAATGGCAAGTGTGACCCAAGTGGGAAGAACTTTGAAACCACCTAATAAAGTTTTGACATTATTGCAGGAGAGTCATTGAAGGGTTTTTGATAGAAAAATGGTGAAGGTGGTGGGTTTGTAAGATACTGGTTAGGAGCTTGTTAAGGTAGTTAAGATTAGTGGAAAGCATTTGAAACAGAGCGTCAGAAGAGAGCATGAGAGAAAAAAGAAAGAAGAATGACATAGGAAAGGAAAAGTGGTCAAAAATTAGCTATTGGGCTTCCCTGGTGGCGCAGTGCTTGAGAATCTGCCTGCTAATGCCGGGGACACGGGTCCGAGCCCTGGTCTGGGAGGATCCCACATGCAGTGGAGCAGCTGGGCCCATGAGCCACAACCACTGAGCCTGCGCATCTGGAGCCTGTGCTCCGCAACAAGAGAGGCCCCGATAGTGAGAGGCCCATGCACCGCGATGAAGAGTGGCCCCCCACTTGCCACAACTAGAGAAAGCCCTCGCACAGAAACGAAGACCCAACACAGCCCAAAATAAATTAATTAATTAATTAATTTTAAAAAAATTAGCTATTGACAATTTTAAGGTGAAGGGAGGAGGGAAAACGAAAGGAAATACACAGATGTTAGGCCCAGAAGACAAAGTGAGGGCTCTACTGACAGACACAGGCAAACAGGTCGAGATATCCAATTTTGTCTGTTAACTGCCTTTACTCTCCCCCTACCACCACCCTCCACGAGTTGCTAAATACAACCACTCTTCATGCCAATGAAATATACATAATCAAGATATGGACAGAACCAAGTAACTCTGTGGTTATAAAACTATACAACTCCATTTTTCATTCTTCTTTGACTCCTTATCTAATACGCTGCTTATTTTGTCTTTTGCATTTCTCCTGTTAATTCTTTTGTTCCACTAGTTTCCTAGGAGCTGTTAAGAGACACAAGATGTACAATCTTTCTTTGGACGACAATGCCCATCCCAGACTGGCGATGATCCTTTCATTTTTCTCTTTGTTCATTAATTTACTAGAATAATCTTCCTTTTCTAGAGTTATTTTTTTTCAACAAGCACTTATATAGCATTTACTATTTGCCAAGCACTGTTTTAAGCATTCTGTAGATATAAATCCATTTAATCCTCATAAGCAAACCTATGTGGTAGGTACTGTTAGCCCTACTTTGTGGATGAGGAAACTGAGGTGCAATGAGGTTGGATAAACTTGACCAAGGGTAGGAAGCAGAGTTTGCGCTCCTAGCCACTGCCATGCTGCCTTGTGGTCAGTGGGAAGATCAGGGGTTGCTGACCAGGACAGTGTTTGCTTATCTCTAAGACCTGGCAGCCACTGGTTGCAGACTACTGTATAACCTCTAATCAAAAGAGAAAAAGGAACAGTCACAATTTTGAAATGCAGCTACTATTTAGAGTAACATGTCAACAATGGAATTATTTTTGATTAAATATGGGACTGGTAAGTTTTTGGACTGGGGATGCAGGCTGCAGTATCACACCTGCATCTCTCACCTGCTCATCTTTGGCCCAGTGGCACAGACGCGCCATCTCTTGGCTGAAGTCACAATAAACCTGGACACACACAGATGACAGTTTCCTATGTTGGGACTAAATCTGACTCCAAAAATTATTAACACTATGATCTCAAAGTAGTGGTTCTTATATTTGGGTGTGAGTAAAAATTACTTGGAGAATTTGTTAAAGTGGAAATTCCAGACTCTTACCCCTACCTAGCCCGAGATTCTCACTCAAGGAATGGGTGAGACCTGGGATGCTCCGCTTTTAAACAAGCGTGGTGATTCTAAAGCTGTTCGTCCAAAAGACATAATTGAAGAAACACCGTTAGAGCCTGAGCTACCAGAACCATGTATAGGGTTGAGGTGTTTTCCTCAACATTTTGAATTATTTTTAGAATATTTAGAATTATCTATATTTAACACTTAATACATACCATCCAAGTTTCTACTAAAATAACAGATGGTATGAGATATCATCAAATTTTATCAGTTAAGTTTTTAAATTATAAGTTCTTTAAAACACACTGAAAGATTTATTACCCCTGGAAACTTGATGATATGGACAAAAATAGTTTTCCATGAAGGTAAATGTATCCAAAGTCCATACTGAGTTGGGAATTTTCCTATTAGTTATGCATAGTCTGCACAGAGTTTTGGCTAATGACAGTCTGAGGCCTTATCCGTGATTATTCTCACAGCGTGAATCACGCAAATCTCCCACAGTCCATGTACACGACCTGCCAGGGTTTTAAGCCTCAAAGCCCGAGTGTCACTGTACTAAGCACTTTATGTTCCATTTCAGCAGTAAATTAAGTTATATGACTTGCAAGCATATAGCTCGCTTTTTAAGGAGCTCAGTCTGCAGACCAAGAGGAATGACCAAGGCATCCTAAATTCATCTCCTCCATGATGGACATCCGTAATGGAGCCTATCAGTTCCCATCAGAATACCAGAACCTAAAAAGCTAGACCGCAGTGGTTGAAGGTATTTGTGTTTCTCTTCCTAATATACTTAGTGCCTTTAAGTAATCAGGTTTTCTCTTGCTCAGCTACTCCTGACTAGAACTAAATTATAATTCTTTAGGAGGATGTTTAGCCTCATTCTCCATTTACAACTGAGGGCAATTTCTCAGCCTTGCTTCTTGTTCCAAAGAAAGTCTAGATTAACATCCTGGGAATGAAGCTTTTGCTCTAATTCCTCAATTTCATCCAATTTTAAGTGGCTTTTCTGAGTATATAGAACCATCTTCTTCAGATAATCTCACCAATTTTAGTATTTTAGAACAATTACACTTTAAATTCAAAAACCTTCTGGAAACTGAGAATTTCAAAGCTCTTTGAAAAATAAATCACAATCAAGGAGCAAAGGAATATTAAAAAATACACAGCATATATTCTAAACTTCATGTTATGAGATGGGTTATAAAAGCAAGTGAGATATTAAAATATATACATCTAGCGAAGATACAAAGGACATAATACTTAAATACTTAATACTTAAAATACTTAAATACTTAAATCTCTTAATTTAAAAACAATCAGCAGGCTCTCATCAGGCTTCCTATGCATTTCAAATACAAGTGGGCTTTTAATGGTCACGTGGTGTTCAAGTGACGGGACATTACCCAAAGGACAAGGCTGTCATGATAAATCATTTCTGTAAAGCTCTAAAGGTAAGGCCTTCTTCTGTATACATTTCAAAGAGTACCTGTACTTTTCTGGGTTTGGTCAAGCTTTTTGCTACTGACCTAATGACTGACCTAATTCTACAGCCATGGAAAATAAAACTAATAAAAATTAATCCAAATGAGGACATATAGTTATAAAGTGATCTGAAGCTTTTTATTCCACAAAAAACAAATAATTACTGAGCTCCCACTATGCGCAGGTAGTGCTGAGGTTAGGGGGTAAACAAAACAGAGCCTCCTTCACAGGGCTTAATGCCTCAGGACAATGAAGTCACAGCCAGTGTTCTCTGCACAGAAATATGAATCGACAAAAATACCAGTTGAAGCATAGGTTATTTTTTATAAGCGTCATAAAAAGGCTCAAGCAGTAGTAGGCTGAGGCAACCTGTTCTTTAAACTTCCTAATCTGACAAACCATCATAATTGAAAACTATTTGTCTGAAATATGATGTCTTTAATAAATGTATCTATTTTTCTTTCTGTAACCCCCAGGAAAAAGAGGCCAGTCAGAATTTTGGAAAATGGACTTCCCTGGTGGCATGGCGGTTAAGAATCCACCTGCCAATGCAGGGGACACAGGTTTGAGCCCCGGTCAGGGAAGATCCCACATGCCGTGGAGCAACTAAGCTCGTGCGCCACAGCTACTGAGCCTGCACTCTAGAGCCAGCAAGCCACAAATACTAAGTCCGTGAGCCACAACGACTGAAGCCTGCGCGTCTAGAGCCTGTGCTCCGCAACAAGCAGCCACCGCAATGAGAAGCCTGTGCACCACAATGAAGACCCAATGCAGTCAAAAATAAATTAATAAATTAAAAAAAAAAAAAGAACTTTGGAAAACATGTCTCTTTTGTTAAATTTCACTTACTCTGTGGGTATTAGTTTTTATATTCTAAAAAAAAAAAAGGAAGGTACCATTATGATTTAAGTCTGCAAATTCCTCAGTGTTGCACTAATGTAACTGATGCTGCCCAGCAAGTTCCAGCCACTTAGAGATTAAGAATTGGTGGGGCTGGGTAGGGAGGGCACACCCTCCTGTGCATCTGACCAAGTAGGGGTGCAGCACAGTCTGTAGGCTCTGCCCCATCTAGTGCCAGTGCCCCACTAGCAGCTCAGGGCTAAGAGAAACAATAAACCACGTGAATACACAGGCATTCTTGAACGTGCCAGCACCCTTGGGTTCTCCTTTCTGTCTTGGTCTGTGCTACTTTGCTCTTATAATTATCCCGGGTTTTTATTTTTAACAAAATCTAAATATATTCACTCATAATAGGAATGGTTTATATGAAGCTATTTTCGTCTCTGCAGTGGCCTTTCAGATTCGTTTGCCACCGCTTTATGTGCCATATTTTAATTTAATTGATTATGTGTAGAAGAAAGGTGAAGCTTGAAACCCTGGCTGTCAAGAAAGACTGGGAGAATTATTGTGACCTGTCTATACTGCATTGCTCTGTTCCTTTTGTAAATGCCCTCATAAATACTGAAGAAAATCTCGGGTTCAGTGCTGTGTAAAAACAAAATGTCACAGAAATTATTTCTGTAAAATGAGAAGAAGTGGAAGGAATTAAAGGTATTCAGCAGATGCCATGTGGTAGCTCTGGTTCCCTGTGTCAAGGTCAACCATTCCAGCAGAAGGTGTAAGGCCTAATCTAGGGGTTAATGAGACAGTACTTTACACATGCTACTTGAGTAAAATTGCATACCATTGTATTTTGGCACCTTGCTGTAGATGAGAGCAACATTTGGCATGTTTTGATTAAAATAAAAGTCTCTCGGGGCTTCCCTGGTGGCGCAGTGGTTGAGGGTCCACCTGCCGATGCAGGGGACGCGGGTTCGTGCCCCGGTCCGGGAAGATCCCACATGCCGCGGAGCGGCTGGGCCCGTGAGCCATGGCCGCTGAGCCTGCGCGTCCGGAGCCTGTGCTCCGCAACGGGAGAGGCCACAACAGTGAGAGGCCCGCGTACCACAAAAATAAAATAAAATAATAAAATAAAAGTCTCTCACTCAGCCAAACTCCTCCCCCACAAACTCCTCCCCCATTGCCTCTCCATCAATATTGCTGCTATCCTTTTATTAGAATACACATAAATGTTTCTGCATGTATACACACATATACATGCATCATCTATTGGATAAAAATAGAATCATGCTTTCATTGGGTCCTCCAATGTGTAGGTGTGCATGTTTTATCTTACAGTAAACAATGGTTCTTTTTTCCAAGGCAGAATAAATATCCTAATTTATAAAAACGCTGCACAGCCTTCCATTCTCCTACTGATAAACACTTAGACACTTCACAAACCTTTACTATTTCAATGACATCTGTGTTATTATTTCCATAGGATAGTTGCCTAGAAGTAGAGTTTAGGGATTGAATGAAAGGCACACTTAAGATGAAAGTGTTAAACTATCTTTCAAAATATATTGCCTGTTTGCCTTCTCATCAACTGTAAACAAGAGTGCTTCCAGAAATCTCATAAAAACCAGAGGTCATATCTCACTGTGATTTTCATTACTCTGTTAACTGTTAACAGAGTTGATCATCTCTTTGTTCTTTTTGGTTATTTATGTTTCTTCTCTGAATTGCTTCTTCCTATTGGGTTGCTTGTCTTTTTCTTTTTTCTTTTTGTATGTTCAGGGCATTAAATCTTTACTATTTTATGCATTGAAATTATTTTGTCCCAATTTGCCATTTGCCATGTAGCTCTATGCTGGGTTTTTTCTCTTTGTACACGAGTTCTTAGCTTTTATTTAGTCAGATCCATCCATCTTTTCCTCAATGCCTCTTAGATTTTGTGTTGTGGTTAGAAACACCTTCTCCACTCTGACATTATTTTTAAAAATGACCTTATATTTTCTTCTAGTATTTTTATGGCTTTAATATTTTACACTTAAATGTTTGCACTACTTCAGAACTATTTGTGGAGTCCTGGGAGGTACACATCCTGACTTTATTTTCTTCCAAACACAGAGCAATGAACACAATTCCATTTATTGAATAATTTAACCTTCCCCTACTGATTTGAAATGTCACTTTTACTGAATTTCAGATTTTCACACACTTAGATTCGCTTTCTACTGATTGATCTCTCAATTCCTGCACTATTTTATTTAAAGTAGGGCCAACACTTTCTTCTCCTTTATCTCTTCCTCCTCCTCCTTTATATTTTCTAAATATATTTTTTGTTATTTTTTCATAAGAATATAATTCATGAGAATATATATTTTGGAGTATATAAAAGTTAGAAATTTTAAAAGTTTAGAAGGTGCCTATAAGGAGGATTATTTTGGGGTGTCAGAATAAAGGTTATTCAACAGTTACCACCTTATTATTAATTGTAGAGCCAACATTAGACAGTGCACAGGGCATCCTATAATTATCCTGCTTTTGGAGACTATGGCATATAAGAAGCACTTGTCTTCTCCACTAGCTCTGAGTCCCAACTTCCTTTCTCCACTCTTCTGTGCCCTCCTCCAACTTCTGCTCTTATGCAGGATCCTAATCCTGTGGAAGCTCTGGACATTTCTTTGTAGGGTCAGAACCTCCTTCCTAACTTCCTCTGCCTCTTATCTAAAGAGTTTTTAAGAAAAATAAAATAAAGTAAAATAGTTTCATATTTGGTTACATTATGATCTATGAAATTAAGGTTTAAATAGAAAATCAATTCAAATATTTAACTAAGATAGTATACGTGGCCATTTCCATTAAAAGGTTGGACATCAGGTTCTACGATTAGACAGCTCTGCTCAATTTTAATATCATTTCCTTGAGAAAAATCAAATTCTGTATATATATTTCCAATTTTGGTATCTATTCTAGGAAGCAGGCTTTGTCCTGCATCATATTAACAAATATAGAGGACTAATTTATGTTCACATACCCAAGGTTGCATAGTTGGCTCTGAAATAACAAGACTTTCAAATGAAGACCCACTAGACAAGGTCTTAGATGATAGAAAATGTTTTCTAGAGTCCTATTTTATTCTAAACATTTTTTCCAAATTAAAAAAAGCAAAATTTAATGAAGTTGTTTTAAAGTTGACCTTTCCCCCTTTTTTCACTTGATTTATTTCCAAAGATTTTTCTTTCTTTTTAAAAATATAACAGCTCAAGTAGGATGAAGATGAGAAATATGAGTAAATCAGAGTTAGAAATACATTACTAAGTCAAAGAAAAATGTGTAAGTTTGTCTACTTTTTTCTTTCTTTCTTTCTTTCTTTTTGCGGTACGCAGGCCTCTCACTGTTGTGGCCTCTCCCGATGCGGAGCACAGGCTCCGGACGCACAGCCTCAGAGGCCATGGCTCACGGGCCCAGCCGCTCCACGGCACGTGGGATCTTCCTGGACCGGGGCACGAACCCGTGTCCCCTGCATCGGCAGGCGGACTCTCAACCACTGCGCCACCAGGGAAGCCCCTACTTTTTTCTTTTAGGATATTACCTAAATGTTCTGAATGTTTTATGTTGGAGACTTTTTATTCTTCCCAGTCAAAGCAGAGACCAATGTAGATGCTTACAGTAGGTATCCAAAAGAATAAGAAGCAGCATCAGTAGAAATGACTGCTAATATAGCACCTTCTTTTCCCAAATGACCTTTTGCTTTTGTAGATTAACAACAAAAAGGATCACTAAGAAGAATGTTCTTTTTTTAAATTTTTTTATTTTTTATTTTGGACTGTGTTGGGTCTTCTTTGCTGTGCAAGCGCTTTCTCTAGTTGCAGAGAGTGGGGGGCCACTCTTCATTGCGGTGCACGGGCTTCTCATTGCAGTGGCTTCTCTTTGTTGCGGAGAGGCTCCGGCTTCAGTAGTTGTGGCACATGGACTCAGTAGTTGCGGCTCATGGCTCTAGAGCATGGGCTCAGTAGTTGTGGCACATGGGCATAGTAGTTGCTCCACGGCATATGGGATCTTCCCTGACCAGGGCTTGAACCTGTGTCCCCTGCAGTGGCAGGTGGATTCTTAACCACGGCGCCACCAGGCGCTGTGTCCCTGAAATGGATGTTCTATAAAGTTAAAACAAACTCAGGAAAATGAGTTCCTCTGACTGAGAAGTGAGGTGAAATTCACATAATAGGTGCAGTGAAGCAAACATAGATTTGCCACCTCAGTGCTGGGTCAGCTGGAAGTGAGAATTATAAGAGAGATCATCAAACCCATGAGATGACAGCAAACAAGAGTGAGGCCCATCAATCATCTGCATCACAGAAGCCCTATAGTAGACAGACACTCATCAAACAGATGTGACTTACGCTGATTTGTAGGCAAAAGGATTAGTAGTATTTAGCAAAGATAGAAGAGTACTCAGTGACACTAAGATATAAAGCTGTAGCAGTATGATAGAGTCTTGCCCAAGGAATGGGAAAGAGAGAAAAAAATGATAGTGTACAGTGTACAGTGCTTTATAGTTTACAAAGTGCTTTATCATACGTGAGCTTCACAACAAAATAATTGTTTCTATTTTTTGATTAACAAACTGAGTCTTGATGAGGTTAGATAAGAGGTCGAAAAACCAAATTTCAGGCATTCAGTCATCCCTGAAAACATCTACTGAGTCAGGTGTGGGTAAGCGTAGCCATTTCTTAAATTTGTAGTGACAGCGTTTTCATATTAGGACTTCAGAAAGTGGAAGACTATACCTAACAGTTCTTTTTTTTAATTTATTTTTTTTATTTTTATTTTTTGGGGGGTAGGAGTTTATTAACTAATTTATTTATTAATGCCGTGTTGGGTCTTCGTTTCTGTGCGAGGGCTTTCTCTAGTTGTGGCAAGCGGAGGCCACTCTTCATCACGGTGCGCGGGCCTCTCACTATCGCGGCCTCTCTTGTTGTGGAGCACAGGCTCCAGACGCGCAGGCTCAGTAGCTGTGGCTCACAGGCCTAGTTGCTCTGCGGCATGTGGGATCCTCCCAGACCAGGGCTCGAACCCGTGTTCCCTGCATTAGCAGGCAGATTCTCAACCACTGTGCCACCAGGGAAGCCCTACCTAACAGTTCTTGAATTTAGAAGTTTTTATTTTATTCATGGAGCAACACTTTGGCCTCAGAGACTACTGGTCAGACACCTCCTGACATTTGGCAGGAGGAATGGGTGGCCAGGGTCCGATGAGGCATGGTATGGTTCCCATGACGAAGGAATGAGCCTAGGCCTGAGAAATTCTGTGTCTAGCTCACTTCCCCACATGATGGGGATTCTTTAAGCTTCTTCATTACGAGGACTCATCTGGGATGCTACTGAGATCAGCTCTTTCAAACTCTTTGGTTGCAAAATTTTGTCTGAAATCAGTATTATTCAGAAGTCCACAATGTGTAAAAAAATCATAAAAGTAGAACTTCTTTGGTTGTGGAGGAGGAGAAAGTGGAGGCAGAGTTCTGTGCACACAGTGCTTAAATGTTGAATGAGTGAATGTCTGCACCTCTGCTCACCTCTTGGCCAACCTTATTAACTGGTCACATGTCCCATTATCCCAGGGCACCCCTTTTTGTGATGTGAGGACTCTCACACTCTAATAGAATCTTCTGGAGCTAAATGCCTCGCCCTGACAGAGCCACTAAAAGTGGACATTTCACACGTTGAAGGTGAAGCGGCTAAGAACAAATGAAATGACCACGTCACACATACTTGGTTTATTCACCTTTCACAGGCAAGAACATGGAGGCGCAGGTACGCGAATCAGCTTGCTCACATGTCTCACGGCTGCTGAGAGGTGTTGCTGGCATTGGAACCCAGGAGTCCGGCTGCTAGGCCAGGTCTAGCTGCCCCTCTGCAGCTTCTCGCCCTCCCAGAACTCTACTGAGCCTTCTCCCAGGCAGCCTCCCACAGGGACTCGGTGCGGCCTTGCCTTGGAGATGTGACTTCCTGCCCCCGAAAGAGCCGCGGGAGGGCTGTGCGTGAGCGGGACCCACAGGGTCCACAGGGACACGGGCAGGACACCTTCCCTGCACGCAGTCCCTTACTGGCTCTGCTCTCATAACTCAGGCTGAGCAGCCCTGGAGGGTGTCCTAGGGAATAAACTAGACTCTTTGAACTTTTCCAGGGAAAGGAAAGGATATAGGAGTGGGTCACTGAAAATAGCCTAAGGCTCTATCTGTTCTGTTTTTAGAGTTTTTCTGAGCCTCTTTGCAAGGTTCACTCTCCCACATGTTTGGGAAGGAAAAGGGATGTGGAAAGGAGACGGGACAGAGAATCAGCCTCTGCCCTGAGTGAAACACTCTTTGGAGCATCAAATCACCAAGAGAACACAACCCTTAGAGGCAGAGTTTGCACAGAACTTCTGTTACCTTATTGAGTCAAACAAGTTAGGAGCCATGTGTCTCCAAAAAATGGAACATATTTGTTTACAAACATACATAGCAAGTGACAAGACGTATAGAAAATAAATATGACGCCCTCTGAATTTCAAAACTAGCTCTTTACTAGGTTAGCCAATGAAATAGGTAAAGGTGAAATTACCCTAAGCTGAAAAAAGTACCAAATAACAATTTTCCCTTAAAGGACTCAGAAAGGAGGTTCTATAAGTAAAATATAGTTGCCATGCAGTAACCTTGTTTGTTTGTTTAAATTTCTGCCTTTAAATAGTTGTCATTAACAAAAATTAGCAATGTTCTCTTGAACCATGAAGAATGGAGTCTCACTTTTCCCAAGCTGTGCCACACATTCAGGTGGAGAAACTTGAAATCAGCAACTCAAAGGACAAACTGTACCACTACCACTGTCGCTCCAGAAAGCTAAGTTATGCACAGCTAGGACACACTGGAATGGGATGATACACTGTTATTCATATACCCTTTCATCCAAGAATCTGAAACCATTCTCCAGGCGTCACCGCTAATGGGTAGGTAGGTGGGCAAGTATTATTTTACTCTCCGTTGCACAGTGTATAAATACCTCGGCAGGCAGCTCACTCCCAGGAAATAATTACTCTTCTCACCACTGTTTCCACGAACGCACAGAGACTCTGTCTCATCCCATGTAATGAATTACTGACAGAGTCAAGAGCAGATCCGAGGTTTCTATGTCCCATTTAAGACTGGACGTGTATCTTAGCCTTCATCACCGGCAGGGGCTGAGTTCCCTTCAACTTTACTCTAATTTTAAGCTTATAAATGCTGGCGACTCTGTGCCTGTAGATTGAGACAGTTAAACTTCAATGCATTGTCCTGTCTGTGATCTTGTCTCCCTCTTCCCAGCTGAATGAAAGTCATAGGATCTAATTATGTCTCTGTGTAGTGACCTTGACTCCCTTTTCATTAGACACTTTCTCTTGAAACCTCGGAAGTTTCACTCCTTTCACTACCTTTCTGATTTCTTGGAGGCCCTCATCACCCACCCGCTCTGTGTCTGATAGAAAACCTCTCTTCTGGGGTCCTCCCCAGGCTGGAGTGGGGAGCTGGGCCCATGGCACGGGAATACCGTTACTGTCCATGGCAGGAAGAGGATCTCACATTCACAAGTGGGAGTTAGATTGTGATGCTGGCTTCCCAGAGGATTTGGAGGGACCCTAAAAGGATGATTCTAGAAAGCGCTGGATGAGTGTCCCCCCTGAATTCATTCTCCTTTTACCCACATTCTCATTTCACCTCTTGTTCACTTTATGCTCTCTACCTTGGCATTCTCGTGCACATCCCCGATTACACTATTCCTTCTCCGGGTGACAGGGATGAAGACAGCAGGGTGCCAGGCGTGCAATGCCTGCCCTTTCAACTCCTTCCTGAGCATGTTCTCTTGGAGGTCCCTGCAGAACCTCAAACTCCTCCGGGGCGTCCAGACTGAGCTCAGCTCCCTGCCCTACCACCTCTTTCTTCCTGTGTTCTCTACTTCTGGAAATGGCATCACTGTCCTCACATCCACGCCTTTCACAGTCCTTTCTGAATCGTCTTTGTCTCTGCACCCCCGTACTTAATTAACTGTCAGTTGGGCTGGTTTGTCCAGCACTGCTTCTCTGCCCTTTTCCTCCTCTCCATCCTCTTGGGGCAAACTGGAGGTCAGGCCCCCGAGCCTCTGACTTACATCATAGCAATCACAACACAAGCAAAAACCTACTCTCAGTTGTTTCTTTCACAAACCTTCTCTAAGCCACGGCTAGCATCTGTTTTCTGTTATATGTGGGCCTCTGTTCCTGCTCTCTGCTTTACTGCATCCCAGAGATTGCAACCAGGAGCGCTCTGCTCACACTGTGTGGTTCTGACTCTTATGGCTCAGCATCCAAATTTAGAAAAAACAAACTTGCATCCAAAAGCATCCCCCTCCCCTCCCAGGAAGTTTCCCCTTAGTGGCCTGTAGACGTGTGCCTGCGTCTCAGGGTGGGAGGGAGAGTGGGGCTTAAGGTCCCATAGTCAGCCCTTGAGGAAGACCCCAAATGTCCACTGGCACAGGCTGCTGTGTCTTGGGTTGTGTAGCAGCTGAAGTAGGCAGCTTGCTTGTAGGGTGTGGATACACAGACAGGCCACGGGGTACTTATTAAACACCAGACGCAAACAAGGAGCTGAAACTGAGTGCGAGACACGAGTTTTATTTCAATCTCATGATCTCTTCTGACTGTGGATTCCAGAATTGAATGGCACGTGGGGTGGATGGAAGGGGACCTGGCCTGCTCTTTGGACCTGATTGAATTTGAGCGTTAGGTATAGACGTGTGATGATTTTGCCATAAAACTGTACCCTCATTCTGCTTATTTTTATTCTCAACTCAAGTCAGTCAGATCAATTGGCTTCCTTCAATCCTGCCCAGGTTATTTTCTCCCCAACCTATAATCTTTCAAACTATCCCTCTATCAGGTTAGGGGAATTATGGAAGGTGTGCAGTCTAATATAGACTGCACGCCTTCAGTGCAGTGAAAAGCAGTTCACTCTCAGAATCCGTCACTCTCAAGATGCTTTTCTGATTAACTAAAAAACATTTGCAATCTACATAGCATATACATCGTCACCTCTGGGCAATTTTAATATCAATTAAAGTATAAAGCATCTCTCTCCTTTTCCAAGGTCCAGGCTGGTCCCCTGGAAGATAAAGTGCATCATCCCCTCCACCGGTCCCACAGCTGACCTTCATCATAGAACCCACCCCAGCACACAGAGGCCATATCGTCTTTTCCCATGCAGCTCTGGAATCCAGCACACAGTAGGCATTCATCAAACATTGGTTTTATGATATCCAAGGTGTCTATTTGTATGTAGGGTATTTGGGTGATTGACTGACTATTTCAATGGTTGATTACAATCCTAAAATGTCCATGTCACTGGGATGTCACCAACTATTATTTAAAGAATTTTTTTTAACAGATCTACGATGAAGTCCCTTGACTAGCCTACTGTTATTGTTAAGAGAAATTCTTACCTAACTTTTAAATCTAACAAGCCACTTCCATTACCATCCCCGTAACTCTCTTACCTATGCAATCAAACAACTGGTTTAAGTTTTAACTATGTGTGTTCAATTGTAGTTAATTAGCTATGTCAGTAACGATGCAAACACGAGGGTCATTAAGAAGTAGCTTGCAACCACCTGCTTTTTAAAATTCCTCGATGAATTTAATAATTTGACACAGGTATTACCTAAATAAGCAAACCCAAGTGAAAACATGGGTTATCAGAAAAGAAAAATTAGGGTGTAAAAATTTACTTAAAATTCAGAACATGACTCATTCAGGCATCCAAATATATGATTCAATTTGTTAAAATCTGATTTACATACTACGTGCCAGGAACACGTTTATTAGGTAAAGTGAGATACACCTAAGCTGCAAGCACATTCTCCAAAGAGAATTGGTTAATACAGTCAGAATAAAAACTAGGAAGGAACGAGAGCAAGGCTTAGCATGAGATCTCACAGATTACTTCGAAAGAACACAGGTACTGCATTAAAGAGTACCGAAGCGACAGGAATGTTCTGTAACAATGAAACATCAAGACAGCCATCAGTTCTCTGACACCATCCATAAATGTGCTTCAGAGAGAGGGGGTTTGGAAAAAACTCTTTGAATGGACTTAATTAGGCGCTTCAAACCAGAGCAGAATGCTTCCTATTGGTTCTAAGTGTACGCAGTTATTAAGCTTGAAGGTGGAATACTATTTTGCCTCAGGCAGTTCAACGAGCTGTGTGCATTTTGTTTGCATAAATGCCTCATTATGCATAAATTCGGCAGAAGTGCCCCGTATTTACTTCACATTTATGAAAAGAAACTCCTTATCAATAGCCTGGACATCAATGTTCCTCACCCTGCAGTATGGAAATCTCATTGATTTTGCCACTGTTGACAAGAGGACCATAAAACCCAGAAACTATTGATTTCAGCAGCTCAGCTGTGAGGTGGAGCTGGGCAATTGGGATGAGTTACAAGGGAAGAGGGAGGGGAAACCAGGGGTGCTGTGCAGTGGGAACCAGGTCTTTCCTTTCTTGGGTTCTGGAGTAAAAGGCTCCGCACAAAGTGAGTGGTGAGAAGCTATGGGAAAAAATTACTTGATGATAAATGGCAACCAGCTCTGAGGATGAAGAGAAGGAAAACAGACAAGAGAAGCAGAAAGAGAATCTTAAGGACATATGAGTATGTATTCTTCCCACTTGCTCACTGAAGAAATACACAGAGGGACTGAATGACTCACCTACAGTCATACAACCCCCAAGACAGAGCAGTAATTGAACCCAGTTCTCCTGCTCAGCTACACAATGGTCCTTTCAAGAGGTTGCTTCCTTCATTTTTTTGATCTCAGTTAGCTGGTTTGAGCCAGCACAACATGTCTGCAGGGCTGATCAGCAAAGTGTTGCCACTCAGTCAATCCAGTGGCTGTTTCAATGGATTGCTCGAGGAAGATGATGTGCAAACAGGGTCTGAACCTGAACTTGACGTTCTGTAGTCCCTCTCACCCTTAACACATAACCTGTGTTGTCTGGGCTGCCTAAGGAGCTCCATGGGGAAGAGGGCAATGTGACCACCAGGAGTCTCAGGGACGAGCAAAGCAAACCCTGCTGAGCTGTACTTGCCAGCCTGGCTGGATGCTTCTCAAGGTCACCTAGTGAAGGCACTTAGTGCGGTGCCTCTGGCCACTAGTGCCTGGTGCTGCTTGCTGCTATCATCAACATCATCATCGTCATCGCTCTGATTTTATGAGGATGAACTTAACGTTTGTGCTTTTGTTTAACTTCACTACTCTATATTTGGGGTTTGGAACAGTGCCTGGCACATATAAAGCATTCGGTAAATATTACTGAATAAAGGAATGAGTGAATGGCTTTCTCTATAACATGTGCCCGAGAAGCAGCAAGAAGGAGAAAGCTAATTCCACCCAGCCTGGCTGCACAGTTCTGAATAAGGAGGCGAAACAACGGCTTAGCAGCCTTTGATAGACATATTACGTTTCTCTCTGCCCTTTCTCTGCCCGAATCTGTGAAGATGGGCCTACTTCTTTTCTTTTATGGATTTTTTCCCCATAAATGCACCTTCTCACAACCCGAACCAACATAATCTCTCCACGTGAGAAATAGCAGTGATCATGATTCATCTTGTGGTTTTCCCGCCATCGCTATAAAACTACCATTCACCTTTGATGTCCCTCCAGTCGTCCAAGCACATACTTGACTTTGTGGGAAATCTCAGGCTCCAACCCCCTCTCATTCTCACTATGGAGGAGGCAGTTTCTTGCCTGAGTACTTCTTCAGAAAAGGCTTCCATAGGACCACAGATAAAGTCATCATGCAAAGCAAAGGTTTTTTTGTTTGTTGGTTTAAATTAGGAATCCCTTCTTATTTATCTGTCAACATTCAGTGAGTTGACATATTTCTTCTGCAAAAGTGTCATTTGTCCCAAGAGCACATATGCTGAAGCATCAAAGTATTGGGAAAGGAGCTGCCTAGGGAGTTGAATTCTCTCTTTTCCATGATAGCTAAGATAATGTCATGAGACTATAAAGATAGAAATATTAAGAAAGAAAGAAAAGAAAACCACAACCTACTAGCACAAGTGTGTCCAGCATTTTTTAGATTGGAGACTATGTGTTTCTAGAATTGCAGGGAGGTTTTCCAATTTGAGACAGAACAAGAAATGTGATTTTTGCTGCCTGGAGAACAAGGAAGAGTTCACTGTATCAGACAAGGTTTGATACTAATGCCCTGAACTAGAGCAGTGGCAGTAGGGGTGGCTGGTAATGGGCGGGGGGGGCAGAAATACAGTTGCAAATGAGAAAGTAATAAAATTGCTAAGTGACTGCATTTTGGAATGCAAGGGAAACAAAATATTGAAAGATTATTCCATTTGTTTTTTAAAAGAAATTGTCTGGTAGAGAAATCTTGCATATAATCACAGATTTTCTTTGGCAATGTGAAACATGTCCCTGGATCCAGCTTGCTGGGCTGTCCAATAAAATGCTATTAACCCAAAACAATCAAGATGTCAGCATGTTTGTTGAAGTGTTGACCCAGTGTTCTGTCATACTGATATTTTGCTTTCAGGCCAAAACAGCGATCTAAGTTTCATCCTGAGGAGACAACAGACTTACATTTATTGAATTTGTATGGACAACTTTGACCTCAAACAGTATCACTTATACCAATGCTAAAACTCAGGTAACAGAGGACTATCCACAATGATAGAATTTTTCACATTTTGAGGGACGCGAGATTACTAATAATAGTATACTTTGAAACGCAAACTTGTGTAAGAAGAAAGAACCAAATTTCAAACAACGTATTAGGATTTTGGAGAAATTGATAGAAAACAGGAGAAACAAAGAGATAAAGCACAGCAAATAAATGTTGTATTGAAATGTCAACATGAGAAAGTAATTAATACTGCATCTTAATATATTTGGAATATGACAAAGTAAGAGTATACCTTGTTCAAACTCAATAAAAAAAGGTACACAAGAAGAAAATATACCAAGAAACCTGTGAAAGTCATGAAATAAAGAGGGGCCTGGATACAAGGAGAGCATCTGAGTGAGAACTACATAGTCGAATGAAGACCAAAGTGGAAAAGTTATAGGAAGGAAGGTTTTGCTTAAATATAGGGAAACATATTTTCAGTTAAGCTGTTCAAAAATATTAGTTGCACTATGATGCTGTGAGATCACGTGATTCAGGGGCTTTAAGCAGAGGTCAGATTGCCTCTTGTTGAAGGGTATTCTATTTGGATACCCACCATAGGTGAAACAGGGCCCTTCTGATACAGTCAAGGAGCCTTTTGTTTGTCATCTTCATTACATTTTGTGGCCTTTATTTTCAATGCACCCCTTCCTTATATCTCCAGTTAAAACCGGCGGCTCTATCGATATTCTTTCTGTATGTTTTCAGTGTTTTTCCATTTCTCATCATATTTTTTTAGACTTTCCAAACAATGAGAATCCTTCTGATTTTAGATTTTAATCTCCCTATCTACTAAAATTTCTTCTGTGCTTCTAATCATATTCATTGTTCTCTTTCTTTTCTCTCTTCCTTTCTCTCAGAATAACTGCATATTTAAGCTCAAGATCTAGCAAAAGCCATAATTTATAGGGAATGACTTTCTCCTTGATCATTATTAGCAACTCATCTTCCCCAAACTTATAAAAGTGAAGCTAGGGTTTTTTCCTCACTCCAAGATACAATTAATTCACATCTTTCAATGAACAAATCTTATAAATTCTACTTTCTAAAGTGCATTTCTTGCAATTGTCTTGAATCGTCTCAAGTTAAGTCTTGCTGACGATGAGGACTTCTGTGCAGAAACTAACACTGTCAGCAAAACTGTCTTTCTACACAAAGAACAAACTACTGCACATGAAGAACTGTACACTTCAGAACAAAATTTCTCACTTTTAAAAGCCACCCACATTGTCATGTCCAAGTGGTACTTTAGGTTGGATTTATAAATTCAGCAAAGTATATGCATGCTGCATTAACTACTATAAAAGAGCTTTAATAAATATATAATATGTGATATAAAATTTTTGATTATATATATGTTATATATCTGGTGAAGTCTTTTATAAATTATATCCACAAAAAAAAATTTCATCCTATTGCATAAATAATGAATGTGAGTCTAGTTTTTGTCCAAGATCAATGTCACTTGATATTTAAAAAAATAAATCATAGGAAATAACTAGTATTGAATGCTACTTTTTTTTCATTTAGTATCAAGAATGAAAAAACAGTCTTTGGAACAGGCTGCAAGTTTAAGAGTGTTACTAGTTGAACATGGCTGGTTTAAACACTAGATGAAATCAATATATTGGAATGACTTGTCTAACATGCTGTAATAAGATACCTTATTAGGTGCAGTTGACACACTGAGTATTGCTGAAATGGAGAAAACTATAGAAGTTATCACTTTTTGTTCCTCTTCCCATTTGAATAATGCTCTCGGTGCCTTTTACTGACTGACAGTGTGCAAATTACTTAATCCCTCTGCCTTCATTTCCTTATCACTTAAATTAGATTAAGGATACTTTCTTCCTCCTGGGTTTGTGTAGATTAAATGAGATGATTCATTCAAAGTGTTTAACCCAGTATCTGGCACATTGCCGTAGAAACATTAGCTAACTATTAGCTATTGCTAACAGTTAAGTAATACAAAAAACTTGGGACAAATTAATAAATAATCTCACTAAAAAAATTAAAAATAGGAATATCTACTCTAAAAATATGATTGGCAGAACAGTTCTGTGAGATGTATTAATGAAAGATATAGTTTAGACAAGTAATCAATTCTAAGAATGCATCAATTTTTAAGAGAAGAGATTTCTAAGTTTCCATGATTGATTTGACAAAGATCACAGGATCATGTCACAACATCGCATATTAATTCATGGCCTTGATAACAGAATTCTAAAAAAGTTTATATTCCTGGTGTAAAACACTTGAAACAGCATACCCTCTATAGAACATTCCATTTTTTCAATGACTCGGTGTTGAACCACTTCACCTGAACATAGCATTTATAGATTTAACTGTATCAATGGCCACTTTTTTTTTTTTTTTTTTTTTTTTCCCCCCGCGGTACGCGGGCCTCTTACTGTTGTGGCCCCTCCCGTTGCGGAGCACAGGCTCCGGACGCGCAGGCTCAGCGGCCATGGCTCACGGGCCCTGCCGCTCCGCGGCATGTGGGATCTTCCCGGACCGGGTCACGAACCCGTGTCCCCTGTATCGGCAGGCGGACTCTCAACCACTGCACCACCAGGGAAGCCCAATGGCCACTTTTTAAAACTTTTCGAACTTTAAGCACTTTTTTTAGATTTTAGTTGAACATCTTTTGAACATCTTTGAACATCTTTTGAGCCAAACAAATCAAGCCATTGTAGCTTCAAAAGGAATAGCTAAATGCTAATAATTTTAATTGCATAATTCAGAGTCAATTTTATATTATACTTGCCAAGGATTTTCAACCAAGAAATATAACAGTAATTAACTTAGAATTTGTCTTCCAATTACAATCTAAGGCTGTTAAATCTTCAAATGTGTTAGATTGTATCTCACAAGTTTTTATAATGGAAATTCTTGCATTACAAAGCTATCGTTTAACAGGCATGCTTGGTAGATTATGCGTTGGGCATGGAAATTTTTTATTTGAGAAACTTAGCTATATCAATACTAAAATCATTTTTATTCTAAATGATTATTACCCTGGAATGGTTTTATTTGGAATGAATTATGCTTTCTTTTTAAAATACGGGAAACTGAGAGAAATTTAATAATGCAATCCATTTTCTAGTAAAAGTAGGCAGAAAATTCTAAGAAAAAGTAGGCTAGTTTTCAGAAACAGGTTCATAGAAGTTCTTCTCTGTAACTCATGGGTAAGGGTAGAGAGACGTCACATTTTAGACTACTTCATAGATAGTATAAGAACACTCGCCCTGTGAGTTATGAACAAAATTAGGAGAACACTGTTCTCTGTAATCTACAACTGCGCTTAAATCGAAATATTGATTTGGCCAAATAAATGAAGAATAAATGGCAAGAGCAATTTTTAATCTCTATTCCTGTTGTTATTTGGAAGAATTATTGGGGGGACTATGGGATTAGTTAGGATAAAGAGACTGTGAACTGCTCCACCTAAAACAAGTGATTCCTTCTTAAAGAATTGTGTTTGAAAAACAAAAAATTCTGCAAATTAAATTTTTACTTGCTCTATAACTTATTAAAATTTTTCCAAATCAATGTAATAATCACATGGAAGTCATTATTTTAGCTTTCCCCATCAAGTAATTCTGAAATAAACATCAAACATCACTAGCCAATAAAAAACAATCCAAATTTATCAAGCAAGGAAAATTTATTAAATTATGAGTTTAAAAAATTATTAGGCATCAGCTATATATACAATTTAGTAACTACAGTCCTTAACCTGTCATGTGAACACTGAATTGTTTTATTTTGTCTATAATAATAAATACAGTTAAACTGTTCTTATAATGTCTATTTTTTTCTACTTTGCTAATTTCATTATAACACTATCATTATTTTGTTCTACTTTCCTTATAAAGAAGACTTAAAGTTCTATTATTTGTTTTGGGTTATAATTTCAAATTTATTGTTCTGAAAAGTAGCTCTTTTTGAGATTAAGCTTATTGAAGACTGAAGCCCATAACTGGTTTCACAATGTTAATTTCTCGACTATCAGCATCGTGTAGAGAGTATTGTATAGAAATTGAGCTATATCTATTTTTGCATCCATTAATGTATCCCAGAAAATTCCTTTGATTTTAAAAGTGCATGTGCATGTCCGTGTTCATGCAGATTCTAGTTATATAATTTAGCTATACATTTTTGACGGATGTTACTTTTATAAAGTACTATGTATTCTAAAGTACAGTCTTTGGTATGGCCTCTTCACCCTCTATCATCTTGGTCCATTCCCAAGAAATGGGTAGATACACTGGCCAAGAAATCATAAGCAGGGAAAAAAGAGATTCTAACCCTCTTAGAAAACAAAATAAACACATTTTGAATCAAACTAATTTAGTTTTGAATCTTGACTGCTTCTGAATGACCTGGGGTGAAGCACTAAGATACTTCCATTGCTTGTAAACTGGTCCTAATACTTGCTTTATATGCTGGTTGTGAGGATTAGGTTAGGTGAGGTATAGGAAAACCCCAAAGAGAGTGGATGGGGTGTGGTGTTCATTCCATACATGATAGTTTATTTTTCACGTTCAAGATAGCTGATGCCTCACTTTGCAAGTCGAATTAGACTCAATGTATTTAATTAACTCACTTTTTAAAAATTTTTACATTTCTGATTCAGGATGCTAATAGTGCATCATAGTTTAATTGGAAACACTTTTTCTTTCTCAAGGAGGCATAATATATAAAATATGTTTAACACTTGATTACATCTTGGATTTAATGAAATACGGTAAAGCGCTTCCACATATTTTTTGAAATGTACTCTAGGGAGTAACTTGCTTCTCGAAAGACCTGGTCCTCAAGGTGATTATACTATGTGTACTGCTTTTATCAATAATTGTGAGAAGGAATGCCACTGGATTAAAAATACATATTTGAACTCCTTCTGGCAAAAAGAGTGAAGTTACATTAGAGGGTTAGTTAATACTCTATGTTTGATGATGCTTTTAATCAGGTGACATTGCTGCTAGTTTTCTGTGTTCAGAGTTATTCTCAAGCTATTATTGATCCCTACTCCACAATAGAAATTGATGACATGAAAACATTTTTGCTTTATAATGCTTATGAATTTGTGGGGAAGATTAGCAACAGCTGCTTTGATCTGACAGCATATAATAATTGTTAAAGTGGATCAATGAAATGTCAATTTACTTCAGTACATTAAATAAAAGAAATCTGTTGATCAGAACTGCCTCAGAACCCCTATTTCTGGCAAAGCAATTTACATTTCCAGAGTATCTGGCACTCAGGTTTGGAAGTAGGATCTATTGATTTCTGAGGTCTTGGCTGTGACTCATTTCTGTCACATGACCTTTGGGCAAATCATATGATCCAGTTCTTAGCTTCTTCATCTGTAGAGCAACTCTAGCAATTCTAAAAACAATACTTCCCTATCCCTTCTATTGCTGGCCTGTGGGAATTTTAGGTATGTTGATGGAATTACTCAGGAAATGAAATATACTGTCAGTGACAAGGAACATAAGGTAGGAGAGAGAACACCACTGGCTAACAGACTAATTGGCTGCAGATGCTGTTCTTTTATAACTGGCTAATCTTTTGAAAGGCAGGTTGAACTTCGTGACTTTATTCTCCACTTATATATGAATCATCAAATCCTTAGATAATGTGATTCAACTCTGAGATAACAATAGAACCTTTAAACTCTGTGTCTTGTCACACCCATTCCAAATTTTGCACATCTGCAGTCTTCTCTGAGTTTTTCATGGGAGTGTAGAGCTGTGCTACCTTTGCAAAGAGTTTAAGAAATAGGTTCATTTTGTGTCCTCTTGAACATATACTTCAAGGTTCCAGTCATGGCCATCTGGACATCAACTTTTGGGTAACTTCATCTAAAGACACAATTCTAAAGATGTCCCCCATGATTCCTGTCCTCTTGTTATTCAATCAAACACTAGTCTAGGTACTGTGCTGCTGTTAGAGACTTTGTAGATGGTCTTAAAATAGGGAGATTATCCAAGATTATCTGTGTGGGCCCTATGTAATCACCTGAGCCCTTAAAAGCAGCTGAGATGTGGCAGGGGGGTAGTCAGAGAGATTAGAAGTATGAAAAGGATTTGAGCTGCCATTGCTGTCTTTGAAGATGAAGGGGGCCGTGAACCAGGGAAGGTGGGCAGCCTCTAAAAGTTGAGAGCTACCCAATGTTGATAGCCAGCCTGGACATGGGGATTTCAGTCCTACACCCACCTGGAACTGATTTATGCCTGGAAGTAAGATTCTTCTCCAGAATCTCTATAATGAATGCAGGGTAGCTGACACCTTGATTTCAGCCTTATTAGATTTTTATCATATTACCTAGTCAAGCCCATTGGACTTCTGATCTACAGAACTGTGAGGTAGGCAAATGGGTGTTGTCTAAGCAGCTAAATTTGTGGTGGTTTGTTATGGTGGCAAGAGTAAATGAATACACTATCCATCCATCCATCCATCCATCCTCCCAATCCAACTACTTAGCAAATATTTATTGAGCTAAGAATGGCCAGGATCTTCTCTTGAGCTGATGATAAAGCAGTGACACAGAGATAAAAGTTCTTGTCTTCATGGAATTTATGTTCAAGTAACAATACCCAGATATTCAAAAAGACCCTAGAGCTTCTAGCTCATTGCTGTTTGATCCCATAGGCCTATTTGATTG
>NW_006781442.1:221980-226521 GCF_000442215.2 Lipotes vexillifer | reverse complement strand
ATTCCTGATGATGGAGAATGCACCAGGTGAAGTAGTGTCCACCATGGCCTAAGTCATATGCATTTAGATGGACTCCAAATCTAGTTGGCTGGTAGTTTCAAGACAATCTCAGATGCTCTTTGCTTGAGTTTATAGACACAATACACATATCATAATGTAGTTCTTAGCAAAGGTTTATCAGAAATTACATGTCATGGAGCTCCTAGCAAAGATTCAGCAAAAATTGGTCATAGAAATTCTAAGGGACAGCTGATTAACAATATCTGGTGACTATGGTTAACAGCACTGTCTTGTGTTTTTGAAAGTTGCTAACACTATAGCTCTTAAAAGTTCTCATCACAAGGAAAACAAATTTGTAACTATATGAGATGATGGATGTTATCTAAGTTTAATGTGGTAATTATTTCACAATATATACATATATCAAATCAATTTTGTGTACCTTAAACTTATACAATTATATGTCAATTACATCTCAATAAAACTGAAAATCCAAACAAAACAAATCACATTAGTTGAAGGTTGTCCACAGTGGGAGTTTCTTCTTATGATCTCCCCAGGAATGGATATGTGTAGCTAGGACTAAGGAAGCTGATTCCCCCATTCTTCTACAAGAAGATAATGGTAATGGTGGTAAATCTGAACCTTTATTACATAGCTTCACTATTTCATTTGCTCAGAAAATGCATTAAGTCTCTAAGCAGCACTCTTCTTCCCATTGAAGAGTCTCAACAAGTCCACCATCAAATCTAGGATTTTACTTTTCTAAATTTGTGCCCTCACCTCAGGGCCAAGTTACTAAAGAGTGCAGAAGAAGGGGAGGGTGTATGGTCATAAGGAACCTCAAGTTTGCTTTTTTCTGAGGGTGGAAACCTCCTTTGCTCCTTGGATCTCCCGTGGAGGTACACATTGATTCAGGGGCACGGGGTAAGCCTGCAAAGGAGTCTGATGCGTTTGGTAAGTGGAATATAGCTGCATGGCAGCACACTTTCAATCTTCTAAGGATTTTTAGGAGGTTTTGCTGTGCTGGCACATAGTAAACACTCGATTTTTTTTTTTTTCTTTTTCAGTGAATCAATGAATGATGTACTATGTTGTCCTCCCTTTGGCATCCTCCAAATAACTAGTAAAAACCACATCGTTCTCTATGGCTTTGGAGTTAGCCTAATGCACTTGTCTTTCTGGAGGTAGTGAGATCAGCCTTAAGGGGAGAGCAAGAAGGCCCAGTGTACCATGGCAAGCAACGGAGACAGCTCAGCAGGTGTGTAAGAAAGGTGGACATGTGAGCAGGTTTTAAAAGGCTTGTCATTACACTCTTCCCCCTCATTCCACTGTTGCTTAAAATCCTCACGGAAATTTTTAGACATTTTAGTTGGTCATCACAAAAATACAAATATTGCACTGCTTCCTTCTGAATATCATCATTCTATATTCACAGATCATAAGGAACATGGAAAGGGTAACACATATTCTTCTTCTAGACAGACCTACATCTCAGCCACCTGGTTAGATGGTTATTTATGATATTGATAACAAATCAACCTACTCACACAAGGACAGATAATAATCAGTGATTTGTGTTACAAGACCTACGAACTCCTCAAAACCCTTTATGTGTATAAATAAATATCCAACTTTCTTGGAGGTAAAAACAAAGCTTGAAATAGTGGGAAAATTACTGGGCAATAATCCTGTTATTATGGCCCAATTATTGCTTTTAAATTTTAACTATTATATCATTAATTTGCTTTTTAGTTTGTGATAAAGATAACTTCAAGGCTCAAGAGATAAATTTTAAGAAAAAAATATAGGGCTCATTTGGGGGAAGTAAAGGTAGGATTGTAATAGGTATGCAAAATCTAACAGTCATTGAAAGGAGAGTCATTTTTTGTTCATTGCTATCTCAAAATGGATATAAATAGGCTCACAAAAAGCTCATATTAAAGTACTGTGTTTTAGGGAAATGAAAGTAAACTAATCCTGGAAGGATCCAAAGAGAACTTACTCATAGTAACACTGCCATCATTACTTTTTTCTTTATACTTGGAACATTAATTCAAGATGTGCATGAGAATATAATACAGAAAGCAGGCAAGCAAAGAAATATCAATAATATTTGCAGTTTTTCTAGGGAAATATGTCTACTGTGCTTTTCAATTCCTCCTTCATTGATGGTTAAGCTTATGCTGAGCTATATACATTTCTTCCCGTCAACGTGAAAAGTATAGATTTTTGAGGAGGACAATAAAAATGGAAAGCTGATTTCATTCTAAGTGGAAAATGCCTCCTACAGTTTTGTGTTTGGCTCAAGTAAACGGAAGCCAGTGTAGTGTGGGGTTGAGACGGGAACTGTGGGAACATGGGGTGTGAGGCCAGCACTTCAGCAGCGGCGGGACAGAGGCCTTTCGCAGGACCAGTTCCACAACCGGACAGATCAGGCTTTTAGAGAGAGACACGTAGTGAGAAGACAGCGAGATTTCTCTAAAGGGCGCCGTCGCTGTGCTCTGGGCCAACCCCACCCTGCTGGAGGTGCCATCTGGAGAGCCCTGGGTGCTCTAAGGTGCCCATGGCACCGTCATGGGCGACACGAAGACCCGGGTCTTCCTCACAGTTGAGAAGCTGATGGAGCCCGCGAAGCAGGACTGGAGGGCATGGGCTCCAGAATTTTCCAGGGCGCAGTGTGAGTGAGCGTGTTTTCCGTATGGGAGGGAGTGCTGGTGCGGGGTCATCTCCATGCTGGATGACACGGCTTCCGGGAGGGGGGCGGGACCCTGAGCACTGGAAGCGGAGGTGAATGCAGGAAATCGGGCGGCGGAGGGAGGAATCACAAGTGAACATCCAGAAGAGAGAGTCCCGTCCAGGGCGGGGAGAACCAGATCAGGACCGCGTGAGTCAGCAGGAGCTTCTGCTCTCCTCGCAGCCCGCCTCCCCCACCCTGACCGCCCTGTGGGTAGCCAAGGTCGGGGGCAACGTACAGGGCAGGAAAAGAGAGGTGAAGCCACTCCAAGCCCTTGTCCCACTGCCAGCGTCCAGCCTGAATCAGATCCGAGCTGGGAGAGGGGAGAATACTTGAGGGTAGATCAAGTTTAGAGTTTTGACTAATCTGTTAAAGAAGGGATTCTAAGCACTGGAATTGTGTGTGTGACTCAAAATGCCTGAGGATCCCAGGCGTGAGTGGAAGCATGAAGGCCTCTGCTAAGTTTTATGCAGTGTCAGGGCAAGGCTCCCCCACTGAATAAACCTCATTTTTTGGTCTCCAAACCCCCTTTTAAACTTGCCTTTTACTTGTGTCATGAATAGCGACTATTCAACACAATTACACTGGTGACATTCTTATTTTCTCTGCAACATCCACATAGAGACCTCTAAAAAGTCATTTACGGGTGCTCCTGAAAGATTTGCATATAAAGGAAAATGAGGGTGAGACCTTAATTATCAGCAAATCCACAATAGGTGATATTTTAGGTGATTTTAAAAGTACAAATTATGATCTGGCTGAATATAGGAGCCTCCTTAAATTACAGCTTTAGAAATCACTATATGCTTTCTTGGTCAGATTAAGTAAAACTTTCTGTTGCATAAACAGAAAAGGACACTTTTCTCTTGGGCTAATATCCACATTTGGGACCCACCTTGAGCCTTTAAATACATTAAAGCATATTATACAGATTTCTGGAGGCATATCTCAAAAGCCTTAGATGAGCTGGTGGAAGTCTCCTATTCAGAAACGTGCCAGTTTCCAGTGAGCAGTGACGATGCCAGTGGCCTAGGACTGGGAACTAGCTGGGATCAAATCACTTTGTCTGTGGATCCTCTGTGGTGTACCTCAGAGGGGGTGCGAGGGGTGACAAAACACACATTGCAAACATAGCTTAGCAGACAGATTAAGAAATGGCCAGTTGTCCCCACTCTCTCCCTGCATCTGCCCCAGCCCACCCCGGGCTAGTTGAGGTGATAAACCCAGGAAATAAAATCTACCCAGCATGAGAGATTTTGGAAAGACCTACAGAAGAGGGCTCCATTCTACAAATCAGAAGGGGATCAGGGGAGGTTCCTGGGAGGACGTGATGTTTGGGTTTGCTTCTGGTGCTGTTTCCTGAGAGTCTTTGGACTGGTTTTAGGTTGGTCCCTCAAGGTCAAGAATCAGGGTGTAGGCCATGTGGCCCATTCCAACTAGCAGGTCAATCCTTTCTTTCCATAATGAAATTGATTATTTTATGATTAACTATGCAAATTCGATCCATCAAACTTGCCTCTGGTCTGGGACTATCAAGATGTGCCTGGGGGGCTTCCCTGATGGCGCAGTGGTTGAGAATCTGCCTGCCAATGCAGGGGATACGGGTTCGAGCCCTGGTCTGGGAAGATCCCACATGCCACGGAGCAGCTGGGCCCGTGAGCCACAACTGCTGAGCCTGCGCGTCTGGAGCCTGTGCTCCGCAACAAGAGAGGCCGCGACAGTGAGAGGCCCGCGCACCGCGATGAAGAGTGGCCCCCACCTGCCACAACTAGAGAAAGCCCTCGCACAGAAACGAAGACCCAAC
>NW_006781442.1:213480-221901 GCF_000442215.2 Lipotes vexillifer | reverse complement strand
AAGCCAAAAAAAAAAAAAAAAAATTTTTAAAAAAAAAAAAAAAAAAAAAAGATGTGCCTGGGAGGTGAATTTGTCTGCAATTTGGAGTTCTTCTGACAGTCTGATCCCTTTAGGTGAAGTTATACATGGTGGGAGCAGTGGTAAAACCAGAATGATGTAGCAAATGCAAGTGAACCTGGGATGCCCAGGATGAAACTTGAACACTAAGATTTGGAAAGATTCATGAAAAGAAACTGCAAATATAAAAGCTGTTTAGAAACTGAAAGCAGTGTCTATCTTGGAAAGAGGCTGGGTTTTCAGTAGTACATCAGGGCAGGCAATTCTTCGTAAACGTCTGGTTTACCAAGGTAAAGCCGTTTGATTAGGTAAATACTTCTGCCCTCTTCTGAAATGAATTAGGAAATCCAAAGAAGGAAGTAAAACTACCTTCCAGGGGAGGGAGAGTGGAACAGTAAAAGTTTATCTCTGATGGAATATTTCTGCAAGTCGGAACTATTAGCATCTAGAAAACAATGCACTGTATTTCTGACTGCTGGCACATTAAAAAACAATGGATTCTTGAACGTTTATTTTGCATCTAATCACCTTACTAAATTATCATATTAATTCTAATAGATGTCACTTAACTTTCTTTGAAGGAACACAAAACTACATACATATAGTTTTCTCCACAACCTCGTGATGCAGGTGACAGACTTGTAACACCTGCTAATCTGTAAAGCAATTTCACTCACATTTCATCATCTATTCCCCTTACCCTCATGCTGCCCACACTCCTACAAAATGATCTCCTGCAGTTCTCTGTGGGTCAATGAGCAGTTTTTCATCTACAACTTGCTTTTCAAATGAAAGACATTAAGGCGCAGAGTAGTTATGTAACCAGTCCAAGGTCACAAACCCTGAACCAGAATTCAAACCCAAGCAACCCTGGCACAGAAACTTTGCTCTTAAACACTCTCCCATCTCTTGTTTTTCCACACATTGTCCCACCTGTCCTGGTTCACAAGCTGAACCCCTATTTATTGATCCAAACCCCATTCAGGTACAGAGTGGCCTGACCCTCTTGCCCAGCTGGTTGGGCAGGGACAGGCGCAGGCAATGCAGTCTGCCACCCTGAGTGGGTGCCTGGGGTCCTCTGGAAGGTGGGTGGCAGCATGCCCTTGGGAGTCTGGGATATCCCGGGCAGCGCCCAGAGCCGCGAAAGCATTCGCTCACCTCTCTTTGTCAGTTTGCAACATTACCGAAGGAAAAAAAAACATCTCCTGCTATCCCCTCTACTCCAAACTTACCTAGATCCCTTTCCTTTCTTAACGGAACATCCCCTTCCTGATGAAGGGAAAAGGAAGAGAATTTTTCCTTGTTATTAAAAGGGGGAGTTCTCATCAGGTTTTGTGCAGCCAGTCCTCGTTCAGGGATGGAGATGTGAGGAAATGGATGGCACGTGAAACCTCCAACTTTACTCATCAAGTATGGGGCCGCACCTCCACACTCCCTGGGAGAGAGTTACATGGTCTGTCCCAAGTTGAATAGCATCCCCCCCCACCCCGCAAATTGAAGTCCTTTCTGGAGCCTCCAAATGTGCCTTATTTGGAAATAGGGTCATTGCTGATGTAATTAGTAAAGTTAAGATGAGGTCGTGCTGGAGTAGGGCGGGCACCTAATCCAAACCTGACAAGGACAAGTATCTTAATAGAAGAGAAGAGACACAAAGACAGACACACAGGGGAAAATGTCATGTGGAGATGGAGGCAGCCAGTGAAGTGATGCATCTACAAGCCAAGGAGCTCTGGACCCACCAGAAGCGAGGAGAAAGGTGGAGAAGGGATTCTTCCTTAAAGACTGGAGAGCACAGCCCTGCTGACAACTTGGTTTTGGACTTCTGGCCTCCAGAACTGTGAGACAGTAAATTTCTGTTGTTTAAGCTGCCCAGTTTGTGGTAATTTATTACAGTGGCCCTAGGAAACTAATAAACAGCCTTCAGAACTAGATTCTGATTCCCTTAGTCATCATCCTACCAGGTCATGTGTTTCAAGATATAGATAGACAACTCTGAGAATAATTTTTCCTCTGGGCAGATGCAATCATGAGGGTCTACAGAGAAGAGAAGGTAGAGGCAATTTAAAGTATGCACCTGACCCCAACATAATGGTAAGATTTCACAGTAGTAAGATGGTCATTTTATGGGCTGACCACATATAAGGTATATCAAATGAGGTCACAGAAGCCTTGGCTTTTCCCAGGACCATCTGTCCCTTGGGGCTGCTCTCTTGGATTATTGCAGAACCATCAGTGTTTACAGGTACATGGGTCTACCATCTCCATCCCCTAAGATTTTCAAGGCTCTGAAACCTCTGCTTATAAAGAATGCTTGGAAGAAGGGACATTGAACTTGGAGAAGTGAAGATTGAAGGGGTAGGAAAGTTTTATATCATGTTTTGAGGGCCTGTTATTTGGAAAAGGGACTAGATATTATTCTGTGTGGTTTACACTAGAGAGATAAGCCAGACAGAAATATTTGGCATATATTTCATTCACTGTAGGAAGTGATTTTCTCTTTGGGTGTAGGATGGGCTACCTCATGAAATAGTGAGGCTCTTTAGGACAAGACTGAATAAATAAGTATTGGTCATGCAGACTGGGATAGTGAATAAATTCCACACAAACACATATTAAGCACCTAATTCTTCTCAGTGTGCTACACTCCTCACAGAAAAAAGAAATCCCAACACATTTGGACTATGAAACCAATAGTCTGATATTTAGTAAATGTGGAGAGAGGTGCAGATCAAAGGGCACCTACATGGATCTGCCAGCTTGGTTAGGATCCTAGGATTCTTTTCAGACCAACTAGTTATATCTGAGTGGAAGAAGAGTTCAGAAGAGATTAGATAGTTACATGATCATTCCAAGTCTAACTTTCAGGAATGCTGGAGTAGTATTCTAATACTTTACTCAATAAACTTAGGACTTGCAAAGACTTTCAAATCTAATAAGCCTAATGATTCCAAAGGAGCTTTGAAGCAAATTTCTAAATCATACTAAAAATTGTATAGAATTCCATGGGGGAATAAACCTTAATTTCAAAATTAAATTAAAAGCTCTGTGAAATAAACTTTATACAAGTCAATTATAAGACATAAGAACTAAAGACATTTTTGGTGAACAATCAGCTCTTAAAAGTTCATCAGCAGTTTAAAGGACCATGAAAATAGGTACCATAGAACTCAAAAAAAAATCTAAAGAGGGCCTGAAACAGGTTGACTGAGAATTCTTAGGCTCTCCTTAGAAGTTGTTTTAAAAGACTATCAGCAGTAGGTCTGTGTCTTTATTCCTGTTTTACCCCTAGGTTCTGCATAACATTTTTTTTTTCTTAAATTCCATATATATGTGTCAGCATACGGTATTGGTCCTTCTCTTTCTGACTTACTTCACTCTGTATGACAGACTCTAGGCCTATCCACCTCATTACAAATAGCTCAATTTCGTTTCTTTTTATGGCTGAGTAATATTCCATTGTATATATGTGCCACATCTTCTTTATCCATTCATCCGACGATGGGCACTTAGGTTGTTTCCATCTCCGGGCTATTGTAAATAGAGCTGCAATGAACATTTTGGTACATGACTCTTTCTGAATTCTGGTTTCCTCATAGATCTAGAGTCTGTCATACGGAGTGAAGTAAGTCAGAAAGAGAAGGACAAATACCGTATGCTAACACATATATATGGAATTTAAGAAAAAAAAATGTTATGAAGAACCTAGGGGTAAAACAGGAATAAAGACACAGACCTACTGGAGAACAGACTTGAGGATATGGGGAGGGGGAAGGGTGAGGTGTGATAGGGCGAGAGAGAGACATGGACATATATATACTAACAAACGTAAGGTAGATAGCCAGTGGGAAGCAGCCGCATGGCACAGGGAAACCGGCTCGGTTCTTTGTGGCTGTCTGGAGGGGTGGGATAGGGAGGGTGGGAGGGAGGGAGACAAAGAGGGAAGAGATATGGGAACATATGTATATGTATAACTGATTCCCTCTGTTATAAAGCAGAAACTAACACACCATTGTAAAGCAATTATACCCCAATAAAGATTTAAAAAAAAAAGAAAAAAGACTATCAGCATAAAACAGTTGGTTCTACTTTTTAGAAACTACTTAAATTTCAGGACGAAAGACCTGGTACGAACTTTCCAAAATGTTTTGCAAATTTAATGCATTCTCATTTCCTGTGTTATTTAATGTGTCTGAATTTGAATTGGAAATTTTAACTCTCTTTTCATGGACTTCTATTAGTCTATGGCATACATCTTAGAGTATCCTAGATAAATCAAAGACTATTTGATTTCACACACTTGGGAACATGTTATTTCATTATTACATTTACTTTTGCATATTCTGTGACATAAAGTTAATGTACTCTTAGAGCTGCTGATACCTGGAGTCTCTGAACTATATCCCTTAGAGGTTGTTTTAGGACTGCTGGTGCAATTAGAAACAAAAGTACCAAAATAAGGATTGCCTCCAAAACACACGGTTGTTGGATACCCTTAATCTGCTGGCAGAGCCCCATATTTTAGCTGTAAATGTTTTAATGCCATTTATTGACTCATGCTTCTCAAATGCAATACACTGCACCGTTAATTTTGTAGTTTCATCTCTGAAAGCTATAAATTGAGCATTCCTATTGTCTTAATTTTCTGTAACCTTTAATAACATTTGTGAAAGAACACAGGATAGAAGAAATTGTTCTTATAGAAACTCTTCTTTCTCTTTCACCCCACAGCAGTCACTGGAAAGGCAGCATGTCTTAGATATCCAAAATTCACTGTTTAGAATGAAAGAAAACAAGTTCAAGCTTAGATACTAGCTTGGAGCTTCCAAAAAGGGCCCTGATCCTGGTTTGTCACACTCAGCTTCTCTTTTTAAGATAATGACCTTCCCCCAAACCGCACTCACATGTTTCAGCTTGCCAGGAAGGGATGGATTTGAAAACCAGTTATCCTTGAATGAATCCCATTGTCCTTAATTTATTTGGCCACCCACCGGGCATTTGGTAGTCAGAGGCAAGGTGAGTCCTTTGAAGCAAAGGGACTGCAGCCGCTGGGGAAACCAGGAGGTCATGCCTCACTCACAGGCTCACAGAAGTGACCAGGGGATATAATACATTAAATCACCTCTTCAAGCTGCTATATACTAATTTACACAGTGTTGCTATATTTGTACATAATATCATACAGGGATAACACTGTATGTGTATACAATGTTGTATGATAATAATGACTATCTCATTTAATATTCAGTCAAGGCCAGGCCCCACATGAAGGGGTGTACATTATCTCAAATTGTTTTGCCAACGTTAGGAAAAAGACATTACTATAAATATTTTGTGCAGATGAAGAAATTTAAGTTCAGAGAAGTCACATGATTTGCCTAAGGTCACATCTCTTCTGCTCCCAAATATTACTCTTTATTCCACATTGCAATTCACCAATCTGTCTGTTGTTGTTTTAACTATAGTCGAATTAAAACCTGTGAAAGTATGTTATTTATAAATAGAAATACAAAGCCACTCTTTCTCCTAGACCAGGACTGATCTTGTGGGGCTGGCGGTAAGTTTCATTACCTGTAGAAGTGTGGATGGGGACACCGGTTGGTGCTACCAGTGCCATGTGCTCCCCCCTGGTCTACCTATTTCCCACTGGTCCCCTGGGAAGACTGCTGACATGGCTGTGCATTTGCTAGCTACTCGGCCCCTCTGATCATTTCAGAGAAAGCCCAGCTGACATTAAAATAGGACAGAAATTGCAAAAAGGAGAAGGCAGTAGAATTATGCTAAAGCTTGTGCTTCGAGGGAACATTAACAGAAGGATAAGGTCATTATATTTGAAGGAATATTCTCTCTTTCGTTCTTTTGGTCATTTATATTGGGTCTCACTCTCAAAAATATTTTGTTGTGGGACTGGAAAAATATATCTTTGAATATGAATTTAACAAGACATTGATTACATGAGGGTAGGGAAAAAGGAAACAATATGAAATTGTTCTCAGATACATTGAAATTAAGGATGAAATATTTTTTCTAATGCTACATGCTGTACATTTCTAATTTATTTTTAATTGTAACTAAATACATCTGTTACTAAAGACACCTGCTTAAATAAAAATGTATATATGGTTCTGTGAATATGAATAAAATATAATCATAAAGCAAGGTTTATTAAAATGCTATTAAAGCTAAATTATTTTTAGACTGAAAATAGTATTGTATTTGGAAATCCTGTGATAAGCTTCTACTGGTAGAACTGGATCTGTGGTAACAGCCACTTTGAAGAATAGTTTTAAGTTTTAGAGCTAGAATGCTCCAATTTTGTAAGATGACCCTCTGGAAATACAGCAAGCTGCATTCTGGCATATTGTACTGACACGTTTCTAAGATAAGTAGAAAATGAAGCTGAAGCTAATAGTTTTTCCGCTCAAATGTCAGAAAGATACTAACCAGAAAAATAGTTGAATGTAGAATTCCTGGTGCATGCATTTAGAAATGTTCCCAAATAATCAGCTAGGTGTGGGACCAGTTAAGGCCATGATATAAACTGTAAATAAACAGGGGATGTATTCCTAAACTCAGTCACTGCTTTTGTGAAGCATATGAACATTTGTAAGTTAAAGAATTAAATAAGTAGTATAATGAGGAATATGTAGAAACCAATTGTTTTTGTTTAATAGTCTAGAGCTCCCAAGAGATGTATCTGTCTTAGTGGCAGCTGTGCTTATTCTTCTTTACAGGGTTCCTTGAGGATGAGGGAGATTCTAATCATCTTTTGAATATCACTGTCTTTCTTATTTTATACAAAGATACAAAATGTTGCTAAGATTTAAATTCCGGATCCCACTGTAGGACAAGGAGAGCATTAACACGCGTGGCGTCCCCCTACTCCTACTCAAGCAAGGGAGCGGGATGCTGGCACTCATCTTCCATGAGAGGCAAGTACAGAAGCAAATGTTTATGGAGGGGAAGAGTTACAGAGAGGCAACTTTTGCAGCTAAAAAATGGAAATAGTAATAGGACATACATCATAGGTTTCTGTGAGGACTATTGAGGAAATATTTGTGAATCACACACTTCAAAAGTGTTAACTATAACTGAGACTTCTGGGGGTGAGTGTTCCCTGATTCTTCCATTTCTGTCTTTATCTCTAGCATTCCTGTCTTTATATCTATCTCTTATTTGATGCCGCTATGCAGTAAAAATATGAATTATGAATCCAGAATATTTAAGCAAGTATTTTCCACAAAGTAGAAATGCTGTTACTAAAACTTTCAGTTTAGATCATAAAAGACTGAATTACTAACACCCAGTTTTTACTTTCCTGTAAGAGTGACCATCTCATCTAAATGACCACATTAACTCTATAGTGTTTAGATATTTTGGAACGGATATCAATTCATTCAATTATGAGCATTCTTAAGCTCCCATAACCCCAGTTGAAGTCCTTTTTACTAAAAATGTTTAATATTAAACATATAGGTAGGCCCTACTCCCAAAAGACAGCTAAAGACTCTGATGATCCCATGATTTCCTGAATAGTCTGCCTGATGAGGGAGACTTTTAATAGCAATTTAGGAAATATATGAAAAATAATGATTCCAAAAACGACTTCTTTGTGATTGAAGCTGTTCAGTTTTTAGTTTGATTTTTTTCTTGTCTGTACAATAAACAGATCATGTTGCAAAATTTTCATGCACTGTTCCACTAAATTACTAACTTACTTACATGGCTGTCAGAAATTAACTTCAAATGTTGGCTTACACCATGCATATAAGAAGTATGGAACTTCAAAGTTAGCAACATAAAAGAAAATTAGATTCACATCGTTTCAAGAGGTACAAAAGGAAAATCACAGTGTCAATGAACAGATGTACATCCACTGCCTGCCAGGAGGTCACCACAACTTGCTAATACCCTTGGGTGAAGCAGATTCACTTCAGTGCATCAGTGCTTTCCAAACCTTATAGAATACTACTTTACAAAAGAAATACATCAGCACATATATATTTAATCAGTATGCACCATCAGCTAAGTAACTACGAATCATCTATTTTTCTTTTTTTTAATAGAAATAGAACTTATATTAAAACTCTCCAAACCGCCTGTACCAGATTTTAATAATATTGCTTTAAAAATTCCTCTTAAATCAATTATAAAATCTGACTGTAATTTTAACAGGGAATACCTAAAGGTAGAATTACTATCAAGAGAAAGGACAAACTCAAAACCTACTAACGTATTCAGAAGACCGTTTAAAAAAAACTTTACAATTTAATTATGGGAAGATTATAGAACTGTTTCAGTGCTTCTGTACTAAGTAAGCTGTACATGTGAGGAGTAATAAATGAAATTGTTAATTTTACTCTTTCC
>NW_006781442.1:109445-213342 GCF_000442215.2 Lipotes vexillifer | reverse complement strand
TCCCTAGGGAGTGGCAGGAGAAGAGGTAGGAGTTATGCTATTTAGATCTCCTAATGGATCTTGCTTTATATGCAATAATAAATCCTAAGTGTGTTGCTAATTAACTCTACCTCAAACCACTCCCTTTCTTAGTGCTTAAAAGACATTTTGACTTCTGGGATATTAGCTCACCATTCATATTCTTAAAGATGTTGAGGATGGGGAGGATTTGACGGTAATAGGGCACCAAAGCTTCACCCACCATCTCAGCAGACACAACCAGATGCTGTAGGACTTTGAGAGTGACGCAGATGACCTGTCGGTTTCGGAGGTTCAAGGCATCTATACAGTAGGAAAAGGAACAAGCCAAAAATAGAAAGCATTCATTTCTACAATGTTAAGGGAAGTCGTCTCGTAGACCACTTAATTAAACTGTACTCTACTGGGGATCACCAATGCGATGAGCCTGGCTTATTACAGCTTTGAATGATGCACTATTAATGCCATAAACGGGATCGTGTTTGTGTATTATTTGTTCTCCCGACTTGCACTGATTCCTCATCAATCCTAAGAAAGCAATTCATTGTCCTTCACAGAAGAGGCTGGTGACAGATGAGTAGCATGAAAGGTAAAAGATCAGTTCGTGTTGCTAAAGGATCCCATGGAGGTTGAAAACACATAACTTTTTATGCAATGATCCCTTTCAGTTAGCAATCCATGCTATGCTTAAAACTATTGCCATGAAAAAACATTTTTGGGGGAAGAAGAGACTGGTTATGCTGTATATGAGTAGAAACTATAGACTGGTTACAAACTTCGAGAACATTGTTGGTAGAAGTGACCATAAAGTGACTATAATTAGACTCTCGAGAAAGTAGGGAAGAAAAGCAAACATTTTTAATGTTCAGAACTTTAAAAGGAATTAACTGTATATAACTAAGATACCAAAGGCATACAAAATGTTTTTAAAGAACAATTCTGAATGCACAGTAACAAGCTGTACTGCAGAGATAGAACAGGAGACAGTAAGTTACCTGGTGTCCCCCAAGTGCAGGGCCTGGAAACCTGCTCCAGTGGGGCTGCAGCGGCCCAGGGACAAGGACATGGATAACTGGCTGTATAAACACAGCCAACTCCCCCCACACACACTTTCTTGGTCCTTAACCATGGGAACCTATTATTTACTTTCTAAAATGGCCAAAATGTCTATGATTTAAATAGAAAAGCCATAAGAAGCATCTGTTACAGAAGGTCAAAGGTGGTGACTGATAAATTGCAATGCCCGAGACTACTTCAGGACAAAGTCAGAGGCTCTTATTTGTAATATTCTACCTTCTAAAGAAAAAATTGACTATGACTTTAAAGCATGTGCCATTTACGGAGGGACAAAAGGAACCAGTCCATCCAAAGGAATGACACCACGGTCACTGTACTTCTGAGGCAGTCCTAACATTGCTCTTGAACTGCAGCTCACATCTCCAGTAGCCTGCGTCTTGTGATCACCTCAAATTCAGTTTGTTCCAAAGATGTTTCCCCCATAAATTTTACCTTTTACCTATTTACCCCATATTTAGTATTGATACAAACAGGTTCCCAGGTATCCAGGGTCAAAATCTGTTTCTCAGCCCTTTTGCATTCTTCATGTTGCAAAGTCATCTTATTCTGTTTTTGAAGTAGCTCTTGAATTTGTGTCCTCCTTCCATCCTCACCTCTACCCTTCTAGTCCCGGGGCTCCACCCTCACCACCTCTCCCCTGGTCCCGGGGCTCCATCCTCACCACCTCTCCCCTGGTCCCGGGGCTCCATCCTCACCACCTCTCCTCTGGTCCCGGGACTCCATCCTCACCACCTCTCCCCTGGTCCCGGGGCTCCATCCTCACCACCGCTCCTCTGGTCCTGGGTCTCCAACCTCACCACCTCTCCCCTGGTCCTGGGACTCCATCCTCTCCAACTATCCTCTGATTCTGGCCCTTAGAACTCCTCTACCGGAGAACTGCCATACCTTCCTAACCCACCTGCCTTCTTTCTGTCTTTCTCCACTCCCTCAACCTGTCTTTTCACACTGCTGCTGGATTCACCTTCTTAGAACGTATTTGATAATCTCTCTACCTGCTCAGAGAGTTCAGAGTCTCCCGCACACCATTTCCTACAGAATAAAGTACAAACTAGCCAGGCACAAGGGTGACACTTAAGGTAAGTTTGAACCAAACTAAATTCTCAATTGAAAATACAAGAATATAAGGTATCATTTAGTGGTTTCACAGCTATTCTCTTTGGAATCACTAGGAAGTGTTTAAAACTAAAGTGTGGTCAGCTTCATCCCCCCCAGCAAAAAAGTGGGGGTTGAGGTATGAAAACACCTCAGGGCAACCCCACAACTTCTGGTCCAGTTCAGAGTACATTCCTGTTTGGTTTGAAAGCAAACAGAAATACAATGAATAGAGAAGGCTCAGTTTCAACGCAAGGAACCAAGTTAAGTATAACTATGGAATTTGATTGCATGATGGCTCATTATTACAGCATTTAGACACACTGCAGACCATACCATATATTCTGAGAAATAACTAAACATAGAATGCTATAATTTAGCCTAAAAGCTGTAGTAATGAGATGCTCAAGAGCAGAGCTTCAGAGAACCATGGGAAGTGGGAGAGGGAGAAGGAAGGTCAGGTAGAGTGTTTTGTAGTGGTCGTGGGGGTCCTTTCTTCTGGTCTTATGCAAGCTAAAATTGTTTTGTCTTTTTAGGAAGCCAGAGGTTATTGATCCCTGCTTTACTGACGCAACTTCATTTAACGGAAGAGAACTGGGAGCCTGCAGAAATGTCATTCTGAGTATTATGGGCAGTGGACATTCTTTCAAAACGTCTACCAATGAAGCTCAACATGCTTAGGGTTTGGTACTGCACAGATCTGTGTGATGGTTCATATACTAGTAACTAACATGTATTGGGCACCTCTATATGCCAGGAATTAAACCGAGCACTTTACATATATTAGTTGACTTAATCCTCATTCATCAAATATTTATGGAGAATGCATTATGCACCAGTTATTGTTTTAAGAATTGGAGATATAGAAGTGAACAAGACAGTTATAGTACTCAGCCCCTTGGGGCTTACAATATAGTATGGAAGAAGATATTGAACAAATACTACAAGTGTGTTGAGATTTCATAAGAAGGATATGGTATTTAAACAGCAAATCGAAAAGGCATTCAGCCCAGCCTACACACTAGGGAAGGCTCCCAGACACAGGTAAGGACCTAAGGGATGAGTAGATGTTATTAGGATGAAGGAGAGGGAACAGCATGCTAGATTGCCCCCTCTTGGATAAAGGACTTCTTTTAGAAGGTCTACTCCAGCTCATAGGGATAAAATTCTACTTAGCCACGTGGGAACAAAGCCCAAGACAGCAAAGAAGCAGAGTCTTCCAAATGCTTCTATCATTGTGTATGTGTTTTCCTTGGGATCATTTAGAAATGGCGGGAAGAAGGATGTGAGTATGTGCAGATGTACATAAAAGGAGAGTGAGGCAGAGTACTTTTCCCCAAGCTAAAAGATCCCTAGGTCCTGTCTTGTCTTATCAACCAAATAGAATCAGATGTCTAAAATCCTGGGTTTCTGTCTTTTCTTACTATTCGTCCCTCTATCCCACCCCACTTCTTAAAAAGGACTCACAGCCACATCCAGCTAAATGTTTTATAAACTGCTTAGTCAGGAAGGATTAGACATCGAAACAGAATTACATGAGTTTGTTGTTTTAATTTTTTATATATTAAAATAAATTAAATTGAGTGTATATAATTTCATTCCACTTTGTGGGTTTTTTTTTTTTCAAGAAAGCCTTTCTGTTGACACTATAAAGTCACAAGTAGGAGAACCTATTGAAAGTATTAGAAGAGATAGCTATCTGAGCATGTGTAGAGTCCATCTGGTGACTGCAGAAAAGATTTTGGTGGCTGTAGCGCCTACTGAATGCTGGCTTGTCAAGTGCCCTTCTTTTAGAGTATACATGCCAAAGCTTGCAATAAAACAGGCTAAAGTATGCTCATCTACTACCAGTGTTAGAGAAGAGTCTTGCCATATAGAATATATTAAGGAGTAAACCTTTTTATATATATGAGTAATAATGACATCAAACTTTTGTTGATTAGGTTTATCCCTGTACATATGGCTAATTGATCACCTGGGGATAAATTTTTTTTTTTTTTTTTGTGGTACACGGGCCTCTCACTGCTGTGATCTCTCCCGTTGCAGAGCACAGGCTGCGGACGCGCAGGCTCAGCGGCCATGGCTCATGGGCCCAGCCGCTCCGTGGCATGTGGGATCTTCCGGCCTCTCCCATTGCAGAGCACAGGCTCCGGATGCACAGGCTCAGCGGCCATGGCTCACGGGCCCAGCCACTCCACGGCATGTGGGATCTTCCCGGACCGGGGCGCGAACCCGTGTCTCCTGCATCGGCAGGCAGACTCCCAACCGCTGCGCCACCAGGGAAGCCCCACCTGGGGATAAATTAATAATCTCCTTCACCACGGATAGTAATAATAGCTATTAAGAAATAATTACTTTATCTCATTGCAACACCAATTGAATTAACATGATTGTGAAAAGTGTTATTGAATTGACAAAGACTGACAAGTAAAACGCTTCAACTGTTACTCTTAATGACATCTAAAATGGAACCCTGAGGCATCCTAAGTGACCAGGGACTGGCTCTAAAACTTCTGCAGTAGCTGTGAAATACAGCCACGGTATGTGCTAGAAAAGCCCCTTAACTTCATCTAAGAGGGATTTTTTTTTTATATTGCCCATTTCCACTTCAGTTCCTCAGTTCTATTTTTGTTCCTCATTCTAGGGGAATTAAGATATACCATTAAGGGGCTTCCCTGGTGGCGCAGTGCTTGAGAGTCCGCCTGCCGATGCAGGAGACGCGGGTTCGTGCCCCGTTTCGGGAAGACCCCACATGCCGCGGAGCGGCTGGGCCCGTGAGCCATGGCCACTGAGCCTGCGCGTCCGGAGCCTGTGCTCCGCAAATGGGAGAGGCCACAACAGTGAGAGGCCCGCATAACGCAAGGAAAAAAAAAAAAAAAAGATATACCATTAAGTTGGAAGTCTTTTTTGTTCTTACTGTCCCAGTAGAACTAAATAAAAAAGAGGTGGTTTTTTTTTTTTGAAACAAAGTTCTTTTCTTTTGAAAAAGTATGTTAACAGATATAAAGAGAATATGATTCTATAGCTTGAAAGAGAAGAAATGTGTTTATTCTTGTGTTGATGCGCCTGAAAGCAACTGTCAAGATTTAAGTGAGGACTCTGAACTCAAGATTTAAGGTTTTGAAAAGGGTTTAACATGAGAAATCTACTGACATTATAGATCAACCAGGGGAACCTTTATATTCAGAAAATTAGATTTCTGTTGTACTGCTTACTGCTTTCAAGTATAATCAACAAGATAGAGCCTCCAGATGTATAGAAATTGTTGAAGAATAAGGAAAAAATAATTTAAAGTCAAAGTAGTAAAACATTCATCTTAGATGGTTGTAAGTTACATGTATGATTTTCTCAAGCATAAATTCCATTATTGCTATGATTTTTTGCAAAGTGAGAACATTTTCTACTATTAGATTATGATTCACTATGGTGGAATCAGGAATAGATAGAAATATTTCTACTTCTTTTAAAATTAGATACACCAAACATAATGTAAAAGCAAACAATAAATTCTAAAAAATATTTTTGACATATGGTATAAATGTTAATATCCTTGATATACAAATAGTACCACAAACCAATAAAAGATTGAAACTGCTAATTTAAAAAATGGGCATATAATATAAATAGACAATACACAAATTAATAAATACAAGTGAACAATTACTATTGTAGAGTTTTCAACTTCATTGATAATCAAATGAAATGAAACACTACTCTAAAATTTTGAATATCATATTAACAAAAAGTTTTTGAAAATTTAATACTCAGTATGGAAAGAGGTCTGGGAAAAGAGGCACTCTCCTAGGTACCATATTGTAAACCATCACAATCGTTTTATAGCAACATTCATGAAACACTTGACCCAGCAATTTTACTTCTGGGCATCTATTCAAAGGAAGTATGCAGCTGTGCAGAAAGAGTTATAGGATAGGATGTATCAATAGTATTACTTATAATTAGAAACCATCTAAATGTTCCCCAAAACACTGGCTTATTTAAGTAAAATCTGGTATACCTATACAATGGAAAATTATAGCTATTAAAGTCATATAGTAGAAAATATTTTTAAAATAGGAAAATGTTTATAAGACACAGGTGAGTAAAAAAGAAGGTTATAAAGTGTATTTTCACTCTGCTCTCATTTTGAAAATAGAATGTAAACACAGTAAATACTGGAGATTTATAAGCTCAGATACAATAGAGACTATCTTATCCATTGGCATATATAGACACTAGATTTTATTCTATTAAAAAATACCTTTTTTTATATCTTCCATATTTCCCTAAAATATTATCCTTCATGATTATAATTTATATGTTTTAATGTAGCAGAATTCTGGCCCTGTCTCCTTATTCTTTCTCAATATTTTCTTGATTATTCTTAACTATTTACATTTTGAGAGAAAATTTAGAATAATTTACTCAGGTTAAAAAGTATGCTTGGCACTTTGATAAAATTTCCAATAAATTTAGAGAGTAATTTGGGGGAAATGGCCATCTTTCCAGTTAGGAACATGTATCTCTTCAACTGTTCTTGTTTTTTATTAAACTCCTCGGAAAAGCTTTATAGTATTTTCCAAGTAGATTCTGTATACTTTTGTTAGGTTTACTAGTGTTTGAATCGTTTTTATTTATTTTGATATCTTAAATGATATATTTTTCAATTTACTGTGTAAAATATATATAATATAAAATGTTATTTAACCATCTTTAAATGTACAGTTCAGTGGCATTAGGTACATTCACTGTATTGTACAATTATCACCACTAACTATTTCCAAAATTTTCCATTACACAAAACAGAAACTCTATACCTCTTTAAAAAAACCCCTCCCTACTCACTTCCCCTTGAGCCCTTGGTAACCTCTAATCTACATTCTGTTTCTATGAATTTGCCTATTATAGATGTCTTAAAGTATTATTTTTTCTGATGTTAAAATATTTAATTAATAATTGAGATTGCTGCACCCAGTATCATGTTAGTCGAATTAGACTGAAATGAATATAAATTTTGCTAGTCAAGGGGCACTAACCATACACATTTTTAGTTTTCTGAATATAATGAATTCAAAATATGTTTTCAAACCAAATTTAGGTTTCAAAATTGTAGAAATTATTCTCCTTCCAAAACAGAACTCAATTGCTATACAAATAAATATGATGTGGCCTAAGTTCTCAATTAAAGTATCAGAGACTTAGCTTAGCTATTATATACATGGAGTAAGCCTATCATAATTGTTACCATTTTTCTTCCATTCATTGTTCTCCAATGAGTGTTATATTAAAAAAGCATTATTTTTCTCTCATCTCATACAGAAAGGAATTATCTTTATGCAAAATTCAGACTTTTCCATCAAAGCTTTGTTATTACAAGTGGTTAACTTTTTCTGTTTTTTGATAGACAAGAATATATTCTGACTTTAGGACCATAGAATGCAACTTAGTGTTCAGTGACAGTGTTTGGTCTTTCTTTCCGTTAAACACTTAGTTTTAAAGACAGATACACAGTTAATATTATTTGCTTAAATAAATGAAAATATTCAGTTACCAAAATGGTCTCAACATTATAGTCAGTAGCACGATCTGTTTAGTACTCACAACTTTCTAGACCTAAAGGAACCTGAGGAACAATGGCATTCAACACATTCTTCTTCAATCTTGCAACCAAGGTTGGGCCTGTTTTGGCCTGTTTTTGCTCTCATACATACTGAAGCCTCTAAGAGTAACCGAGAGTAAACTTATCAGTACCCTGCTTTGTCAGAAAGCAGAGGAGCCTTTGTCTCTTTGGAGCACCCTGCTCCCCTGTCCCTACACTACTGGCTCAGTTCAGCGTGAAGGAGTTGGGTGACAGATGGAATGATGAGCAAAGGAAGCAGTTAGCCAGCCTTGGTGCCATTCTCAGAGTAAAACCAAGTGACAATGTGCTGTGACAAGCAGGCACTGCTTCTAAAAATTGCGGTTACGTTTTTTCCTCTGGTTGAGGAAAGGTGTCTAAGTTCGCTCCAGCTTTAAGATGACAGAAGCAGTGGACTATGAAGAACGATACAGCACACACAGGCTTTTCACAAAACAAGAAAGTTGAGCGCTGTGCTACAAAATAGAAGATGGGTAAATACATCACTTTCCTAAAAGGAGCTGCCCTTTCCTCCCCAAAGAAGGAATTTGAAAAACTACTCACTGCTAAGCTTGACATCGATATCTGGTAAAATTCTAGGACTGATTATTTAAGCAAGTGATTTGAGAGCTCCTAGGACAACAGCGTGATTTCTAGGAGCCAGAGTGAGCTTTTCGGAATGTCAGGCCAGGCTTACCTCATGCATTCTAACAAGTTTACTCATAAAAGAGATCACAAACAGACTGTATTGCAAGGCATCTGGCAAGAACTCTCTTGTAGGCAAGATACAGAAATGGTTGAAGAGTTAGGCTTTTTCTTTTTTCCTTACCGTGTACATAACTGAATTTCAGTAATATGCCTTGGTGGTTTGGTATCGACCTGCAGAGTCCTTACTGGAATACTGCAGTGGTCCATACTTGACCTAGTCCAGTTTCCATCTAACATTTTTACTGTAACTTGGATGAAAGTTATAAAATCCAAATCTGTCAATTTTTTGATGACCCAAAGTTGGGAAGTCTGTAAAGACATGGCCATGAAGGAACACCAAGGAGGTAAAAATAATAATTTACTATTATTACCACCTTGATTTGGCACTGTGCTAAACTTCCTACCTGTATGATCTGTCAGTCCTTACATAATGCCTGGGCAGTTGGTTTTATAATCCCCTGGGAAAGATGAAATAATTAATTTACCAAAACCACACAGTTAGTTAGTGACCAGCTGTGGTCTGGTTTGCACGAGCCCAAGGCCTGTGCTCATATGGTTAGACCCCCACTTCTTCCCAGCATGCCACCAAATCCTGGTGGACAACAGGGCCAGACTTGGAGCCTGCTCAGGAGGAATGTTGAGTGCTGCACAGTGAACACAGGTTCTAGCGTGGACTTTGAGCAAAATAGACACCTGTTGGGACCTGAGCTTAAGTGGTTTGCTCTTGGGGAACAAGTCATCCTGATGGAGCTGGGTTTCCTGGTATCTTCTGAAAAAGCAAGCAACACTCTGCAGTAGTGTTATTCCTTGACTAGAGTTCAGCTCTCATGTGGAAGGAGGAAGTTAACAATAGGAGATTTTAGCCTGGGTGTCCAAAATCTGTTGTCATAATCCAGAAAGAGAATGATGATGATGGTGATGATGATGATAATGATGATAAAATTTATCACTCACTACATCCTCTACTAAGAGCTTGAAATGCATTATCTCATTTAACCACTAAACTAACCATAAGTTGGGTGCCATTCTCATCTCAGTTTTATAAATTGAGCCCCAAAGTGATTAACTTGTCTGATAGCTCGTATGTGGCAGTTAGAATTTTGACCAGATAGTCTGACTTCAGAGCACTTGTTCTGAATTACCACACTATACAGGAAGAGTGATAGAATTTGTTTCTTTATTTGAGAATGGGAAAGGGACAGCCAATATGTGGTGAACTCAGTTTGAAAATGCAATAATGCTATTGTTAGCTCTTTCTCTCTTTTATTCTATTGTGTTTTTCTGGCATGGACAGCTGCAATCTCCATTCTCATTGTTTTTATTTTGGATCACTCTGAGTCTTTTTCCCTATTCATACAGGGATAGGCCTGATCTTTATTCACCCTCACAGGTCCAGAAGGAATTTTTCCTCTGGCAAGTGACCGGGTAACTGTTTAAATACTTCTGAGAATGTCTAGTCTCTGCCTCAGAATGCTATCATCTTGCATCCACTAACACATTATTTATGTATAGGACATCATGTAGACGGACACCAGTTTTTATATTATGACTTTCTTTTTTAGGGAATTAAAGGCAGTAGGCAATTGACAGATTGAGTGTGAGAGAAATGGACAGAGAGGAAAGGAGAAAGCAGCCTCCATCAGGTAGCTGGATTTTACAGCCCCACCTGGCTATGACTGCTCATATTCAACACGACACTTATTAAGAACCTGCTTATCACCTGACCTGGGCATCTCTACACAACCTCCCTTAATGGTCACAACAACTATCTGGGGTATGTATTAATTCCCTTGTTTTGGAGATGAGGACTAATCTCCCAAACTCAAGGAGATAGACTAATTTGTACAAAATGGTAGAGCCAGCACTAGAACCCAGAAACCAGCTCCATGGCTTCTCCAGTGGCCACACTAATCCTCAGAGAGGACAGAGAAACATGGTCTTTAGCACCACCTACTGAAGCTTTCTCAGAAAATGGATGTTTCAAGCTTTAAGATTCCAGATTCCATTGACCTCAATAGCTATGAATTCTCATTTGGGAATATCAATTGGTCAGTAGGGGTAAAGTTTGCTGTAGTAATAGACTAAGCCTAAAATCTAAGTGGCTTCACACAGAAAAGGACCATTTCTCATTCATAGTAGGTACCCAGTTCATGTCAACATGGCGGTGAGGAAGAGAGAGGACTGTGCACTGGCTCTGAAATGCTTGGTTTGAAGGGAACGCACATCTCGTTTCTTCCATTCACAGCCCGTCTGCAGAGTCCCATGGTCCGCATAACTGCATAACTGAGAAATGCTAAGGAGGCGATAGATGTTTGGTGTGCAGTAAATGTCTCTGCTATAGAATTCACTGTGTTTTGAGAAGCTACCTCTTTTCACTTCCACTAACCTGTACTATGGGTAGCTTACATGATCTGGGTTAATTGAGTCAATGTGTTCCATACCCCTTGGCGATAGTTCTAAGCTGGTACATGTGGTACAATCACAGTGCACCTCTGACTTTTATTTTTTCTGGAAATTAAAGGACAATGGCACTTGTTCTTTTCTACAGGTATAAATAAGCAAGCATGTAGTTCCAGGATTGGAGCATCCTGAGGCCAAAAAGGGAGCCAGCTTTAAGATGACCATGCATAAAACAGAACAAGAGTGACATTGGCAAGCCACCAGATTAAATCAATCCTGAAATGAGACCCTGGATTGTTCAGTTATATGAATTATTAAGCAAACCTAATTCTTTATGAAGCTTTAAATTAGTTTTCTTTTTCTGTCTTGTAACCAAAATAATCCTAAGTAATACACGAATTTTTTCCATATTTTTAGAACAAATAATATATTTTCTTCTTAAATTAAAAAATCATTACTTTTTAACACCTTTAAAATAATTTACCTGGAAAATTTCAAGTGATATAAGTAAAATTATTAGATCATAAAGGATAATGCAGTTCAATTGGACTTGTTCCCTTCTAATTAAATAGAATTCTCAAAACAATTTTTGTATCGTGATACAGATTCGCATGTTTTATTCTTACTTGGTATATTTTTTTCCACTGGGCATTCTTTAAAAATACCATTTTGCTTTTGAAAATGGTATTGTTTAAATTGCTTCAGCTGTGTCTGTGCATGTTTGTCCTTTATAGCTGGGTGACCTCAACTCATTAGAGCTCTCCTAATGAGGCCACTGTTTTATGACCTATTTGTAGATCAGTGATATTTTTGTAATTCTTTAGCCAGGTCACCTCGCCTCCTAGTAGACCATCTCACAAATGTATGTTACTGCTCATAAACAAAAAGAGTCACACGAGAGAATGTAGATGAATAAACAATTACTCTCACTACTTAAATAATTTCTCCAATAAATGGAAAGCATTATACGTTTTATTTGCTGTTTCATATTAGAGATTCTTACAAGGTAGTTTTTATATAACATGCAGTACAGTGGCAAGCCTAAATGGCCACTTCACACTTTTGATCATGACACCTATACAAATTTCAGTATGGATAGCAGCTATGTACCTGATTAAATAGATTATGCAAATATTTTGATGCATCTACTGTGTACTAGCCAGTACATTAGATGCTGTGGGGACATATCACTTTCTAACATTATATTCTAAGTGACGTAAGAGAGAAAAATTCAAAGTTCTGTGGGAATAGGAAGGCAGAGTGGGGAGAGGACTGGAGTTGAGGGTAGGGAGGGAGAGGGCAATCAGAAGAGGCTCTCCAGGACAATTCCTATTGGAAGTAGGTTTTGAAGCTTCCTTAACGTTTAGGCATTTGAGGATGTGTGGGAATGGGTATGCCCTGAAGAGCAAAGATAGAAAAGGGCAAGACAAGTTCTATAGCACAATCGGTTTGGCTAGAGCATTGGGTGCATGAGGGGAAAGAGTAAGATATTAAGTCAGAAACATAATTTGCAGCCAGATATTTAATGGGAATCCTTGAATGCCATGCCAAAGAATGGAAAGTAGGCAGAAGCTGGATGGGAGTCTGTCCTTGCAAGATGGAAGTGTACTAGGTAAGATTTTGAGTTGAAAAGTTTTTGCCTCCAAAAACTAAGGTGTGTGTCCTGAGGCAGAAGGAAGTAGAAGGTATATTTAATTGAGGTATCAGAGAACAGAGTTTTGGGCTGGCAGAGTATGTAAAAAATTAGAGGGGGGGATCCTGGAAGGTAGAGACCCACAGATGAGGTAAACAAAAAACCTTTAAGAAAACTCTACCTTAGCTGATCTCTAAGGATTACACACATGAAAGAGAGAGCTCAGTAGGCCCAGACGATAAGCAGAGGCTGGAAGGTGAAAGAACTGAAGATGAAAGAACTTAGCCTCCTGTTCACCACAGGGGAGACAAAGTTTAGAGTTTGTGTTTAGCAGGTTAACTATCCATTAGAATTAGAACTGACACTCTTCAAAAGAATATAACAGAATCCAGAGACTCTCTGATATATTAGTCATAATGTCCATGGTAGGATTATACATTCTGGCCCCTAAGCAACTATAGTTAACAGAACACCCCACCTCCCCCATTAACCTGCAATAGGTGTGTAGCAGATATGAGAAACAGAACTTTTTAAAGTCACTATTGTTTTAAGCTTTTGATTTTGGAGATTGGTTGTTCTTTCAATATAACCTAGCCTGTTCTGATTGAAAAAAATTCCTTTTATCATATTAAGAGAACTCCCTTCTATCCTTAGTTTGTTTTAAAAATAGAAATGGGTGTTGAATTTTATCAAATGCTTTTTACCATCATTTGAGATGATCACCTAATTTTTACCCCTAATACACAAATGTAAATGGCATTAACTGATTTTTCTAATGTTAAGCCAATCTTATCTTCCTGAAATAAAATGAACTTTGTCATGAGAAATTATCATTTTTATATATCAATGGATTCAGTTTGCTAGTAATTTTGTTCAGAAATTTTTCATTGATATTCATGAATGAGATTGTCCTGGAAGATTCCTTCTTGTAATTTCTTGTAATGTCCTTGTTGATATCAAGTTTATGTTGCACCATAAAATGAGTTGGAGTCTATATTCTCTATTTTCATTGTCTGAGAAAATCTGTGCAAGATTTACATTATTTTTTCCTTAAGTCTTTGGCACAACTAACCAGTGAGGCTATGTGAGCCTTGAGTTACCTCTGTATGAGGAATTTTAATTACTAACTTAATTTCTTCACTTGTTATACTACTGTTTGTACTTTAACTTATTTTCTATTTCTCGGGTGTCAATTTTGTGCATTATATATTCCAAAAACTTGACCATTTCATTGAAATTTCAAAGTTTTAGGGATAAAGTTGTTTATAATATCCTATCAAGATATCCTATCAATGTCTGTAGGGTCTGTATAACATTTCCTTTTCCATTTCTGATATTGGTTATTTTTGCCTTTCATTTTTTATTTATAAGCTTTTACAAATGTTTATCAATTTTATTAATCATTTCAAGAAACCAAACAACGTTTGGTTTTTGATGCTCTCACTTGCATGGCTGTTTTCTATTTTTATTTTATTTTGCTTTTATACTAATAATTTATTCTTCCTTTGACTTTCTTTTACTGTTCTTCCTGTCATTTATTGAGATGGATACTTCATTTACTATTTTTCCCTTTTTTTCTTTTTGATACCATGTTTAAGGCTACATATTTTCCTCTAAACACTGCTTTACCATGTCATATGTGATAAATATTTTAACGTAATTTTTTGTAATATTTTTATGTAATATATTTGGTAAGTTTTTAATATGTAATTTATGTGATATTTTCATTATTGTGCAGTTAAAATACTTTATAATTTCATTAGAATTTCTTATTTGACCCATGGGGTATGTAAAAGTATACATCAATTTCAAAATATATGGGAATGTTTTAGTCATTGCTTTTAAAAATTGATTTTTAACATAAATTGCATCTTAGTTGCACAACATACTTTGTATGAATTCCATGCTTTGATATTTTTTGAGACTTGTTTTATGGCCTAGGATATGGTTAATTTTTGTAAATATTCTATGTGTGCCTGAAAAAAGTCATTTGCAGTGATAGATGCATCCCTGGATTTTGTAAAGAAGAGAAGAAGCTCAGGAGATCCAGATATGATTCAAATCTTGATTCTACCATTTGGCAAATGTATGACATGGATGCTTTTCTTAAATTTTACATGCCTCAGTTTTGTCACCTGTGAAATGGGGATTATAGTAGCTGGATTGAATAATATGATTCCAGGAAAGTGCCTAGCCCACTGAAAGCTTCCAAGACATATGGTGGTTTCCTTGCTTTTGTAGTGCAAAACTTTAGCATAATTTTCTGTCTTTGACCTCACAAATTGTGAAAGAGAAAATAATATATAAATTATCTGAAGAACATGATAGAATAAATATATATTAAGATCTATATCATAGAGAGGATTCACTTTATTTTCAGCCTCCATGATGACAATACCTGAGCATTCCTATAGCCTAATAAGAGCCTCAGTAAATTGTAAATAGAGGAGAAGCCACATCCTTTTGCCACAGAGCAATAAATATAAATAAAATAATCATGAAAACAAAATCTCTAAATATTTGTAAATTCTAATGTATTATCTTGTTCAAATGAATCATCAAAACTATAAATACAAACTATAATATAGTGACAAGGAGAAACATACATATAAAAATAAATGGAATTAATTCAAAATTGCACACAGAAGCAAAGTCATAGCTTTACATGCTGTGATTACCAAAAGAGAAACAATAAAAATAAAAGTAATATGCTTTTAATGTAAAATGATACAAAAGCAAAACAAACCAAAAACTTAAGGAAAACAGATAAACCAACTGCCTTGAAGAAGATGTGATATATATATATATATATATATATATACATGTGTGTATACAATATATATACACACAGTATATATATATATACACACACACAGAATGGAATATTACTCAGCCAGAAAAAGAATAAAATTCTGCCATTTGCAACAATATGAATGGACAGAGATGGTATTATGCTTAGTGAAATAAGTCAGCAAAAGACATACTGTATGTTACCACTTATAAGTGGAATCTAAAAAATAAAACAAAAGAATGAATGTAACAAAACAGAAACAGACTCACAGATACAGAGGACAAACTAGTGGCTACCAATGGGGAGAGTGAAGGGGGAGGGGCCAGATAGAGGTATTGGATTAAGAGGTACAAACTACTGTGTATAAAATAAATAAGCTACAAGGATATAATGTACAGCACAGGGAGTATAGCTAATCTTTTATAACAACTTGAAATGGAGTATAATCTGTAAAAATATTGAATCATTATGTTGTACACCTGAAACTAATACAATATTGCAAATCAACTATACTTCAATAAAAAATTAAAAATTTATAAACCATAAAGTTGAATAGAAATAAGGTGAGACTTTTAAAAAATACTAAACATAAAATACAGAAACCACTGGCTGACAATAAATTAGAGAGAAAATATAAATGCATAATATTATCCCCATTTTATAGATCAGGCAACAGTGTAACATGGAGTAAAGCAACTCGCCTCAGATCACGTGGCAACTAAACAGTGCAGCCAGGATTAGAAGGTGAGCAGTCTGATTCCATAGTCTATGCTCACAACTAGTACACCAGTACACTATCCTGTTGATCTATATGCAGGATTGGGAAAGTCTTAAAATCTGGTAAAGAGGAAGGTAATTGTTATTGAATGACAGAAGGAAGGATATAATGAGTCAGAAAGCAAAAAAGCAAATACACAAACACCCAAGTCCTACAAATCTATAGTAAATATTCGTGGAGAGATAAGAGAATGAGCATAATGTGTTCATAAAAGAAGGGAACAAAATACTATTTTAAAAGAAAAATGAGATTAAAATAAAATTATGATAATTAACAAATTATTCAATCATATTTTTGGAAGATAATGTCAAGGAAATTTCCCAGGAAGTAGAAGTAAGACAGAGTTGGATGATACGAGCAAAAGGATAAAGAAATTCTAGAAACAGCCCACAAGGTGCAATATATTAGTAGCAGGAATTACAGACAGAGAAGTAAGGGAAAATAGAGGGAGAACATTATTAAAGGAATAATACATGAAAAGTTTCTGGTGCTGGAAGACATATGTCTCTAAATTGAAATTTTCCAGGACAATGAATGAAAACACAGCCACATCAAAGCATATCAACATGAAATTTCATATTACCAGCGATAAAGAGAAGAACCAGAAAGCTTTCAGAGACTGGGGGAAACAAGCCACAGGCAAATGGCTGGAAACTCAAGTGACATCAAGATTTTCTAAGCAATGTAAGAACCTGGGAGGCAGCGGAGACATGACCTCAAAATTCTGGATGAAAATGATTTTCAGTGGAGCCAAACTAATAAACAGTGTGATGGTAGAATTTTCAGATAAGCAAGGCCTGAAAAATATACCTTTCATGTACTTACAAGAAACTACTGGAAGATGTGCACTTTAAAAATGAGGAAAATAGGACAAACAGCAAAGGAAGAAAAGAGGTCAAACATGAAAGAGGGAGGAGTAAGGAGAAGTAGCAGAAAGAGGGAGGGTGCAAGGAGGTATCTCCAGGAAAAGAAAGAAAATTGATGAGTTGTCCGATGCTCTGAACAGCTGGAAAATAATATTCATTTGCTAGATCCTGAAATATTTGAAAAGAAGTAGTAAGTATATACGAAACAAGCAAACAAAATGAGAGGCAATTTTCAATGCTAACGAAAACACGTTGCCTAAGAAAGAAATGCAATCATAGTAATTGTGTGATTTGCAGTGAACAGTATTTATGTCATCACAGTAGTGTAACAACTGATTATTGATTTATCCAAAACTGTATATAACTATATTGGAAGGGTAGAGTGGGAAAGAAGGCAAGTTTGGGTAAGAGAGCCAGATTCTGACCATTTCTCCGTGAGTGGCAGCTCTCATCAGAACCATATTGTTGGGAACGATCAGTGGGAACAACCTCTCACAGAAGTTTCCACACCAAAGCTTTTTTCTTATGATTAGTGATTATTTCTCCCATTTATTTGTGATCATCACAGATAATTTCGTTTTCCTCTTGTCATCTCATTAGTTTTCTTTTCTTTTTCTTTTTGCAATCTCCCTTGTCTTTTTCTCTTAACGTTGTTTCCTTATTGACAGTGTTTCAGTTCTCTTTTCCTAGTACCTCATCTGATATACCACCTATTTTAATCTATTAATGGTTACTTTTAAGGCCTAAAAACTGAACCTTACATTTCTCTAATTAGTCACATTATGAATGAAGCAGTGTCTTTGGGTTTATTACATATAAGAGAAATGATCATTCATCTATTTTCCACCAGCTCATTCCCCACCTTGCTCTCATGCCCAGGATCTTGTGGGAGGGTCTGAGGAGTCCCAGCCTAATCTTGGCCTGGTCACCCTTGTCCTGACCTTGCAGCAGCAGCATTAACTGGGGGCTTCTTAGAAATGTAGCATCTCAGGTCACTTCATACCTACTGATGTGGAACCTACATTTTACTGGGGTCTGGAGATGATTTGTGTGCACAGTGAAGTTTGGGAATTGGTGCTTTAGACAGTAGGCTGTCCCCTTGGGTTGGTAAAGACTATATGTAGATTTGAGGCCACAAGGTCAGGCAGTGGAGGAAGGACCAGCATCTTATTGTCTCTCAATCAAGAGGTTTACTCTTCTTCTAGAGGCAAAAAATATCAGTATAGAAGCTGACTGTTGTTCTAAAACATGATGTCATGGTTTGCACTGCGCAAAGGGTCATGACAATAACATCTTTATTGTGAACATTTTTATCAATATAAATTGATCCTCTTTACACACATAAAACTTCTCTCCATTAAGTTCTACTTTTCTAAAATTGAATAACTACTCCTGTCTTCTTTTTCTTCATTTTCCCCGATATAGCTTTTATGTTTTAAATGTTTAAGTATTATTTTGTTTTTATATATATAGAGAGAGTTTATATTCAGATTTTGTTTCTCACAAACCAATTTGAAAGTTAATTTTCATAGTTGACATATATGATTTCAGATTTTCACCTTACTTTGAGCTTTTGGCTCAGCACTTCCTTGCTGCCTATTCAGTTTCATTCTTTTAATATATAGACTCTGTTTTAAATGCTCTTATCTTCTCCATTGACTTTGAAGGTTTATACCCAGTTTCTCTGAATTATCTTTGCCACATTACTGCAAAATGATCCTTTGACATTTCTTGCAGTTTTGAAACTCTTTTTCATCAACTATTTACACTTAACTCTAGATTTAGTGGCTCTTAATGCAACTTGCTTTTCAAACTATGAATCCTCATTTTGGGGTTCTTATCTTGGCTTTACTCTCTGAGAGTTGGAGCACATCCACAGTAACCCTTTGTACGAAGGGCAGGTGGGCATTATGCTCACTGAGTCTGTGAGTCTTTTCTTTTTCTTCTCTTTCTCCTCCTCCTTCCTTCTTCTTTTTTTAAACCAATTTTCATCCAGTTTATTACATCATGTCTTGCTACTCATATGACAGGGATGAAATGTGCATAAGGTGATTCTCTTCCAATTCTCATTGCTGTCTGGAATTTACTCTTAGAAAAAATGTCTTAGCCCCAGTTATTTTTATTTCTTGGTGTGTACCACGTTTTCCCCTATCCAGATGTTTTTCCTTGTAATGAGCATTTTCTACCTACAAAATAAGGGATATTTTTCATCTCTGAAAATTTCTTTCAATTCCTTCTGCCATTATCAGTTCTATTCCTGTTGTTTTGATGACTCCTCTTGGGAACCCCTATAACTTTTAGCTCCTGCTTGTGTGCTATGTTCTCCATTTTATAGTCCTTCCTCACCTTCTTTTTTATTCTCGTCTTTTCTGAGGGAGAGTCGTAAGGTGGTGGGGGCTACATTTACAATTCCAGGTTGTGCAGTTGATTGTCCTCTGTGCCTCTTGGGGGACATTAATCCTGCTCTGACATTTTTAGTTTCCCTTTTCTCAGTCAGCACTGGCTTATTTTCATGTGAGTCTGGTCTCCTCTTGTAACTTTCTGCTTCTGTTTCATAGAGGCTGTATCTTCCTGAATGCTGAGGATGTCAAACACGTTTCTACAAGTTTCTTCTGGATCCTATGCAAAATGTTGTTGAGGTACAGTTTTCCTCTGACTATTCATGATATTTTCTCCCCTGTGTGTAGCAACTTGTTTTGAATGGCCCCGTGTGGCTGGGTTATTGTCATTGTTCTTGCTTTTATGGAGGAGAGAGAGCGCTAAACCCAGAGGCTGCAGGTTGCTCTTGGCACCTCCTATCCTCCTGGCTGCTATGGGAATCCCTTCTGCTTCCGATAGGCACAGCTTCCAGTGACTTCTTCCTGGGATCGCTCTGCTGGATTTTGATGGATTTGTGTTCTCCTCACTGGATGGAGTGGACAGAAGTCTAAAATCCACAGTTTGGATTTTGCTCACATGGTCCTTCTCATCTCATCCTCGTGTACAACGTTTTGCTGTTGCTCTCAGCAATCAATACTCCATTGCCAACGCTGGCTACTTTATACTGGAATTTTTTTTGTAGTTTCTGACCCAGAATAACTCAAGAAGGTGGAAATAAGAAAGTGGGAGAGGAAGAGGAGGACCTGTAGTGATGCCATAAAGCAACAGAAATGGAACAATGTGTTAAATGTGCTCTGTTCCCGTTATTGCTCGATGACCCCACTTGGGGTCTTGAGCCAAGGAGAGAAGCAGAAAGTAAAGGGTCTTCTTATCTCTTTTTATGTTAGAAATTGTAGAACCACTGAATGTGTCCATTTCTCATTCCAGTATTATCAACCTTTCATTTATTTGAAATAAACCTCAGATTCCAGAAATAGATAGGCAGGTAATCCCATTCACAGCTCCACAGGGAGTTTATATATTTTGCTTTGTCTTCAGAGATATTAATTATCGATGACTTAGAATTCAAGAAAAGATGTTAAAGAACTGCTAGCTGGTGATGGTGAGGTTAACTTTTGCCCCTGGAATGAGCCAAAATTTTACTAATAGTACCCTTTGAAAATAGGGTACACACAGCTGTTATATGTTATGCCAATGATGTGTATCAGTCCGCTTCTGGATCAAGTAGCTCCCTTCCAGAATTCCATCTGAAAAATGTAGTTTATGTATGTAATACTTTTCACACTGTGCTGGAACAGTGCATTATCTTGCATAGATAATCATTATTCTTTGTTGAGTAAAGTTTGGCTTTCAGTGATGTAGACAGAGTGAGAAGAAGCAAGCTGAGTTAGAAGATTCAGGATCAGTATATAATAGCAGAAGCCCAGGAAGGCAAACTAGGATATCTACCAAGAGAAACTTTCATTGCTTCTGGAACTGTAAATGATCAAATTCATACATAGTTACTATTCCCTGACAGATCATGTTTACTGAGTTCTTAATGTTTTCACTCATCAGCAAATGACCTCTAGGATGTGTCCTTAGAACACATCACTTCTTTCTTAACTCATTTAAGTATCTTCAAAATACTTAAATCAAATAAACTTGAAAATCAATCCACCTTGGCCTACAATACTCTAATTTGGACTGTTTTAATTGTAAGTGGTATAATCAAAATATTTCTTAGAAATTCTCTTTCTGCCCTTCAGTGTTTTCAGTGGGGCTATGAGGGAGAGACTCCTGAGAAGGCAGGGATCCCAAAATGAACAGTTTATTGTAAAGAAAAGAACAGACTTCCGGTATTGCTGCTGTTCTGGTGGGTGCAGGAGAAAAGGATAATGTACTCTCCAGATAGTTCCTGGGGAGAATGTTCTGGGCTTTTTTGTTTATCGATAAAACTTGTGCATCATCTTTAGAAAATATAGCATTTTTACTAGAATTTAACATATTCAAAAATTATGACTTTTTAGAAAGAATAAACCACATTTGGAAAAGGTTTTAGTATAACTCAGTATTATATATCCTTCCTGAAGGTCTTTAAAAGATTAGCCCTTCACTCAGCTGATGCATGAGGGGAAAGGAAAATTGGTTTGTAATAAAGTCGCTTTTGAAGAGTCGTTTTTCTTTCCACATTGCTTTTCACAGCAGGTATCACTGTCCTCTTGTTTGGTTTCACTTTCTATGTCTTGGTGGAAATTGGAAGCGGTCAGTTACAGATCTCTTACAGAAATCTCAAAGACATGAGAGCAAATTTTAAAGTTGACTCAATTTACATAGTGACGGAAGAACTGCCAAAATTCTAGAACTCTAATGACACTTAATTCGAATCAATAAACTAGTGACCACGGATCAGATTAAGTAATCCAGACTGTGGGAAATGACCCAATGTTGAACTATTTTGTTCTTGTTTTGGCCAAACCATATGGCAAGACTACCTCTGAGACAGTGAGGATGGGGTTCCCCTGTATCCTAGGAGACTAGGCAGGTGTACCGTCAATCATCCTGGGCAGCGGTCCATCCTGGAGTTGGGAGTGAGTGGAACTCGGGGTGGGGAAGCAGGAACCTGCTCATTCCTCTGAAGCCATGGGGTGTTTGGGCCCCGAGCCAGTGGGTAAAATGCCTGGGGCAGCTCTGGCTGGGAAAGGGTGGGATTTCCTCTGCCCATGACCTGCTCAGAGGCACCCTCTGCTTTTCAATCAGCAGCAGTGACAAAAGCTGAAGCAGCAGCAACAGTGCAGGTCGGCAACTCTGGTGCAGGCAGAGTCTGGGGGCTTGAGGGGATAGCAGAGGGGGCCAGTCCTGGCCATTTGGACTTGAGAAGAGGCCGGAACCCCCTCCTGGAATCTCGTCACTGTAGGGTGGCTCTATTTCAAGGGCCGTCAGCAGGATGGCAGCTAGGTGAGGAGACTGGACTGGAAGTGGCTAAGGGTCTTGTCTGGGGGCCATGAGATGCCATTGCACTGGACAATGAAAATCTCAGAAAACACTTTTATTTTTTTCTTAAAACTTTTTAATATGGGAATTTTCAAATACATATACAAAAGTAGAGAGAATGATGAACCCACATACCCATCACCCAACTTTAACAGTTATCAACATTTTGCCATACATCTTCATCTGTCCTTCACCTCAGTTCTTTCTCTCTCCTGGATTTACTTATTTATTTTTGTTAGTTTCTTCTTTATAACAAAGTGAATCAGCTATACATATACATATACCCCTGTAGCTCCTCCCTCTTGCGTCTCCCTCCCACCCTCCCTATCCCACCCCTCTAGGTGGTCACAAAGCACTGAGCTGATCTCCCTGTGTTATGCAGCTGCTTCCCACTAGCTATCCATTTTACATTTAGTAGTGTATATATGTCCATGCCACTCTCTCACTTCATCTCAGCTTACCCTTCCCCCTCCCCATGTCCTCAAGTCCATTCTCTACATCTGCATCTTTATTCCTGTCCTGCCCCTAGGTTCTTCAGAACCATTTTTGTTTGTTTGTTTTTTAGATTCCATATATATGTGTTAGCATACAGTATTTGTTTTTCTCAGAAAAACTTTTAAAGGGGTGCTCTCAGCCAACAAGTCTGTAGGGACTCAGGTCAGAATAAATTGGCCACAAAAAGGAAGCACAATCTCATTTTACAGACAAACAGATAAAGCCAGTGACAGGATTACTCGAGAGACCCCGCCCCCCCGAGATAATCCACTGTAGACAAAAAAGTTCAAGTATTTAATAACATTGATCGTTTCTCCATTCCAGAATTTTTTCTTAAAATTATGAATTCTGCTGCATAAAAGATACTAAATATAATTGTGTTTGTATTGTATATTATACACTTTACTTCTCAATGTACAAATTAATGTTAATGCTTATGTCTTTACTATGAAACATTTTAAGTTAGTGTAAACCCCATGCAATTTAGTTTATTTATGTCGCTAAGCTGCACCACAATATCAATGATGGGATATATTAGGAGATTTGGGATGTTTGGCCCCATAAGTCAATTTATAAAAATTATTGCAAAACCTGGGGATAGCCTCAGTCTGTGTGTTTTATTGCTTAATTAGCAAGTTGTCAAAAAGTGGCACCATATAAACTGAGTGATGCTTTTTTACCTGTTCACTTACTTTTTATCGGGATAATGAGCTGTGGAATGACAGGAAGAATCTTGTTCCCCCCATGTTCCAGCATGTCGTGGATTCCTTGCCGAGCAAAAAATTCATAGGGAAATGTCATTTCACAGAGCCCATCAAAAAACAGAGGCAGATAATGATGGTAATCCAGCTTCTCAATTTCTACCTGAAAGGAGAGAGAAAAATGCTATGTGAAAACAAAAATGAGGCAAAGCATGGCTAGGCCAACTGTGAAGCTGTCACTAACTTAGGAGAAGCAAGTTCTTCAGAACTTCAGGAAGATTTTATTAGCCAACTCACGTAACAACCTGAAGTATGCTGTCACGTCTTTAATCTAGTAGTAATGAGGTTAAAATCATTGACCTTTAAATATTAACAGATTAAAATCATTAATAATCTACATTGGGAGCATTTTAGTACTTTTTCGGGGGGGTTCTTAGGTTAATTTTTTATCATTTGGCACAAAGGCAATACTGAAAAGGGATTCAAAAAGTCCATGGTATGTATGCTGAAAAAAATACATATATAAAAGAATAAAATGGGAAAGAAACAGTTGAAAGAAGATTAATATCTGAATTTCTAACAAAAATCTAATAGGTATTGCACATTAATATTTTCTTGTGAGATATGTCTCTTCAGGACCTGGCAAATATGAGAGTAAGGGGTAAAATATGATTCCATGGATGTCTCCTGGAGCCTGCATGTCAGGTAGAATGTTGGTGCCATCAAGAAAAAATGGGGAAGACACACACTGAGCTGAACCTAAACAGACCATTGACCCCTCAGAATTAAAATATCCCAAACTCTCCTCTGCTTCTTCTGGGACCAGAGATATACCACTTTTCCACTTCTATATACTTCACTCTCAATAATGCTTGCATGATCTCTTGTGCAGATCTTTGCAATAGTATCAAGCACCGAAAGGAACAGGAACAAAATTTCCAGAACAGAGAAAAGAGATGGCATTTTGGCAGCTGTTCACATGTAGATTTGCTCTAGCCTGGGTCCTCTACTATCTAGAGTATCCATGACCTGACTTTCTACCCGCAAGGTGACAGGAGTAATGGTGATATCATGGATGGAAAGAGGCCAACAGACAGACTGTGGATATAACACACCTACAGAGCAAAGGATGCAGTGTTCCCAGTAAGAGGTGCAAATTTCCCTGATTTTCATGTCCTTATAAAGGTACCCAGCTTCCAATTATCACCTTATAATTAAGTGAGGAGCCCACCAAGACCTCAGAGAAACCTTTTTACATTAGGAGGTTTTCATACCCTCCAGTTGTCTCCCAGCATTCTGGAGTTTCTAGCCATGTGCCTGCCTGGCCCTGGGTGTGAGTAACTGATAACAACCCAACCACATTTCTGAGTGCTTACTATAAGTCCGGGTGAATCAAATGTCCTACAATTCTCCAAGCAGGAGGTCTGTCTCCAGACTGCTCATGAACTACCCAGCCAACTAAGGAAGTAAGCACTCAGATTCGAATATTCATGCCCTTTGGGAAGTGGAGCTTGGAAAATGAATCCTAAATGGAGGTATATACAGATATGTTTTACTTTATATTCCTTCAATAGTTGTAAAAGTTGCTTTATTCATAGTAAAAGTTTATGAAGTATATATTTAATACCAACCTTCTCAAGGATTGTTGTGTATTTGAGAACATTTTAGAACATTATTTTGCACAATTAAAAAAATATTGTTACATCATTCAGCTCCAAAAATATTATACAATGTTGTTCCCTATAATTTTACCTTGTAACTTAACTTCATGATAAAAGTGTCATCTGTACTATATTTTGACTTGTATTTTTGATATTTTGCTAAATTTTTAAGCCCATTGTCACAGTTTTACATATGTCTCTTATAAAGTAGAAACTCATTAAATTTTCTACTTACTATATAAAAATTTTGTATTTTAATATAGTAAGCATTCACATTTATGGCTATGTCTAGTTAACTTCTGTCATCTTATTTTTTTGGTCTCTGAATTTCAGAGTAAATTTCATTTACTTTTTCCTTTCAGCTTTGTATTTTTGTTATGTGGATTGTTTTCTTTACATTTTTGTGTCTGATGATTTGAAAGATAAAGCCTGTTTAAATATTTTATTGGAGCTACCTCACAGTGTTCTCAAGTATTTTAAAACATATGTATCTTAGAGAAGTAAGTTAAAAATCTACTAAGATTACTGACATGCCAATTTTTCTTTGGAATTTTGTTGGTTTTTTTGGTATGATTTGGGGCAACAATTCCAACATCAACAACAGCACCAAAAAAAAGCCAAGTTTATGATACCAGACACTATTGTAAATACTTATGTGTATTAGTTCACTTAATCCTCATAACAGTTCTAAGAGGTAGGTATTACTGGCATCCCAATTTTCAGTATAAGGAAACTGAGGCACAGAGAGGTTTAATAACTTGCCTAAGGTTTGCAGCTAGTTAGTGCTAGAGCTGGGATCCAAACCCAAGCAGTCTGGCTGCAGGACATGATACTACTTATCAGGCTATGTTGTGAGGCATGTCAAGGTTCAGCATTATTGTAATCTCCTTGTGAACTGGTCCCTTTATCCTCCTGTCTTTATCCTCTTTACCATTATTAATGCAGTCTGTCTTAGTCTAATCTAATTCTAATATTGCTATCACTGTTTTGTCTACTTTATCTTTCTCTATACTTTTACTTTCTTCCTTCCTCTGACATTATGTTTACGAATATCTTTTTTAGGTGGAGTGCCAGAAGCAAAGCCGTGAGAAGGTTGGAGGGAGCGGGTACCCCTTCCACGGGCCATGTCTGGTTGTCACACTCTGGAGGGAGACTATTGCTTACTGCAGTGCTGTGCGCAGGACAAGGAACATCCAAGATACCTGATCCCAGAGATTTGCAAACGGTTTTACCATTTGGTTGGGTCGCTGGGACTGGAGGAGGAATTAGCTTGAAGCGTGGCCATGTGGCTGACAGGGTGTTGGTGCTCCAGCCAGGTCTCCGGCCTGAGCCTCTGAGGTGGGAGAGCCAAGTTCAGGACATTGGACCACCAGACACCTCCAGGCCCCATGTAATATCAATCGGCGAGAGCTCTCCAGTGATCTCCATCTCAATGCTAACACTCAGCTCCACGCAAAGACCAGCAGGCTCCAGTGCTGGACGTCCCATGACAAACAACTAGCAAGACAGGAACACAACCTGATCCATTAGCAGTGAGGCTGCCTAAAATCATACTAAGTTCACAGACACCCCAAAACACCAACGGACACAGCCCTGCCCATCAGAAAGACAAGATCCAGCCCCACCCACCAGAAAACAGGCACCAGTCCCCTCTACTAGGAAGCCTACACAAGCCACTAAACCAACCTTACCCAAGGGAGGCAAACACCAAAAACAATGGCAACTACAAACCTGCAGCCTGCAAAAAGCAGACCCCAAACACAGTAAATTAAGCAAAATGGGAAGACAGAGAAACATGCAGCAGATGAAGGAGCAATGTAAAAACCTACCAGACCAAACAAATGAAGAGGAAATAGGCAGTCTACTTGAAAAAGAATTCAGAGTAATGATAGTAAAGATGATCCCAAATCTTGGAAATAGAACGGAGAAAATACAAGAAACGTTTAACAAGGACGTAGTAGAACTAAAGAGCAAACAAACAATGATGAACAACACAATAAATTAAATTAAAACTTCTCTAGAAGGAATCAATAGCAGAATAACTGATGGAGAAGAACAGATAAGTGATCTGGAAGATAAAATAGTGGAAATAACTACTGCAGAGCAGAATAATGAAAAGAATTGAGGACAGTCTCAGAGACCTCTGGGACAACATCAAACACACAAACATTCGAATTATAGGGGTCCCAGAAGAGGAGAGAAGAAAAAAGGGTCTGAGAAAATATTTGAAGAGATTATAGTTGAAAACTTCCCTAACATGGGAAAGGAAACAGTTGTTAATCAAGTCCAGGAAGCACAAAGAGTCCCATACAGGATAAAACCAAGGAGAAACACGCCAAGACACATATTAATCAAACTATCAGAAATTAAATACAAAGAAAAAATATTAAAAGCAGTAAGGGAAAAGCAACAAATAACATACAAGGAAATCTCCATAAGGTTAACAGCTGATCTTTCAGCAGAGACTCTGCAAGTTAGAAGGGAGTGGCAGGACATATTTAAAGTGATGAAAGGGAAAAACCTACAACCAAGATTCCTCTACCCAGCAAAGATCTGATTCAGATTTGACAGAGAAATTAAAAGCTTTATAGATGAGCAAAAGCTAAGAGAATTCAGCACCACCAAACCAGCTTTACAACAAATGCCAATGGAACTTCTCTAAGCAGGAAAGACAAGAGAAGGAAAAGACCTACAATAACAAACCCAAAACAATTAAGAAAATGGTAATAGGAACATACATATTGATAACTACCTTAAATGTAAATTGATTAAATGCTCCAACCAAATGACATAGACTGGCTGAATGGACCCATATATATATATATGCTGTCTACAAGAGACCAAGTTCAGACCTAGGGACACAAACAGGTTGAAAGTAAGAGGACAGAAAAAGATATTCCATGTAAATGGAAATCAAAAGAAAGCTGGAGTAGCAATTCTCATATCTGACAAAATTGACTTTAAAATAAAGACTATTGCAAGAAACAAAGAAGGACACTACATAATGATCAAGGGATCAATCCAAGAAGAAGATATAACAATTGTAAATATTTATGCACCCAACATAGGAGCACCTCAATACATAAGGCAAATGCTAACAGCCGTAAAAGGGGAAATCGACAGTAACACACTCATAGTAGGGGACTTTTCACCAATGGACAGATCATCCAAAATGAAAATAAATAAGGAGACACAAGCTTTAAATGACACATTAGACCAGATGGACCCAATTGCTATTTATAGGATATTCCATCCAAAAACCACAGAATGCACTTGCTTCTCTAGTGCTCATGGAACATTCTCTAGGATAGATCATATCTTGGGTCAAAAGTCAAGTAAATATAAGAAAATTGAAATCGTATCAAGTATCTCTTCAGACCACAATGCTATGAGACTAGATGTCAATTACAAGAAAAAAACTAAGAATTCCAACACATGGAGGCTAAACAATACACTACTAAATAACCAAGAGATCACTGAAGAAATCAAAGAGGAAATCAAAAAATACCTAGAAACAAATGACAATGAAAACTCAACAACACAAAACCTATGGGATGCAGCAAAAGCAGTTCTAAGGGGGAAGTTTATATCAGTAAAATCCTACCTCAAGAAACAAGAAAAATCTCGAATAAACAACCTAACCTTATACCTAAAGCAATTAGAGAAAGAAGAGCAAAAAAACCCCAAAGTTAGCAGAAGGAAAGAAATCATAAAGATCAGATCAGAAGTAAATGAAAACGGAATGAAGGAAACAATAGCAAAGATCAATAAAACTAAAAGCTGGTTCTCTGATTAGATAAACAAAATTGATAAACCACCAGCCAGACTCATCAAGAAAAAGAGGGAGAGGACTCAGATCAACAGAATTAGAAATGAAAGAGGAGAAGGAACAGCTGACCCTGCAGGAATACAAGGGATCATGAGCGACTGCTACAAGCAACTCTATGCCAACAACCTGGACAACCTGGAAGAAATGGACAAATTCTTAAAAAAAGCACAAACTTCCAAGGCTGAACCAGGAAGAAATAGAAAATATGAACAGACCAATCACAAGCATTGAAATTGAAACTGTGATTAAAAATCTTCCAACCAACAAATTCCCAGGACCAGATGGCTTCTCAGGTGAATTCTATCAAACATTTAGAGGAGAGATAAAACCTATCCTTCTCAAACTCTTCCAAAATATAGCAGAGGGAGGAACACTCCCAAACTCATTTTATGAGGCCACCATCACCCTGAAACCAGAACCATACAAAGATGTCGCAGAAAAAGAAAACTACAGGCCAATATCACTGATGAACACAGATGCAAAAATCCTCAACAAAATGCTAGCAAACAGAATCCAACAGCACATTAAAAGGATCATACACCATGATCAAGTGGGGTTTATCCCAGGAAAGCAAGGATTCTTCAATATACAGAAATCAATCAATGTGATACACCATATTAAGAAATTGAAGGAGAAAAACCATATGATCATCTCAATAGATGCAGAGAAAGCTTTCGACAAAATTCAACACCCATTTATGATGAAAACTCTCCAGAAAGTAAGCATAGAGGGAACTTACCTCAACATAATAAAGGGCATAAATGACAAACCCACAGCCAACATCATTCTCAATGGTGAAAAACTGAAACCATTTCCTCTAAAATCAGGAATAAGACATGGATGTGCACTCTCACCACTATTATTCAACATAGTTTTGGAAGTTCTAACCACAGGAATCAGAGAAGAAAAAGAAATAAAAGGAATGCAAATAAGAAAAGAAGAAGTAAAGCTGTCACTGTTTGCAGATGACATGATAATATACATAGAGAATCCTAAGACTCTACCAGAAAACACCTAGAGCTAATCAATGAATTTGGTAAAGTAGCAGGATACAAAATTAATGCACAGAAATCTCTTGCATTCCTATAAATTAATGATGAAAAACCTGAAAGAGAAATTAAGGAAACACTCCCATTTACCATTGCAACAAAAAGAATGAAATACCTAGGAATAAACTTACCTAAGGAGACAAAAGACCTGTATGCAGAAAACTGTAAGACACTGATGAAAGAAATTAAAGATGATACAAACAGATGGAGAGATATACTATGTTCTTAGATTGGAGGAACCAACATTGTGAAAATAACTATACTACTCAAAGCAATCTACAGATTCAATGCAATCCCTATCGAACTACCAATGGCATTTTTCACAGAGCTAGAACAAAAAATTTCACAATTTGTATGGAAATACAAAAGACCCCGAATATCCAAAACAATCTTGAGAAAGAAAAACAGAGCTGGGGGAATCAGCCTCCCAGACTTCAAACTATACAACACAGCTACAGTAATCAAGACAGTATGGTACTGGCATAAAAACAGAAATATAGATCAATGGAACAGGATGGAAAGCCCACAGATAAACCCACACACATATGGTCACCTTCAATAAGTGGTGCTGGGAAAACTGGACAGCTAAATGTAAAAGAATGAAATTAGAACACTCCCTAGCACCATACACAAAAATAAGCTCAAAATGGATTAAAGAGGGCTTCCCTGGTGGCGCAGTGGTTGAGATTCCACCTGCCGATGCAGGGGACACGGGTTTGTGCCCCGGTCCGGGAAGATCCCATGTGCCACGGAGTGGCTGGCCCCATGAGCCGTGGCCGCTGAGTCTGCGCGCCCGGACCTGTGCTCCGCAACGGGAGAGGCCACAACAGTGAGAGGACTGCGTACCGCAAAAAAAAAAAAAAAAAAAAAAGCAAAAGAAAATGGATTAAAGACCTAAATGTAAGGCCAGACACTATCCAACTCTTAGAGGAAAACATAGGCAGGACACTCTATGAAATACATCACAGCAAGATCCTTTTTGAACTACCTCCTAGACAAATGGAAATAAAAACAAAAATAAACAAATGGGACCTAATGAAACTTAAAAGCTTTTGCACAGCAAAGGAAACCATAAACAAGATGAAAAGACAACCCTCAGAATAGGAGAAAATATTTGCAAATGAAGCAACTGACCAAGGATTAATCTCCAAAATATACAAGCAGCTCAGTATAAAAGAAAACAAACAACCCAATCCAAAAACGGGCAGAGGCTTTAAACAGATGTTTCTCCAAAGAGGATATACAGATTGCCAACAAACACATGAAATTATGCTCACTATCAATAGTCATTAGAGAAATGCAAATCAAAACTACAATGAGGTATCACCTCACACCAGTCAGAATGGCCATCATCAAAAAATCGACAAACGATAAATGCTGGAGAGCTTGTGGAGAAAAGCGAACCCTCTTGCACTGTTGGTGGGAATGCAAAGTGACACAGCCACTATGGAGAACAGTATGGAGGTTCCTTAAAAAACTAAAAATAGAACTACTATACAACCCAGCAATCCCACTACTGGGTATGTACCCTGATAAAACCATAATTCAAAAAGAGTCATGCACCACAATGTTCATTGCAGCTCTATTTGCAATAGCCAGGACATGGAAGCAACCTAGGTGTCCACTGACAGATGAATGGATAAAGAAGTTGTGGCACATATATATAATGGAATATTACTCAGCCATAAAAAGAAACGAAACTGAGTTTTTTGTAGTGAGGTGGATGGACCTAGGGTCTGTCATACAGAGTGAAGTAAGTCAGAAAGAGAAAAACAAATACCGTATGCTAACACATATATATGGAATCTAAAAAACAATCCAAATTGTTCTGATGAAACTAGGGGCAGGACAGCCATAAAGACACAGATGTAGAAAATGGACTTGAGGAAACGGGGAGGGGGAAGGGTAAACTGGGATGAACTGAGAGAGTATCATTGACATATATACACCACCAAATGTAAAATAGATAGCTAGTGGGAACAGGGAGATCAGCTCCGTGCTTTGTGACCACCTAGAGGGGTGGGATAGGGAAGGTGGGAGGGAGACGCAAGAGGGATGAGATATGGGGATATATGTATACATATAGCTGATTCACTTTGTTATACAGCAGAAACTAACACAGCAATGTAAAGCAATTATACTCTAATCAAGATGTTTAAAAAAATAAAAGAATATCTTTTCTAAGTAGCTTATAGTTGGATTTGTTTTTTCCTCTCTCATTTTGTAATATGTCTTCAAACAGCAAATATCAAGCATACATATGATTCTTAATTTCAAAAGTTTTGAAAAAGAAAGAAAAGCAATGGGAGCAGGGATAAAGGAAAAGAAAAAAAAGAGGGAGCATTTGAAAGACAGTAAAATTGAATGAAAGACTGAGTGAAAGAGACTGAGAAAGAAAAAGATTTTCTGTGTCTTTAACTCCTCCTAGCTCACTGACCACAGCAGTTCTTTCATACCAGAAATTCTTATAAGTTCCTCTTCTGACCTGTTTATCAATTATTTGGCATGTCTATTTCACTCAGATCTATTGTCTTAATGGAATAACAACTTGCCAGTATAGTTTGAGGTCAAAAACTTCTTTAAACACTATAGACATTTCTCTACTTGCCACAGGGTGACTTTTTTGTACATAACTCTTTTCTGTTTGCATATCTTCTGTTTCCTCTTTATTATTTTAATATTGTTTCAGTTGATGGATTTGGCTAGGGCTTGGGAAACATTCTCAAATTCCATTTACAATCAGGAGCTTTGTATTTGTTTTGTTTTGTTTTTAATGATATATCTGACATGATATATCTGACTTCTCCTTAATGTATTTTTCTTTTTATCTGAAGAGCTCTTCCTAGCTACCACACCGTTTTCACATTGTTTTCCACAATAAAGGTATCAATGCTTCTTCACTCCCATCTCTCTTCAACCTGGGAGGCCCTGGTGGGACATTAGTCAGGAGCCACAGCAGGTTGGGACCCGAGCATATGGAGAAAGGAAATAGGAAGGAAAGAATGGGAACAGGTAGATTAATTAAGAGACTGTTGCAGTAATCCGGGTAAAGAAAGTTGGTGACTTAGGGTAAGCTGGTAGTAAGCAAAATGGCGGAAAAGTGAATGAAATAACGACTTGTTTGGAGATAGAATCGATCAAACTGCTGATGGACTGAATGCAGAATTTGAAGGAAGGAAATCAAGGATGAACTTCAGTGATGAGGGTGTGGTGTCAAGGGGCCCAGGGAAAACAGTTTCACAAGGCCAATTACATCATGTTAATGAGAGCTGAAAAGGGACCAAAGGATTGAACAAAACGAAGGTCACTGGGAACGTGGGTTGTTCCCTTCACTGCATGCTGTCCTTCTGCAGCATTGTTCCCTGGAGACACTGGTGCCTTTTGTTCCCCAGACAGCTGGTGCATCACTCATTCCTCCTTAGAGACTTTCTTTGAATGCACTCCTCCCTTTCTCTCCAGACCTCTCAGTTGCTGGCAACTCCTTTCATCTAGATTTCAGTTCAGTGAGGCCCTCTTACCACTGCCTACTGCCCTGTTTGATTTCTTTGCGGTCCTTACCATTATATATTATATATAATGCAATTATATATATTGCAATTTCTTAAGTTCTGTTGTTCAGGGAACTTGTCATTGCCTAGAAGGGTGTTTGGCACATAATAGGTGAATACTCAATAGGCATGTGTTTGAATTTTAATTCTGACCTTTTGAATCTGTCCTCTGAGCTAACTCTGAGAAGCATACTCAGCTAAGGAACAATGGCCAGATGATGAATGGCCGTATGTAGAGCTGAGGGCAGGGACCGTGGCAGAGTGCACAGAGGGCTGGTGCCGAACACTGACCCTGTAGCATGAAGAAGCACGTACAGTTCTATAAACTTAGGTATCCTACAAATAAAATGCCATGTTTCCTCTATTAAGATTGCAGTAATTATTCACATTTCAGGAATTTTGTGAGTATTTTAACAGACAATCAGGATGGGCTTCTTGGTGCTTCTATTTACCCTCATTCCACTAGAAATAATTTAGGGTTTAATTTGCTATTCTGTTTATCTTTAAAACTTTAGAAGGAAAAGTTTCTGTTGTTCGTAGTATCATCAAAAACAAACATATTAATGTACATCTATAATTAATATATTGGAATAATACAAGATCGTCTTTCTAAAGTATCTAGATGTTGAGAATAATTCAAGATTAAAATCAAAATTTAAACTAGAGATAAATTAGGAGATCCCTTATTTATCTTTGTGTGTGTATTTGCCAGATGGTGACTACTATCTCTTACAGGTCTTCTAAATTGCTGGCTTCATTTATTCATTTAAACTTACAAAAGATAATTTTTACTGTTTATTTAGCAATAAACCTTTTTCAGCTTTGTAAATTATTTTTCTTCTAAGATAATTTCTTAGTAACAAATATTATACTTTATATTTCTTTATTATTACTGTAAAAATAGCAGGTTTCAAGCTTTTATAAAATTTGGGAATCTTTCTTCAAAGTTTATGCAAGAATTCCAGAATTAAAAGAAAACTGTATGAAGTGAGACAAAGAACAAGGGCTGTTTTACACATATCAGATAAAATTTCATGGTAAAATGCTGATTGATGACAGCTTGGATATTAACTCCAGAAACATCAAGCATTTTACTCACAGAATCTCTCTCTTTTAAACTTATGTTTTATAACTTTTTAAAGATCACATAGTACCTACAAGTTGATCTTTAAATCTTACAGTGACTTTTGGCCAAAAGCAATACAATTCTAACTTCACCTGTCCTATCAGATATGCCTTTTTATCCCCATAACAAATGTGCCAGGTAGTAACGCTGCACTAAGAGGTCAGAAAAATGATGAGGTTATGATTTTCATTTAAAAAACTCAAATCGGAAACTTCCTCTTACACTTTCCATATCCTTGCTTCAATTAGCAAATGGAATATCATTTACAATATCTGTTATTACAAGTCCTGTAGTAATAACCGAGAATCTTGCTTAGAATCACAAAAATCTGAAAAAGTGTACTTAACTATTAACGTACTATGACCTCATTTTAGCCTTATTATGACATTTCTAAAATAAAGTTTTAACTTACTCTTTTCTATCCTTAAGGCAGCTGTTGAACTACTGCAAGAGGTCTTACAAGTTATATAGGCATTAAGCATGTTTGCAGATGATATATATATATAACATATTTCAAACATGGATGCACTTTTCTTTTTCAAATGTGTGGATGTGTTTGTGATGAGTCACTGAAAATAATTTATGTCGTTTTACATTTTCTCAATGATACCGAATATATAACTAAAATCCTATAATAGTACATGATGCAAAAAGTAAGAATTTTTAACATGAAAAATGTTCTTTGGTGTCAAAAAGGAGATTTCTTGCAGGATGGCAGACAAGGATAACGTGGATCCTTAAACTGTTATAAAGTCTAATAAACACCAAAATGTGTTAAATTCAAAGTTGAGGTCAGGAAATCCTCAGATGCTAGAGATAAAGACAAAAACAAGAGTCACAGGGTGATGCCGCATGACTCTAGGCTGTGTCAGACACAGACCAGATCAGACGACTGGAAATGAGCTTTTAAAGTCTCAGGAGTTCAGGAAAACAGGGTGCTTGGCAAGAAAAGGGCTGAAACTCCTGCACCCAACAGGACCCTTGAAGGGCTGTCCCACTTGTGAAAAGAGGACCAGAAACTCTCTTCCCATGAGTTTGTGGAAATAGAAAGAGAGCTTAATGTTTGACAAAGCTCTGGATGGGAAAAACTTCATCTGAGAAACAGAAACCCAAAGGAATTAAGGAATTAATCAAGGAAGTCAAGGAATTAAGAAAAAAAAATTGTTTTCTGACCACTGAAAGGAAACTTTTGGGGCCCAGATAAAAGCAAATACAAAAATGTTAATACTTGCATAACAGAAAGTATCATTAACCTTAAAATCCAATAGTTGTTTGGAGAATAGACTGGCCGCAAATGAAAAGAGAAGAGGGTTCTGGATCACAGAACTGAGGGACCAACAGAGTCAGCACAGGGAGATAGGGCAATGGAAAAGATGCAGATAAGTCCCAACCTGAGATGCTCCCACACTTGATTCATGGGAGTTCCAGAGAGGACAGAGTATGGAGAAAGGAGGATTTGGAGAAATAATGGTTGAGACTCTTTCAAAATTGAATAAAGATGTGAATTTTCAGATTAAAGATGCATATATAGATACCTTTTTGATAGAAAAACTATAAAACTCCAAAGTCAAGGAAAAGTTTTAAAAGCAACTAGAAACAAAAGGCAGATTACATATAAAGGATCAAAATTAGACTGAAATTACATTTCTCATTAATAAAATAGAGGCCAGAAGACAGGGTAAGAATCTTTCAATGTGCTGAAGGAACAGTAATTGTTAATCTTCAATATACTCAGCTAAATCACCATTCAAAAATAAAGACAAATTAAATGTATTTGACCAAGACACAAGACTGAGAGGTTTTTTGTTTGTTTGTTTGTTTGTTTGTTTGTTTTAACCCAAGGATCATCATCCTCACCAAAGGATAAAATTTACTAAAAAGTGGAATGAACACAGGACAAAGAAGTGAGACTGAAGAGATAATAGTATACAAATTGTCAAACAAATTGATAAGACTAAATAAGCATTGACTATAAAAAATGTAAAAATTATTAATTACAATGATTTAAAAGTGAATCTGTAGATACTAGGAAGGAAAAGTACAGAAGATGAGAGAAAAATGATCTGAGTCAAAGTAAGGTCCTTTTATTGATAGGGATGAGGATAAAATTGTTAACTTTAGACTTAATTAAGCATATTAAAGTGCAAAGATACACACTGAAAGAACAGAAATAAAATTAACTTTCAAGAGCATAGAATGTAGTAGAGGGAATAAATAAAGCTCTAGCAACCTTACAGAAGGCTGACTAAACATCCCACCTACCTCCAGCAGAAAACAGGGAGAGAAGAAAATACATAGGATGAATCCAAATATATAAGTAATCATAGTAAGTGTAAATGGATTAAATTCTCTTGTTAAAACATTCTCAAAAGAGGGAAAATATACTTTAGTTATAAATTTGTTTATAAGAGGCACATTCAAAATATAATGTCAGAGAAAGAGGGAAAATATTCTTTAGTTATAAATTTGTTTATAAGAGGCACATTCAAAATGTAATGTCAGAGAAAGATGGAAAATAAACGTATGGTAAAAAATGATAATAAGTGTGATGTAGGATAAATTCCTGGAAGAGAAATTGCTTTATCAAAGGGGGGATATATATATATATCCCTGATATATATATATATATATATATGCAGTATATATGTATTTGCAATTTTGATAGATATTGCCAAGTGGTGTTTCACAGGGATGATACTAAATTATATTTCCATCAGCAAAATATGAAAGTACCTGTTCCTTCATTGCCTATCCAAAGAGAATGCTAACAAAGTTTGATTTTTGACAGTATTATAGGTAATTTCCCTGTTATTTTAACTTGTATTTCTCTTACCATGAGAATAATCACATTTTAAAGATATTTTTATATCTTTTTCTGTGAATTGTATTTTCATATATTTTTGTTGATTTTTTTTTTTTTTTTTTCCTTTTTTTTTTTTTTTTTTTTTTTTTTTTTTTTTACTCTGGTATTGACCTTTTTTTTTAGGAGCTGTTTTATATTACGGGGATTCATCTTTTGTGTGTGATAGGAGTTTCAATCTTTTCTTTTGTCCTGCAGAATTTTTGTCTTAGAATTTATTAGTTTTTTATGGGTCCTGAAGTTTGAGTCATCATTAGAAAAGTTTTCCTCCATTTTGTAGCAGAAAGAATAGAAACAATTAGAAAAGACAATTTATAATTGTTTACTCTAGTACTTTTATGATTTCTTTTCTTTACATTTAAATCATTAATCCATTTGTAACTTTTCTTGGTGTAGGTATGAAGTATGCTTTTTTCCAAGTGGCCTCCCAGTTGTTCCAATGTATTTATTTAATAGTCTTCTACTGCTTAGAAGTTTCACTTTATCAGAAAGCCCTATGTCTTGACTTTCTATTCTATTACATTGGCCTTTCTCATTCATGAACCAGTACTATTTTAACTATCACAACTGTTTAATAGATTTTAATATCTTGTAGGCTAGTCCCCCTATTATTACCTTTTCTAGTCTGTTCTATTATCATAATTTGTTTACTTTTCAATATGAAATTTAGGCATAAATTTTAGACATAATGTTTACTTAGTGGATCTATATAAAAACTTGCATTCAATAATTAGATAAAACACATTCTTTACAAGCATACATGAGAGGGTTTAGAAAACTAAATGAATGCTAAGACACAAAGTAAGTCACAAGAAATTCCAAAATACCTTTGCTATATGTAAAATTTTTTGAAGAAAATTAAATAACAAATCACTAACTAAAAGATAGCCAAACTTTAACCTCCATACATTTGGAAACTTAAAAACATTTTAAATTACTCATAGATCAAAGAGAAAATCCTTATAGAATAACAAATTGAATCACAGTGAAATCACTTAACCTGAAAGAACAGAAAAATGCCCATTTATACAGACTCTTTTTGAGAATAGAGAAAAGAGGAAAACTACACAGCTCACTATATGAGGCCAGCATAACCTTGCCACTAAAATCAGATAACTACAGGCCAATCTCACCAAATCAAAATAAAATAACAGGCAAATTGAATTCAATAGCATGTTAAAAATTATGGCCAAACTGACTGTATTGCAGAAATATCAGAATATTGCAACATCATGTTTAAATTTTTAAAGGATGAAAAATTAGATCATCTCAGTAGATGCAGATAAAGCATTTGATAAAATCATTCATTAAAAAATAAAAATGCTAAGGAAAAACCTACAGCAAATATCATACTTTATGGTGAAGCTTCAGGAACGTTCCCATTATGGAAATATCCATAGAAATCCATAGAAAAGAGACAAGAAGATTGTTATCATCGTTTCTATTCAACATTGTACTGGAGGTTCTCGCTAATGTAGAAAATAAGATACATACAAAGATTGGGGGGAAAAAACCTCTTGTTATTTGAGGATGTTATGGCTATATAGTATACCGAGAGAATCTATAAGCAAGTTTAATTAGTAAGAAAGTTCAGAAAAATTGCTGCATAAAAGATCAACACACTAAAAATAGTAGCATCCCTATATGCCATTAAAAATTGTTTAGAAAAAATATCTTTTTTAATGTCCGCAGTAGCAAGAAATGAAGCAAACAAACCCTTTAACGTAGCTAGTAATAAAACTAACAGTCAATGCGCAAGACTTTATGGAGACAATTACAAAAGATTATTGACAGGGCTTCCCTGGTGGCGCAGTGGTTGGGAGTCCTCCTGCCGATGCAGAGGATGCGGGTTCGTGCCCCGGTCCGGGAGGATCCCACGTGCCGCGGAGCGGCTGGTCCCGTGGGCCGTGGCCGCTGGGCCTGCGCGTCCGGAGCCTGTGCTCCGCGGCAGGGGAGGCCGCAGCGGTGAGAGGCCCGCGTACCGCAGAGGAAAAAAAAAAAAAAAAAAAGATTATTGACAAGTATAAATGGAAAGCAAGAACAGTCTTCTATGAACAGATGAATATATAGACTATAATCATGGATGGGCAGACTGAAACTTATAAAGGTGGTGATTTTTGTCCCAATTAAGCTACAAATTCAACCTAAACTCAAGGCAGCTTCTTCATTCTTAAGGAGAGAAGCAGAAGATTTGAGAGGCTCAGTGACCTGTTGGGACCACTTTCCAAGCAGTGACAGAGTGAGAATCCAAACCCAGTGTTCCTTTCCATAGACCTGTTCACCTTTGTTTCACTGTCTTGATGGCTTGCTGTTTTACTACAAATACTGAAGGCTTTGTCTAGCTGGAAGATATTAATTACTGAGTAACAAATCTGGACTTGGGAATGGAGAATCAAATTATTTTATGGAATAACCTTATTTCAAGTTTCTGTCAGAAGTGCTAACAAGACAGCTAAAGGTCAGTTGTAAGCAGATCTCGAATTTATGCGCACTTAACCTTTATTACTCAGGAATTGTGTGTTCCTAACTGCAGCAGTCAATGAGTGATGCTCTCAAGTATAATAAATAAAAAGAAATAATTCCCAGTTAAAGGAATCTCCTAAAACTTTTAAAATAGCATTTTTTCTTTTTTACGTTGGGAGGGTGGATGAAAAGGAGTAAAATATGTATTAAAATACATCTTTGAAGTTTCTCTTTCATTTACCACATTTCTGTATAATGCTAAAAATAGTATAATTTTGTTGGGGTAGAGAGGGAATAATTATATTGGGGGATAACTGATGTTCATTAAATAGAAGAGCAAGAAATATATGATAGGCCTAGAAAGTTCTAGGACTGTTTTAGGAATTGAGACAGAGTTAGAAACAGATTATTTGTGGCTTTTACCATTGGTGTCAATTGCAAAGCATGGCATTATTTTACAAAAACTCTCTATGAATTAGATAATTTACTGTGAACTTCAATACACTCAACCAAATAAGTAGAATTAAAGAGGTTTGGAAAGGGTTGATTTAGGTGAAGTTAATGCCGTGAAGCAATTTTAAGAAGAAATTACTGTGGTAGCACTACTGGCTGTCTCTTACATCAGCATATCATTTTGCTATGTATATATTTTGCAGGGATTAGCTACAAATTTATTAAAGTTCTTTATTCTCAGGAGTTCTTATATTTCTCAAATTTTACGCCCCCCCCCCCAAAAAAAAACAAAGCAAAAAATATGCTCAATCATTGAACTAGTTATAGTGCTGTGCTGAATGTTGGGGTGATGGAGTTAGTGAATAGGAATAGAACATGAAAGTGTGTTCAGAGAAATATGACTTATTTCCTTGGATTCATATTTTACTATTAACAGTTTGTTGAAAAAGTAAATTAATGACACACTCCCTTTATGGAGAGCAGCCTGGGATTGGAATCAGGCAGATCTGTGTTCAAATCCAGCACTCGTATGTAGTGAGTTCTATCACTTTCAAACTGTGACTAGTAGAAAGTTACTGACCTTCTCAGGGGCTTAGTTCACCATTTATAAAAAGATACCTAATTCCCAGGTTTATCATAAGGATTATACGAGATACTATATAAGAGATCCACATTCTGGACATACAACAGGCTACAAGTTCAGTTTAGGATATAGACTATGAGACCTCTGGGTGGACATGGTTCAGTACTAGTGACTTCAGAGTCATTTCAAAGAGATCATGGTCTCGTAAGAGTGTGAAGTGAGAAGATCTTCAAGAGAACCTGTGAGGACTGTCCTCAGTGAGAACAGAAGAGGCAGGGGACTTGGTCAGGGAGCTAAAAGAATCATGCAGAACAACCAGTGTTCATGAGCTTTGCATTAAGGAAAAATACGGCTTGAATGCTTTACTAACCCGTCACAGTGGAAGCAAACGATAATTATTTTATTGGAAATATGAAAACTGACAAAGTTTATGAAATAAGGTACGTACATTGTGAAACTCGTCATGGTACTAATTGTTTCATGGCAATATAAAAAATGTTTCTCAATGAGAGGACTATTTACAAAGGAACTTGAACCATCTCGTGGAGACCTATTATCACCACGTAGAAAGACTGTTCCTCTATCTCAAATACTCGTGCTAGGCCTGTGCGTGGCGTGGCAAACTTCCTGGTCTGTGAATCCATTCTCCATTCTGTGCAACACTCACGGGAGGAGGGGAGTCATGAGCAGAGGAGGGTACCTGGGAAGAACCTAGAGTTAAAAACATCTCCTCGGGCTTCCCTGGTGGCGCAGTGGTTGAGAGTCCGCCTGCCGATGCAGGGGACACGGGTTCGTGCCCCGGTCCAGGAAGATCCCACGTGCCGCGGAGCGGCTGGGCCCGTGAGCCGTGGCCGCTGAGCCTGCATGTCCGGAGCCTGTGCTCCGCAACGGGAGAGGCCACAACAGTGAGAGGCCCGCGTAAAAATTCTCCACAGATTTATCAAAGTTTTATTTCATTTCTTTTTAGAAAAAAAATACCCTTAGGTATGCTTCAGTTTACAGGCTGTTTATATCTTGAGGTAAAACTAAAATTAGAACATCTAATTGCTCTTCTCCAAGTACTGAAAGAATGGGACTGTGTACTTGGGTAAAGTGAAAAGAAAGGAGAGATAATTTTGGTGCCCGGAGCCAACGGGAAAGGTTTCAGGGGAGATGCCACCAAACTACTAGAAAGCACTTCAGTTTGCCTGATCACGTTTTGGCGTTTGTAAGGCAAGTTGTTAACGTGAACTGTGCGTTCTCAGTAGGGAGGGAGGCAGGATGGAGGAGTAATGGCATGTGGCTCTGCAGTGGAGTCATGGCTCCTCTGTGACTAGCAGATGACCCCTCCCAAACTACTCCATCTCCTCACGTCTCAGTTTCCTCATCTGTAAAGTAGGACAATAATAGTACCTGCCTCCCAGGGAATGTTGTGGGCCAATCCGCATAAAAAGCTGAGAACAGTGCCTGGGTGGTAGAAGGGATCAATAGGTGGATGCTATGAAACAAAGGAGCCCTCTGTTGTTTTCATTATTGAGTTGCTTCTTTATCAACTGCAATTGTCAGTCTAGTTCCTCTATATTGACTACATTCTTTAAATTTTGCTCCATTCCTTTGTAGAGGAAAAAAAAATCTTCTGGGTGTACCAACATTTTCTTAAACTATTCTGGTCCTGCTGTCATTTTGTTTAAAGTGACTGAAGAACAGAAGTCATTTGTGAAGGACACAGAACATTGAGCCCAGAGAGCTCACAGGTTAAAGCGGGGTGTGCACATCAACGGCTGCCAGTGATTCAGGGGACTTTCAAGCAGGTCAGAGTATCTTTACAGAAAATGACACCAGCTTTCTGTGTTTGCATGGTATAACAATAAATCTAGGTGATAAAAACACAAAATGCTGAAAACTCCATCTTTATTATAAAAAACACTGCTATTCGTAATAACATATGAATGCAAATATGTATTACATCACATAAAAAGACGGCAAAAATGTATATAAGCTGGTCAAATAACTGTACCTAAAATTATTGTTTCCACATTTATCAGCTGAAACCTTTGCGAAGTTTTAAATGAAAAAATATTACCTGCCTCATTGAATCTCTGCTTCAGAGTGTAACCTTAGGCCACATACCTAAGTGTACTCCTTTTATAGCAGATGTGATATTGACAATCAAGTTATCTTGACATTTTAGAATTGTACACCAGTGACACATGAGAAAATATTCAATCTGTACACCAGGCTGTAATTCCGGAAACAAGCATCTTATATCACAATATCTGAGCAGAGCTCTCAAAATGTTACTTTGTTTTCTTTGTCATGAGAAAGACTGAATTTCTTCCTATGTAGTATAAAGAGCATTTCCTTTAACTCAGTGAAAGTTACAGAGAAAATTCAAAACCACACAGAGTGAAAGGCTCATTTTCGTTCTTCTCATTATACAGTTTGGGGAGTTGGTATCTCTCTTCCTACAGTGAACTCTGCCTTCCCATGTCTGTTAAGACAGTTTCTTTAGAGAAGATCAAGCATTGCTATTTAGGAAGTTCTTTGCAATTCTTTCTATCTCTAAATTCCTTGCACCGCCTATTCTCTCTACTCCTGGGTTCCCTAGACTGTGCTTATTGCTTTTTGTTATTATTTTTACATGGCCACTTATGTAGATATTGTTATGCCATCATGTTTCATCTGCAACAAGGTTTCTGCAGAGATATCTGCATGCTCCCTACAGACAGGGACTGTGTTTGGTTCACTGTTGATGCCTAATATCACTTGCCTCCTATGAGTCTTAAAATTTGCTGCAGAAATGGATCATTTTTAGTTTGGGAGTAAAAACAACACTCAAGAGCAATGGTTGGTGAATACCCATTTCGCTGTACGACAAACATGGTCAACTAAGATACCTGATTTGCAAATCCACAAAATATTTAGTTTTTATTAAGAACTGTGGGATCCATAGTTTTGTTTTGTTTTGTTTTTGTTTTTGTTTTTTTTGCAGTACGCGGGCCTCTCACTGTTGTGGCCTCTCCCATTGCGGAGCACAGGCTCCGGACGTGCAGGCTCAGTGGCCATGGCTCACGGGCGTAGCCGCTCCGCGGCATGTGGGACCTTCCCGGACCGGGGCACGAACCCGTGTCCCCTGCATCGGCAGGCGGACTCTCAACCACTGCGCCACCAGGGAAGCCCGGGATCCATAGTTTTAATGACTGCACCCAGGTCAGAGGGCCTTCCTTGTCCTCCACTCCAGGAAGAGCGAAGTCTTTGTAGCACCAGTGTATTTTGTATATGCCTCGACCAGCATATTTATTAAGCTTAAATATTTGTTTACATTCTGTCATCTGCACTAACTTGTGAGCCCTGGATGCCATATTCCACCCATTTTTTTGATCTGTAACATTTCATATTAATTCCTGGTGTATAGGCCACCTCATGTTTGTTGAATGAATTAATCAATGAGCAGATTCTCAAATGATCCCTTGACTCCAGTCTCTCTTGTCTTTTGTTCATTCTTCAAAGTGCTGCCAGAACCTCCTTTCTAAAAATACATTCTGTTTTATGTCACTTGTCTGCAAAATGTCCTTCACCAGATGTGTACAGGATACACCCTAACCTCTTCACTGTGGTGAACTCAGTTCTTCGGAATCTGTCCCCAAACTCTCTTTCCAGCTTCATGTTCTGACATTTTGCTCTCACAACCTAAGTTCCAGTTACATCAAATATCTTACTCTTTGATGAATGTGTCCTGCTTTACTGTATGCCTGGAGTACTTTTTCATTTTTATGTTTATTTATTCTTTATGAAAACTTATGAACGCTGCATCCTTTCCACATAAAAGTAGTTAAGATTATTTTGGAGCCTAAATCCCAATTCTCCTCCTGCTTCTGCCACTGATTACTTGTATGTCCTTGGGCAAGTCACCTCAGTGCCCTCATTAAAGTGGGGATAACAGAGGCATATACTTGAAATGTCTGTTCATGTCTGTTCATTCATGCAAATCATCTAGAACAGTGTCAGGTACATGTTGACCATTCTTATTATCGTTGAGCTCTTCTACCATAGCATTAGACACATTATATTATAATTACATAAGTAATTATTAAATGTGTATATACCCAAATATTTACCTCTTTGGTAATATGAACTAGATCTCCTGTTGCTTTTCCAGCTGGAGTGGGGAAGCAGGAGGAAGCTCCTTCCATCCAGGGATGGCATAGAGGTGGGGGAGGGGGGATGGTGAAGAGCAGGTGGTCAGTGTTAGAGTCCCAGACCCTTCCACTCAGGATGGGAACCGAGTGTGTGTGTGTGTGTGCATGTGTGCAGGCATGTGTGCTTACGGGTGTGTTGTAAACAAGAGAGGGTTGAGGGACATCCTAGGGTACATGAGTATAGTGCTTGCCAGCTGTGCTTGGTTTTTCACAGCACAGACCAGGGAAGTTTCAAGTCACAGCAGAGACTGGAGGTGATGGCTCCAAGCCAGACAGGATGGCAGACTCGGTTGAATCTCGGTAGCACCCCTGTGAGCTGAGCTTGGGGGTCCAGCCAGCAGCTAAGCTTCAGAAGCAGCCATCAGGCATTGTCCATGCCAAAAGTATAGACCAAGAACCAATTTCAACCATGGATATCTCCACAACAGATAAAAGGACAGAGGCCCACACCCAAGGACCCTGTGAGATGACCTGCAAGCTCAACTAAACGTCTGTGGGAACGAAAAGAGAAGGACGATATGAGGTTGATTCCAAACAGTGCATCACTCTTGGGATGCCATCTGAGTTTCCTCCTGCACCTAGGTGATGCCCACTGGGAAGGAGGGATGGGGGCAATGGAAGGGAAACATTCAGACAGGGTCGGTTTCAACCGCCTCTCTTCCCCCATCCCCCATCTCTGAGTAAAACTGGGATCTCTCCAAAGCAAGAAGAGAACAACTACAGGCAATAAAGGGGCTACAATGTTTTGTACGCAGGTGGTGTTACTCCCAGCACCCCTCAGTACCCCAGGACACATGTGCGCACACACACCCACACATACACTTGTTTACAATTTGTCTCTCATCAAGTCTGTCTCTCTTTACGACGGTTTCATATCCAGACCACAACTTAGCACGTCACAGGGGCTGTCACATAGACTTGGATGGATGGATGGATGCATGCATGCATGGAAAAATGAGTAAATGAATGAATGGATTTATCTTTAATTTACTCCATATCCTATCTGGATCAAATGTCCTCTATTTTAGTGTGTTTTTCTGGGAATTTCTGAAAAATATGTCAAGCAAGTATTGCTTTCAGACCTCCTGAATTTAGTCATCTGGGAGCAACATGTCATTTTGCATGACTTTAAATCATTCATTTCACCCCCTTTTGATTCACAAGTGAGAACCAGAATTCCATTTAGGGTAAAATGACTTGCCCAAAGGCAGAAAGTGATTGAATTGCCCACTCATCAGTCCTAACTTATTTAGGCTCATTGTTCTTTTTTCCAACCGAAAGGGGCCTTTGATTTCATTTAGTCTCCTGCACTTTCAGTTCATGAAACGTGTCAAACAAGGCCCAAATTATTAGGTCTATTAGATCCTGCCTCGTTCCAGGGTTATGTGTTATGACCTACAATATGCAGCCTGGCAGTTTTCAGAATGCTGGTGTTTGTTAGATTCAACACAGTGTATAGTTATATTCCAACTCTCTTCAAGGCCTGGAAGTATGGGAAACAGGAGAGCTAAGATATTCCTTAGTGTTAATTCCTGATAGTCTACATAGTTTTCATATATAGAGGGATGGAAAATAGAGAAGAAAAAATTGAACAAAATAAGTTTGAAAATATTTCAGATAGTTAAGCTTTCAGTCTTGCAATGTACTATTTGCATTAGCAACTAATTTTAGTAGATCCATTCAGCAAATTTGAGCAGATTGATTTAGTGAATTAAAATATTAATCATGTCATTATATTATGATTAGAGGTAAGGAACAACCAAAAGTAATTAAAATTCAAAATCATCAGTGAGGGCTTCCCTGGTGGCGCAGTGGTTGGGAGTCTGCCTGCCGATGCAGGGGACACAGGGTCGTGAAGTGAAGGTAGAGACCACATCTTTACTATCATTCCTTCCAGTGATGTGCTGGTAAATGTGTTAACTACTGGCTCTTGGAGAAGAGAGTTCTGATGAGTAGCATTGGATGATTTTTGTGGTGTAAAAACTCCCACCATGGCCGGTTTCAATCTACCAATTTGAAATCAGTGGATGTGGAGTTGGGAAGAGACGCTGTCACAAGCCATAAGAAACCTTATGCCATGACTTACTGTATCTTAATAGAATTTTGGCTAATTCTATACATACAGAGATATATATGTCTCATATAAAAATTTCTCATATACTTCTCAAACTATATACTTCTCATATCATATAACTTGATTGGCCATGAAAATCCACAAAATGTTGGATCTATCTCCTGACTGCCTTCAATCTGTCTCCTGACTGCCCTGACACTCTGACCTTCTAAAGCACAGGTAGAGTTTAATATAAAAGTGATGCACATGGGGCTTCCCTGGTGGTGCAGTGGTTGAGAGTCCGCCTGTCGATGCAGGGGACACGGGTTCATGCCCCGGTCCGGGAAGATCCCACATGCCACAGAGCGGCTGGGCCCGTGAGCCATGGCTGCTGAGCCTGCGCCTCCAGAGCCTGTGCTCCGCAACGGGAGAGGCCACAACAGTGAGAGGCCCGCGTACCACAAAAAAAAAAAAAAAAGTGATGCACATGTGATTCTGATTATGTATTTTACATCAGAACAAGATTTCATCTCCTTCACTCTAAATGAAATAAAAACAACTGGCTATACAAAGAAATAGGAACATGGAAACAACCTAAATGTCTATCAACAGGTGAATGGATAAAGAAGATGTGGTACATATATACAAGAGAATATTACTCAGCCATAAAAAATAATGAAATAATGCCATTTGCAGTTACATGGATGGACCTAGAAATTATCATACTAAGCAAAGTCAGAAAGAGAAAGACAAATACCACATGATATCATTTACATATGGAATCTAAAATATGACACAAATGAACTTATATAAGAAACAGAAACAGACTCACAGACATAGAGAACAGACTTATGGTTGCCAAGGGGGAGGGGAGGTACGAGAGGGTTGGAATGGAAGTTGGGGACTAGCAGATGTAAACTATTACATATAGAATGGATAAACAACACGGTCCTATCATATAGCACAGTATCCTGTAATAAACCATAATGGAAAAGAATAATAAAAAAGAAAAAGGAAAATGCAAGCCAGTAAATAAATAAACTTTATTTTACTAAAGTTGTTAAAACGAATTTTCCTCCTGGTTTTACAAAAGATCTGGCATCTTTTATGATCTGGTATCTTTTATGTGATTCTTTTTCCTTCCACTTTCTCTTGTTCACAATTACTTTCCTCCTGCCCCCTATTTACTGCTGGAAGGTCTGAAGCAATGACCCAGAAATTCCTACTCAGCTCTATCAGTTAGGCTTAGTCAGCAGCATGAATCAAGAAGTCCCATGTTAGGGCAGCTCCAAAGTTGGTTGGCTAATTAAATGGTTCAACACTATCATCAAGGAGTCAGCCTATTTCCAGTTTTCTTCTGTGCTATTGTAGAGGGTTCAGCTGGCTTCCCTCCTAATCACAGAATGGCTGCAGAAGTTGCAGGAATCACAACTAGCTATAAAAACATCCATAACAGAAAAAGAAAATAATTTTTCCTTTTATCTCTTCTTAATAGCTAAGAAAATTTTCTCAGAAAAATACAATTCCCCTTTTTACCTTTAGAATTGACTCAAAATCTCTTTACTAAGCAATGCAATCCAAATTACTGGCAATGAAAATGTATTTACCACAATTGTCTTAGACTATCTTTATCTCCTGGTGATAAAGGAGAGAATAACTGGTGGATAAGGTCATTTTTAAAAAAATCTGTTACAGACAGTAACTTTGAGAAATTAGAAAGATAGACATAAATAGACCATGACATGCTGGCTTAAAATATTTGGTATATTATATTCCTACAGCAACTTACTACAAACTTAGAGGCTTAAGACAACACAAATTTACTATCTTATAATTCTGAAGCTCAGAAGTCCAAAATGGGTCCTACAAGCTAAAATTAAGATGTTGGCAGAGCTGCAATGGTTTTGGACGCTTTCTTCAAGAATCGGTCTCCCTGTCTCTTCCAGCTTCCAGAGGCTGCCTGCATTTCTTGGTTCACATCCCCTTCTTCCATCTTCAGGGAATATCACTCAACCTCTGCTCCCACTGTCACATCTCCTCTCTTGAACTCGGACCTTCTTGCCTCCCTTTTACAAGGACCAACTACATTGAGTCCAGATGGATAATCCTCAATCAAATCTGCAAAGTCCCTCTTGCCATGTAGGGTAACATTTTCACAGGTTCTGGGAATTAGACGTGGATACCTTCTGGGGCCATTATTCTGTCTACTTCAGTTGTGGGTTACAAAATGACACTCTCTAACAAATCTATAAGAAAATGGTTATATTACTTCAAAAGTGAGACTTGAAACTGGAGTGACTGTACTAGGCATGAGAAAAACTGAGATTATTGCAATGCCTCCTTTTAGCATATACATGGCCCAATAAAAATTTGTAATTTCATATCACACAAAGCATTACCAAGATCTTTATACTGTTGAAGTCATTTTCAATAATTTTAACTTTATACAAAAAGTAGAATTTTTATCAGTTAATTAAATTTAAAATATTGTGGGTATGGAGCCAAGTTTACTCCTTGGCAGAACAGAAAGTAGTGGTGAAATCTGAGACACTAAAACAGGTCACTGTGGACCATGAGCTCTCTCCCAGGGCTACATGATTCTGAGGAACAGCTGTATTAGAACCTGCATTTTACATGGCCCTCTGCCCGCCAGTGGAGGGGCAAAATGATCAAAATCTAACTTTGGAAGGTGTGAGTTGAGCTCTAGAATGCCCACAGAGTGCCACTAGATACTTAGAAACCTTCCACAATTTTGATACAAAACCATACCAGGAGAGATTCTCATGAGCCTGTGACATTTAGATATGGACCCAACGATAGGTGATCTTAGAAAGACTTCTTTCAATCAGGTATAATTTAATTTTTTCTGCTTATATTTCCCTGGCTTATTATAATGGGACAGAAACTAGATAATAGCTGTTAATTTATTTCTGCTTTATTTGGGGTGCACCTCTGCACCACTTCTCCCAGCCTCTTTTGGGGTTTAGGTATATGACCATGTGACTGACTTCTAGACAACTGGGTGTGAGAGCAAATGATGGGAGCTCTCTCCAGTGCTGGACTTCCTGGGTGGTTCTCATGCTTTTGTCCTGTCCCTCGGCTTGAGGCTGGGGAGCATGGCTGGCCTGGAAGCCAGTGATGAAGACGGTGAAAGCAGAGACGGAGGCAGAGACTGGCAAAACCACCAATCAGCTTTCGTTGTTCTATGCATGTGAAGGAGCCCCATCCTACTAGGTTTATGAAATGAACACCTGCTTCCTTCTAAATTTTGCCTTGACCATGAAAAGCATGAAGGAAACTTTATGAAAGTTACTTCTAGATTATTCTCCGCTGAACCTAACATGATATCTTCTAGGGGAAAATCCACGCGGGCCTCTCTCGAACTGTGGGGTTGAGTTGTTATATCCTGTAGAGACTGAGTAACGGAGAATTAAGGAGCTGATATTCTAAAGCACACATATTAGGATTCTTTTATTCATGTGAGGTTAAAAAAGTACATCGAGAATCACCTGGAAAATGTTCCCCTAACCTAGACAAAGGGGCCCATTAAATTAATTCTAGAAATTCAGTTGAGATTTTGAAACAGTGATCTTGAGAGAAATGTTTCCAGATTTTAGCCAATACTTTTCAATTTACTTGCATCATTAAATATAGCATAATTTTCAGAGTAATGAACATGATGTTGTACAGAAATTAGATCTTCTCAGTATTAAAAGATGAAAAAAGCTGGAGCAGTCAGACAAACCTAGGGCAAAAAATGTTCTGCAAACCTCAGATAAATGAGAAGACCTGCAAGCAGAGTTTGTATAAAGCTAATAGATGCAACCAGAGTCACACTCTATTTCCAACCCAGATAAAAAATAAATTTCTCATCCTTGGATTACGTGCATTTCCATTCAAATCCACCGCAGCTTTTAAAAGATGCAGACACCTTTCAGACAAACCTAGTGGGTTCATCATTCATCCTGAGTGCTCCCTTTTGTAGGAAGCACAGGAGGATACTATTACTTATCCCACAGTTTTGATGACAAATGACCTACCGACCCCACGGCTTCTAGCAGGTGAACAATCCCAACAGACAACCTGTGAAAGACTTGCCCCGGGGAGAAGCTTCTGGATCATCTTAAATTTGCTGTGACATCTTTCTGCCCTGTCTCTATGTGCCCTGGCATGTGCCTCTTTCCTGAGGTTTTCGGCTGTGCCACACTTCAGTCATTCAACAAATATTTACTGAGGGCTCCGATGTGCTATAAACTAGGAACTCTTGGTAGGAGGTGGGTACAATTCTCCCTCCCCCACCCAAGGAACTTACAGTCAAATGGAGAACACAACCAAGTTAAAGAATGCTTACATGGGTGTGATGGGGTAACGTGGGAAGTGACTCATGGGAAACAACTGTCTGCTGTCCTGCCAACATGTAATTACAGCCACCACGCCATGGTAACAGTAGGACTTTGATGTGTTTCAAACATTTAAAAATATATATTGCTTTTTTATTCTAGCATATATCTGGCTATTATGTGTCTTCTTGCTTAACGGTGTTACAAATGTTATTAATCATTTTATAAAATTGTTCTATCAAAGCAATGTAACAATTAGAAAGGTCACATTTGATACAACATTAACAGTTAAACTGCACCTGAATAATTTGAGGGAAAGTATAGTATTCATTAGTGTCTGTTATTAGATAAACAAATTCCGTTAACTGTGAAAACAGATGAGAGTGGTAGCTCCAACTGCAGTTTTAAGTATCCTGTATTGCTTAAGTGTGAAATAAGCAGGGAGGAAGAAAGTTACTTGACTATGGTCTGCAGTGGAAGGCCATTGGCTGGTTAAAAACATGTAATTTTTCCCTCCGGGTTCAAATTTCTGGATTTATACACAAGGCTTTCAATGTGATAGGCTTTTATTTTGTTCTCCTTTGTCAAACTGATTTTTGACTTTAAAATGCCTTTTGTTCTGCTCTTAATTGTTTAAATTGGCCATCCTTTGCATTTGCCAAACAAACTTTGAGCTCTTTACTTGGGGCCTTATCATGAGTATGGTGGACCCGTCCTGGGCAGTTCCGCTCCACAGGCACCTGACCCCCAGCTCGGCCCTGCAGGCTGCTATGGAAAGAACCAGTGGCCCAAGATTCTCCAAGGGAACTGGCGTCTCGGCGCTGCCTGGTTCGTTCCCCCGCAAATCAAAGGGAAAACCTCGATCTTGAAATTCTAGAGGAAAATAAGTCCTGAGTACCTTGATTTTTAATGCTGGCAGCAAATTTCATCCATATTTTACTCTCAAAATTACTACAAAGTGGTAGAGAACGGCTTAGAGAGCTAAATAGTCATGTTGACTCTTTCATTTATTTGAAAACAAGATCTAGATGCTTTGTAATTCTTCAGTAAGTAAAAGTAAAAACATGAAAAAAATTTGGAAAGATCTCTGAGAACAGTAGCCCTTGAAGACCAATACTCACAAAAAATTCTCCCTTTCCTTTTTATAGGATATGATAGTATCAAGGAAGTGGAAGCAGGAAATGATTTAAGCAAATTCAGTGTCAATTTATTATAAGGAAACCATGACCCAGGACAAATCTAAGGAAATCTCATTATTCCTAAATCTCTGACTTGACACACAGATTTTTAAAATGTTGAAAACTGTGAGGACAATGGCAAATAATCCACCAATGTGTGGGTTCAGTGCTACGGTTAATTCCATTACGTATAATAATGGATGAATCACTGGAGCAGGTAATTAGAATTGGCATACAGCCTACTTAGCTGGAATTCAGTGTTTCTTGGGACACTCGTGTTAGTGAGAAGCACGTTCTACAAAGCTGCTCCAGGAGAGCCAGATTCCCTAGTTTCCACAGCACAACGAGGAGGCCCCTGGCTGCCATACTTTCTTCCAGGTTATCCCTGGAATCTTGCCAGGAAGTGTCCACTCTAACCTCAGGAAGGGCTACCAGTGCCTCCACCAGTGAGAGAATCAACAGGATGAAACACAGTATGAATGTGAGGCTACAAAGAAGTCAGCTGGAGACAGTGAGCATTCTCTTCCACGTGGTGCATGTTATATTCTATAATTATAAAATAATGTGCTTATCTGTTGTTTATCTGTCTTCTCCACTAGACTGCAGTTCTATGAGAGCAGGGGCTAAGGCTGCCTGCCTTGTTTATCATTAAATTCCCAATTCTTAATATAGTGCACATGATTGAACACCTATTAAATGCTCAGTAAGTATTCGACGAGAGTTGAAATGAACAAAAGGGTTTCTGGCCCCAGCCTCCTTCAAACGGCTCGAGTCCATTTTGCTCCCTGTGGCCAGTAGCAGTCCTTTATCGGCTGGGCCAAACAGAATTGAGGATGGCTCTAAAGAGCACCAATAAGCTTACTGGGCTTAGCCTACCAGCAGACAGTCAGTAACTAGTTGCACATAAGCCTTCTTAAAATGTACACATTCTAGGAAGAAGAAAAATATTGGGGGGTATTAAAATGGACTTTTAATAAGATAATGTTATGATAAAATGAGAAGTTATAAAAAGGAAACTCATATTTGGGGCAAGTACAAGGAGGATGCCTCACTCAGGAAGGCAGGCTCCCTTGAGGCAGGAAGAGAGTCCCGGGAAGAGAGGCCAGGAGAGTAAAGATGGAAAAGTTTGTGAATGTTGCCACTGGGCAACTGCAGGGTTCGGGGGGCTGAGGCTTAGGCTAGAAAGTGAGGGGCAATTAGGAGAGATGAGGCTGGACACAGGGAAGGAACGAGGTTATGAAAGACCTTGCCATGAGTCTCAATTTTATTAAGGAGGAAATGGAAAGATACTAATCAGAGGAATGAGAACCTGGATCTGTATATTCCCAGGATGAACAGTTAGGCTGGGATGTGGAGGACAGACTGCGAGAGACAAACCTGAAGCTGAGAAAAACGCCGACTTCAGTCCAGATGCTGAATGAGAAAATGTGGTCTGAACCCAGATGCTGAATGAGAAAATGTGGTCTGAACCCAAATGCTGAATGAGAAAATGTGGTCTGAACCCAGATGCTGAATGAGAAAATGTGGTCCAAACCTGTCGAGGTCAGTGGGCATATGGTAAGGGGCAGACACATCTGAGAGATGCTTAGGGGAGAGAAGTGAAAGGTAGAAGTAAAGGACTTAAAAGTGGGAATAAGGAAGAGTTTATGGCCAAGGATAGATCCTGGTTTCTATCTTTGGCACCACGTGCATGGAGCTGTCACCCCAGTTGGAGGCAATGATGGAGGGCAGCTCTGTGAAGTGACAGGGGATGGGAGGGGGTATGAGGCCGTGATTTCCATCGTGGACATACTAAGTTCTGAAGTGGCTACTATGCACCACGCAAGCGAAGTGGAGATGTCCAGGGGGCATCTATATGAGTGGGCTTGGAAGGTAGGAGACAATTCTGGGCTGAAGTGACAGATCACCAGGTAGAGTGATTACAGTGAACCGGAAGAGGCTCCAGGACCGTTTGCTGGGCTCTACCACAAAGAGGGGGCAAACAGAAAGATGAGCCCTTAGCAGAAGCCTGGGGAAAGAGCAAGGCAGGAGGATGATTGGACTGTGAAGCCAGTGAGGGAGGTGTGCAGGCAGGAGTGTGACTGACACAATGGGTGACAGCAACAAGGATTTGGAGAAGACGGTGAAAGTCCATTGCTGGCATTTTGTTGATTGATGATGGCAGGACTGTTAGAGGTACTGGACAGTAAAGAGCAGGTGGGAACTTCTTAATCATCATCTTCTTCCTCTCCTTCCTTCTCCTCTTCTTTCCAAATATGACATTTTTAGAGTAGTTATAATACTAAGCTTGTACTGAAAACTATCACCTGAAAGCAATGGATCTTTCAGAATAAAACTCTGAAAAGGGGGAGGGGGATTGTCTCGGTGACTTATTCATTAGTAAATAAAAGTAAAAATGTGACAAAATTAAGATAGATTACTAAGAGCTGGAGCCAGAAGATAGCAGGACTGCAATCCTAATGCAGGCTGTTGAACTCAAGGGAAGCACTGTGTAGAATATCCACTGCTTAAACTGGTTTGGGTTCATTTCTATTCATTTCAACCAAAAGAACTTTAAATAAAGTATAATGTCATTTGCCTCTTAAACTAGATGCAGAAACCAGGTTGGAGGGATATATATGCATGTTTGGCTTTATTTTTATTGTTTTTATATTATGAGGGTGACAGAATGGAGAATAGTTCAAGAGCAATTCCAAGTTGGCTTTTTTTTTTTTTTTTTTAAATAATTGGTTCATAGCTCCATATGTTGTAGGATTTCTTCTCTTCCCCCATAACTGACAAGGTGACTGGTATATTCACATAAGAAATATTTTCACATTCATAAACAAGTTATGCTAATTATCAAAACTGTTTTAATTAAATCTTGTAACAGCTGGTCTGTGCTCTTGGCAGTCAGCCATAAGTTTGCACCATTCCCTGAACTGGCGGAGACTGGAAGTATTATGTTTTCTTTACATTGTTATCCTGACAGTTTAAATGAAGAGCAACTTGTCTGAGTAATTGTTTCCCATAATTAAGATTCTCAAGGGATTCCTATTTTTTGCCAGTGCAAAGATATCTTGCCAAAGATATCTGAATTGGCCATGGTGCTCATTTTGCTCTATTTGAGGAGGTCTCATTTATCTTGAGAACATTCAGAAAAAGTTCCTTAGCTACTGCTTTTAGCACAGGAGTCAGTGTCTATAGGCAAAGGGGAAGAACATGACAGTAGCATTGTTTTTGAATCTCTCCCTATCCCATCATAAAAACAGACAGAGCAACTAGGACAGCACAACCAAAGCCTATATACAAAAGCTACAACAACACAGTGTGCAAGGTGCCCCCTGGCCCTCAGAATCTGCGTCAGTGTGCAAAGAGCTAGGATCCATGTGGCATCAGCTGTTGTGCAGGAGGAGGCGGAGGATGGAAAGTGGAGTCCCCTGACCTGAGGACTGGAACTTCCCCAACAGATGCTGGAAGCAGCACGTGAAACTAGGAGAGGTTTGGGCCACTCCGAATCATGGAGAGTGAAGGGGTCTGAGGAGAGGTCTGAAAGGGTTCTTGAACATAAAATATCCTGTCCCTTCTGGTAAGAAGCCCTACTGAGGAGAATTCATTGGAATAGAATCCAAATTGAGCAGATCAGCCCAGGTCAAAGGAGGAAAGGAAAGAGAATGTCCAGCTAAGAGAACAGAAAGAAGGCAAACCATAGAAAGTACAAGGCCATTTTTTTAAATCCCTGTGTAGAGACAGTAGAAGAAGCTCTAGAGCTGTGAAGCTTGAAAAGCTATAACCTGATCAATGCCTCCCTTCTGAAAGTGTAGGGAGATAGAAAAGAACTGTCAAATCTCACACAAAATCATTATTTTACAAAGTGAATAAGAAGCATAATAATGTAACAGTAATGTAGAGACAGATAATGAAAGTATGCTAGCAAGACATGCCCCCAAAGAGAAGAACCTGTAAGCTAATGTTTCAAAAAAAGATAAAGTAGATTTTAAATAATAGAAGATATTAAAAAAATGATTAGAAAAAAATTCAAAAACAAAGTGACAGAACTCAAAAAGAATTTAAAATGCAAACAAACAAAAAAGAAAATCAGAAATGAAGCCTAAATTGAAAGAAACACAAGAAAGAATAGTCACGGCAGATAACAGTTTAAGAGAAATAGAAGAAAAGGAGGAACATTTTAAATATCAAAACTCAACAGAGAATGATAAAAAGGAGTTAAGAGAAAGTGACAGATAAAGACAAGAAAAGTGACTCAGTAAACACAAACTCCCAAGAAGAAACCCAGAGCAATAGAATAGAACATGTACTAAAATATAATTCAAGAAAATTTTCCTTAAAAAAAGATAACTTGAAACAACATATTGAAAGGGAAAATCATATTTCTGGAAATTTTAATCCTAAAGACCAACACTGGGCCATATTTTTTAAAAATTACTGGAGCTAAGCTAAAAATAAAAATAAAATCCAGGCAAAATTACCATTTCACGTGTAAAAGTTGTCATCATACTTTGTGACAATTTTGCTTTATGCCAGAAGAAATGGAGTAACTCAAGGGAAAAAAATGTAAGCCAAAGATTTTATACCTAGCTATAATAACTTTCCAATATAAAGTCTCAAGCAAACTGTTAAGGAATATTCAGCAACTCATGGACACAACCTAAGGACAATTTGGAGCTCAAGCAACCAAATGTCTGGAAAGGCATTGCCATAAGGATTGGAGGTGAGGATGAGGTATATATTTACCTGTAAAATTAAGACTGATAGTTATGAGGAGAAAGGATGATATATAACAGCTATATACTTTGGTGATACAGATATAGTAGAAATATCAGAACATGAGGGGAAGCAGAATGGGGAAAGTATGTGAAAAATAGAATGATCTTGCTGAATGCCATATGGCTATTACTCCAAATCAGATGCTGTGCAAGGAGGGAATGGAGAGAATTCAGTACTTCCAAAAGTATGGTAAGTATGCTAGCATTTTTCTAAGCAAGAGAAATATGAACACACGCACATAGGCCTATAGAAAAAAATAGAAGGTAGTTCCTATCTTTTTGCAACAGTTTCCTGTAGGGGATGGGAAGCAAAGGACAGTGACAGTGCTGCCAGATGTTAGGTTCATAATCTGTTTCTATTCTATAAAGAGAGCAATCCAGAGGCATGCTCTCAGGAATGTTATTGACTGGAATAAATAGAGGCTGTGTGTAGCAAGTCATGTAGAGAAGCCTGAATTTGAGTCTCACTCTTTTTTTGTTTTTTGGCCGTGCCGCGCAGCTTGTGGAATCTTAGTTCCCCTGACCAGGGATTGAACTCTGGCCACGTCAGTGGAAGCTTGGAGTCCTAACTACTGGATGGCCAGGGAATTCCCCTGAGTCTCACTCTTATACTAAATAAAGTACCAGGTGAAAAGGAGGAAGAAAATAGTTTTAAAGTAGAAGTAAAAAGAAACTAATAAAATGTTTGCTAGGTTAAACAGAAAAAGAGGAAATAAAATATAAGAATGGGCAGGCATTTTTAAAAGTGCTCTCTCCTCAAATATATACTCTACTTAAAAAAAATACTCTCTTTCTTTTAATCAGGCTTCCATCAACTTCTTCAACAACTACCCAGATATAATCTTTTCTCATTTTTAATATTTGCCTACCTCATATTTTTAAGCTTAGGTGTAAAGGATGCAGGATGTGATTTACTTAGGAAAGATAAATAGAGAAATATTAAAATTTTATCTTTCTCCTTTGGAACCTTAACCTCCTTTTAATACCAAATATGAATTTAAGAAGGATACAAAGAAGGTTCTTAATATTTTGGAAACATTTTTTTAGACCACCTCATAATGACCTACGCTATGGTCAGCTCTTAGGACCTATGAATTTGTAAATAATTGGTGTTGTTTAATAACTTTATGTGAGCACAGAATATAGACATAGGGAAAGTCTGATTGCAAACTCTGCTCTCATAATTTATTTTCCATGGAGGTATAATTGATATTTCATGCATGTTTATATGTATCATTGAGTACAAATTTTTATGTACAGTACATAGGCAGGTATAAAATAGCTCAATCATGATTTGTGTTTAGTTTATACTTTTATATGCTTATGTCTGCCTTCTTTTAAACTTTATGAAAGTGATGGTGGGCTCAAAAGAGTTAATACAGTAAAAAATAGACATGAAATAACCATTTAAAGAAGGAAAACAACTCTCCTGGCCATGAATAGTTTTCTAGAGGATAAAGATTTTGAATATATTTTAGGACCAAACATATTTTCTGATTTCAATTTTATATTAGTCAATGTACCTGAAATAACAAGAAATTCATATTGACCTGATCCTACTGACTTTATGAAATACTATCCAAATATTTAAGTTTAGTAGACAAGAAAGGGACAGACCTAAACAAGTTTGAATAAGTTCACATACCCAGCATACATATAGGTACTAGAACTTATACTATTATGGAATTCCAATATATTTGAACTCTTAAAATTTACATTTGCTGAAGTCCAGCTGAATAGCTAGCATATAGTGTTCAATAAAAAACAAACTTTGGTAGTTCTAGCTTTCCTGTCAAATAAATGAAAGATGGGAATGCTGCCATTTTGTAATTTCCCCATGTTTGTCATATCATGAAATTTTTTCTAGATCCTTTAGGCAGTATGTTTTATCTAAACCCCATATTCATCTTTAGAATCATTAACTAATGGGAATCTAATCAAAAGGTTTTTTTCAAGGATTTTACAGGTCTACTATCATTACAAATATATTTCCAGTTCTGTAAACAGGTTTAGCATAAATTTTCTAAATTAAGTGACCAAATCTGGTGGCAGACTTGAGGAATTAAAAAATAAAAAAAATAAAGAGTCTGGTGTTTGTCTATTTCTACTCTATGTTGCTAAAACAAAAAGACCAGAGGTTTTTGGACTTCCAGGAGTAGCTTTCATCTAATCCTATCACTTCTCACTTCTTTCTTTCCCTTCTCCCTGCCCCCTCCCCATCCTGAACATAGTTAATGATTGAAGAACAAATTATATCTAGCCCATTCCTCTTTAAAAATTATATTTAATAAAAGGTACATCAGGGAGAAATCAAATAACACTGTCAGATTTGAAAGAAACAGGCAGTAGAAGTTAGCTACTCAGAGACCCATGGAGAGTCTAGACACATGACCCTTGGAAGGTGTGCTGGCTGTTGAAAGAGCCGTGGGCTATGGTCTTGGGGGCATTTCATTCTTGTCTCCAGACCTTCCTAGATTACCACATGATGCTTCCCACAAAGTGATGGCCATCTTTTATGTCTTATTTGTTTAACAAGAGGGGGACAAGGAAAATAAGAAGAAAAGAAAAGAAACACAAGGTATTATATAGGTTGTGCCCTCTATCTTTGCTCAGGATTCAACCAAGCAAAGGTTTATAAAAAGTTACTAAGACTTAAACAACAATCATAATGTAATGATTAATCACTCAAATACATTGAAGATAACATTTTTTTTTTTTTTAAATAGTAAGGTATAGATTTTCTATACTGGAGGCTGATTTACCTTTTCATGTGCAGTGTGCATGTCTAGGAAATGTGCCATTATAATTCTTGATAATTAGGATATTATTCAGAAAATACTGGCTTATCCTATGATGTGCGGCTGCTGTTACGGGACTTTATCAGTTTAGAATTTGAGTTCAGAAAAGCTGATACAGCATTGCGTTTCTGGTAATGTAAAAGATAACTAGATGATTTATCTATAAAAGACAAGGCTTTTATTGTAGATAGTACCTATGGCTTAAAAATATTTTCAACAATATAATTCATTGTGGTAATTGGGAATAGTTTGTTAAAGAAATGCTTACTGAATTATATTTGAGTCAGTTTTTTCAAAATATCATAAAATTATAAGGAAGATGCTCCTATATGGCATATATTACAAAATTTAGCTGAGACTATGACAAATGGTGGAAAAATTACCCACATGATGTTATCACTTCACAAAACCACTTTTCATCAAGTATGCAGCTATTATATGATTTTGGCTTTGATCCAAAGTCAAGATTTGATCTAATTTTTAAAAGTTAGTTTAAAGCAATTTTTTTTCTAATAAGTCAATTCAATAAGGTAGAATTGTTTCTCTAGCCTAAAGAATAGTTTTCTTATCTATTTATAATTATTTAAATGTGAATACATTGTCCTGATTTTAATATATTTTCAAATAGTGTGAAAAGTTAGATGTGTTGGATTTTGATACCAATACAGCACCGAAATACATTTGTTTGCATGCCCACTTGTGTCTTCCAGAGTCTAACATGCAAGTTTGCACAGACTGCTCCTGAAAATCTGAGTTCCTCCATAGCCTGACATCAGATCATTTTTAGAAGGACCTCCGAAGCATAACTAGCTTAAGTATAACTAAAGGTAGCTTCAGAAAGGGAAAACCATCCACACTAACAGAAGGTAAGTTACCCCTAAGGTGAGTAGCAGTCCATGTAACAGCTATTATCGCAATCTTTAATCACTGATGTTATTGCAGGGCAAATATTCTTTATATGCCATGGTGAAAATATTACGTGAATTTCAATGACAGTAAAACTTTTACACTCCATTGTCACAGTGATTACTTGTGTGTTATGGCTACCAAGGAAAGGCTTTAACTCAAATCACTACCCAATTTTTGTCTAAAGCAGCATTGTCCAAAAAAAAATATCTAAGTCACCAATGCCAGCCACATCAAATTTAATATTTTCTCACAGTCAAATTAAAAAGTAAAAGGAAACAAGTAGTGTTAATATTATTATTATATTGTATTAACTCAATATATCCAAAATGTTACCATGGTACCAATACAGAAATTAATGTTTTGTATTCTTTCTTTCACGCAGTCTTCAAAGTCTGGTGTATATTTTATATTTTATAATTTGGACTAACCACATTTAGCCACGTCAACTGTATGTGCCTATGTGCCCATTAGCCGTATGTGGATATTGGCCACTGTGTTGGAAGTACAGGTCTAGAGGTTCAAACAGACCCTAAAAGTTTTGGTTCACTAAATGAACATTTACTGAGCACCTGCTGTATATCTGGAACTGTGCTGTGTATTCAAAAGTGTGCAAAGGTAAACAAAAGAATGTGCCTGCACTCAGGTGTTTACACTTTTGTCAGGGAAATGGATTAGTTACATGATTAGAGAATGATAATCAAACCATTTCAGTGCTTTCTTCCTGTAAAGTTAGCCCATTATAGGGTTGTAAATATGTGCACAGCAAAGTACAGCCTTGGAGGGCACATGCAGAGTGGGGCCTGTGACAGCAGCCCCTGGAGTTATGCTGTACACAGTCAAATACACAACAACAAGAATGTACCTCCTAGAGCTATGCACCCTGGTAGCCCTGGTGTGAAACACCTGTGGGTTTGAAACAGATTCAGATCTACTCTTTAAAATAACATATACACTTACGGATACATTATTGGTCAATTTCCAACTTTCTTGCTAGATTTTTGCTCTTTGTGCTCTCACTATTTGTCAATATTGGCAGTACAGGTCACTTTTCCAAATCGATTTAGTTCGATATGTCCTTAGCTCTTATTCAACAATAAAAAGCAAGACTTTATTTTTTCTAGCTTTCCAGATGCTGAGTTCCACTTGAATAAATTTGAAATGTCACAACAACAAATGCATTCATAATCCTGTTTTGACTGTGGGAAAAACATATTGACTAAATTTCTTTTGGACCTAAGGATTGAGATAAAAGGGGCACAATATGTTAATTGGGACAACAAATATTGAGCATGTATATACCAAGAAGTATAAGGTTTCCTTCTTGTCCTTATGAAACTGGAATGATGTTACCATAAACAACCCAGTTAATCCTTCCCAACTTCACCAGTAGAATCAATCACTCCATTACCTCTGTGGCAGAGTGATTGAGGAGGAGGGCCAGGGGTCACACTAACTGAACTTCTGTCACATGGAAGGAAACATCAGGAGTAAAGGAAAAGAGTTCCACCCTAATATCCAAGTCCTTCTGATCCTTTTTACTCTGCTCCATTTTGTCCTCCTATGGCAATCACCACCTCCTCACACACTATATGACTTAATTATTGATGTTATTATTTATTTTTTGTCTCCTCCAGGTAGAATGTAAGCTCCAAGAGAACAAGCAATTACATTTGTATCATACACTGGAGTCTCCTGCTTAGAAAAGCACTTGACACACTGTAGGCACTTATTGTTGAATGAATTAATTCATAATTTTTTCAGAATTCTGATGAGGAAGAGGGTGATATTTATAAAAAAAAAAAAACCTCAGAGACCCAAACTTTGAAGATGAGAGATAGACATAAAAAGAAAACTAACATAACAGGGATCATCTAACAATGATTGAAAGGATGTCATTGGACAGAAAATATGATTGCATGTCAAAATAAAGATACTGAAATTATTTTCTTGCAATACAAAAGGAGAATGTCTGAATGAGGCTCGTTAGGTAGGGCAGGTTTCATAGAGGAGGAGGCACTGTGCTGATGGATGAGTAGGATTTCACCTGGAGTGCGGGTATTCGCATTTAGGTCTATTTTCTTCCCCTCTTGTCACAGGGAAGGTCATCTACATTTAAGCATGCTAATTCATTAGCATGACCTCCTCATTTCTTTCTGGCAATTCTGAGGGAATGAGATACAAAAAACAACGAATAATGGACTTTGCTTTTATATAATACTAGATAAATCAGAATCTAGTATTTTGCTCATTAACTCTGTAAAGAATAATTAAATCACAGTTTAATCTCATCTAGTATAGCAAAACCAATTTGATTATAGTGGATCACTCTACAATCCTTTGGCTTTTAAATTTAATTTATGAACTCTGTCTTACAGCTTATTTGCAAAGGAATCTGAATTTTTTCTACTTGATGAAATGCTATTAGAAACTTAGATCTTCTAAATAACCTTCAATCCAAAACATTAACAAGGCCAGAATTTTAATTTCTTTTGAATGTGAATATTCTATGTTTTCTACTAACACAAAATCAGCTATGAAATGGACAAAAATATATAAATGCCTGAAGATATGAGTATCTCATTTTACTTAAATATTAATAATATGTTTCATGTCACTGAAAACAGAGAATCTGTAACTTTCAGTTCTTTCTACTCACTGAACTTAACCTTCTCTTCTTTTAAAAAAAATGGTGATGCCTTAGCAAATGAAAAAGAACTCAAATCTCATAAAAATAAAATTTTATAATAATAATAAAGCTTATACTTAAAGTTTTTCAGCAGCTTTTAAAGTATGAGTTTAAAATTCTATTGCCAGGAATGATTTAGCTTCAGGTGTGTAAGATTCCAGATGTGTAAATAACTCTATCACAGTTGGTTAATCTCCAATGGAATGGGCCACAGCATGGCTATTTAGCTCACTGCTCATCATATGAAGAAAGCAAGTGGCGAGATGTGCTAATAATTTCCATGATTTGGATTGTCAAAGAAATAATGCCTAGATTAAAAATTCTGGAGATAATCCACCCAGGAAAGCAAAATCTTTTTCTAAAGATCACGGGAAGAAAATCTAAGTGATTTTGCGGGGACTATGGTCTTTATTTTTATTGAAATCATTAAATGTAATGAACCACATCAATGCAATGTTGAATTTGAGATTCTAATAGTGCAGTGATTTTATACTTTCAATTCTGAAATTGAGATATTTCAAATATCTCAATGAGTGAAATGTTTTCTACATGAGTTAGCCTCAATAAGATGTGAAGAGTTACACTGACTTAGATTTTGCCAATTATCTGGATTTGTTGTTGTTGTCACATGGACCCAAGGATATGGGTCCACATGCTTTTTTAGTCTTCTGCTTTATAGAATTTACTGAATAAAATACAGTATTCCATTCTTATTGTAATTTTCCCAGTATCAAAACAAAACTAAACAATCAAAGACTTCTGGAGCTGGAAAGAATCTTAGAAATCAAGTTGTCATGGCCTTTTCTTTATTAACAGATGAAGAATCAGAAACCAGCCCAGGCAAAGTACTTTGCTCAAGGCTGAATAACTGGTTAATTAAAGAACTAAAGCTAGTTTGACGTTCACTTAAGGAGGCAAGTGGTTCCATGCTTCAGTCATAGATGATGTCAGGACATGACACACATGGATGTTTTATTTAGCAGGTTAGAAGACTCTTTCGTATTATCCAATCCAGACATTCCTCAGTCCCCCATTGTGTGAGGTGCTGAGTCACCACTCAGACAGGATGAATGAAGTTTCTGGTTCTCAGGGTCTTCTAGAGAATCTTTAGACCAGGCTTGAATAAGCTTTGGCCAAATTTCATTAAAACTTGAAACAAACTATTGTTTGTCCACCCATTCTTCTGTGTGCCTCTCAAAGTGAAGGAAGGAAGAGATCTATATAGGAGACCATCTGATATAGATGACCCTCCTCATCTATGAGTTTAGAGAACCTATGAAGTAATGCTAGCCACAAAAGATCATATGTGGATTTGGACGAAAGTCTGGTCTACAAAATTCTGAATCAACTAGCTGTGATTTTGCTGAAGAAATATTGCTGTTATATTGATTTTATTTTCAGAAGAGATTATGGACAAAAAATAAGTGCTGCGAAAGCATCTCACAGAAGTACATGTGGTAACCTATCTTTGAAGGGCTGAGCACTACCACTGTATATGTGTCTCCATGTGTGTACTTGAGTGTGTGAGTGTGTGTGGGTGTTGGAGAATAAGCTATAGAAAAACTTGGGACCTAAATGGATGCAGGAACACTGAGGACCTGCAAGGGTCTAGGTAAAATTTATCAAAGTCCCTGTTTTCTCTCATGTGCTTCTGAAGGTTGTAAACACAGAACAACAACAAGAGAAATATTCTAAGTAGTGTCCAGGAGCCAGAGAATTGAGATTTAGGAAACTTTGAGAGAGGGCAATTAAAAATAAACCATTTAGCAGTGGAGCCCCAGCTAAAGTGGGACTGCTGAGTTGCTGTTCTTCTGTGACTTGAAACCAAGACTCCTGGCTTCCCAGTAAGACGGCTGCCTTCTATTTGAGGCTGGTGAATGGGGATGGCCCCTCAGGAATATCTATTCAATCTGCAGATCAGTGACTTCCACATCTGACCAAGATGGAGAAAGATGAACCAGATTAACTCTAATGCCTGAAAAAACTAAAAATCCAGACAATGGTTCTGAAGACAATGGGCCTCAGAAAATGAGGCAAGAAATAAATGAGGTAAAACCTGCTATTGCCCCCACTCATTGCCTGGAGAAAGTTTGCAGTCAACAGAGCAAAGAGGAGGAAACCAGTGGTCTCCTTGAGTCAACAAGACAGAGCAGGGAGTCCAGGGAGCCTAAGGCAGCTGGAATTCCAGGGGAAGAATACAAAAGAGGAGAGAACCACAGAGATAGAGAGCTCTGTAGATGAGCAGTGGCTCCTCCAGAGTATTCAGCTGCGTTCTGAGTGGCTTGTGTGTGAGGAAACTACGTGAGCCTGAAGAAAGAGGCATCTGAGAACGTTAGTAAGCACATGCCAGGGAGCACTCACGGCTGGGAAATTTGCCTGTTACCACCAGTCTGAGTGGAAACCTCATAAATTGTAGGTCACTGGGTAGAGTACTCAGAAGGATTTGACTCAATAGGGTAAAATCAGCCTTCAGTGAAATGCTGCCCTGGTTCTACCTAACAAAGCTTAAAAGCAGAATCTAAAAGGACCAAACTCTGGTCAAGTAACTTGACTGTGTTCCAGAATAAAGCTACACCACATTAATAGAAATCCAAAAATATCTAGCATCCAATAGTGTTTTAAACTCACAGTGTTTTCACATAGCAGATATACAAAGAAGCAGGAAACTAAGACCCATGATGAGAAGAAAAATCAATCAATTGAAACTGATTCAGAATGACACAGATGATAGAATTAGTAGACAAGGATATTAAAACAATCATTTTAACTGTATCACATATGTTCAGGAAGCTAGAGGAAAGAATGGACATGTTAAGTAGACATGTGGGAGATATAAATAAATCCAAATTGGACTCCAGAAAGGAAAACTAGCATGCATGAGATGAAAAAGACAGTGGAAGCAATTAATGGCAAATTAGACACTGCAGAACAAAAGATTACTGTACTTGAAGACACAGCAATAGGAAGTATCCAAATGAAAAGGGACTGAAAAAATCGACAGAGCATCAGTGAGCTGAGGGATAACTTCAAAGAGCCTATTATATGTGTCAGTGGAATCTTCAATGGACAGAGGATAAGGAGGGAAGAAGAAGAAATAATGAATAAAAAATTCCCAGATTTGATGAAAACTATAACTTACAGATCCAAGAAGCTTAACAAACCTCAAGACCAAGAAACATGAAGAAAACCACACAGAAGCACATCACAATCAAATTGTTTAAAACTACTGATGAAAAGAAAACCTTAAAAGCAGCCAGAAAATAAAAAACACATTTAATATAAAACTAGGTGTCTTTACCCAACAAATATATCTTTCAAAAGCAAACATAAAATAAAGACTATTTCAGACATATGAAAGAATTAATAACCAGCAAACCTGCACTTCAAGAAAAGTTGAAGAAAGTCATTCAAGCAGAATGAAAATGATACCAGATGAAAATCTGGAGCTCTGGAAAGGAATGAAGAGTATCAAAGATGGCAACTATTTGGGCAAATATAACAACTTTTTTCTTATTATTTTAGTCTCTGTAAAAAATAATTGACTGAAGCAAACGTAGTAACAATGTGTTGTGAGGTTTATAATGTATAGAAGTAAAAGTTATGATATGGAACACAAAGGTTAGGAGGAAAGAAATAGCAGGATGCCACTGTAATATTCTTATACTATATATGAAGTAGTATAATACTTTTAAAAATTTTAACATGATAAACTATAGTATAAAGTTTATAGTATACAACTGTATACTATAAACTTTAAGGCAACCATTAAAATAACACAACAAAAACTCAGAGCCATTAAACAAGAAAAAATAAAGTCACAAAAAATACTTACCCCAACAAAAGATTTCAAAAAAGAGAAAAATTTAAAAACAACCATATCATAGTAATATTAAAGGCAATTAAATTAAATTAAAAAGCAGAAATTGAGAGAATGTATAAAAGACTAGGCAAAATTATATGCTGACTCCAAGAAACATACTTTAAATATAAAGACACAAATAGATTCAAAGTCAAAGGATGAAAAAAGTTAAGTAATGCTAAAGTAATCAAAAGAAAGATAAAGTGGCTATATTAACATCAACAAAGTAGATTTCAGAGCACAGAAACTTACCAATGATAAATAAGGTCATTTCATATTGATAAAAGGGTCAATTTACCAAGAGGGCATAACAATCCTAAAGATTTATGCCCCTAATAATGAAGCTTCAGAATACATGAAGCAAAAACTGATAGAACTGTGGGAAGAATTAGAGAAATTCATAATGATAGTCAGAGGTTTCAACACCATTCCCTCAGTAATTGACAGAACAAGTAGACCAAAAAATCAGTAAAGATACAGAAAACTAGGATGATATTATCAGTCAACTGATGCGAATGACACTATCAATCAACTGACCTGGTTAACATTTACAGAACACTGCAGTCAACAACAGTAGCGTGCACATTCTTTAATGTGCACACAGGACATTTACCAAAATATTCTGGGTCATAAAACAAGTCTCAATAAATTTAAAGCAATTCAAGTTATACAAAGTATGCTACCTGACCACGTGAAATTAAATTAGAAATTGCTAACAGGAAGATATCTGGAAAATTCTGACATATTTGGAGACTAAACAAAATGCAAGTGTCAAAGAACAAGTCAAAAGAAAAATTTTAAAGTATCTTAACTGAATGAAGATAAAATATATCAAAATTTGTGGTATGCAACTAAAGTAGTACTTAGAAGAAAATTTATAGCAATAACATCCCTTTTAGAAAAGAAGATGAAATATGTGAAGTCAGTGACCTAAGCTTCCATTTTAAGAAGCTAGAAGAAGAATAGAAAATGCAAAACAAACTGGGAAAACCAAAGAAAATAACAACTATCCCTGTGGAAATTAATGAAATAGAAAATGAAACAATAGTATGAAAAACTTTGTGTCGATAAATATGACAACTTAGATGAAACTGACAAATTTATTGAAGGACACAAACTATCAAAGCACACTTAAGAAGAAATAGATAACCTGAACAGTCTTATATATTTTTTTTCATTTTGTTTTTCAAACAAAACCTTTGAACAAGGTTTTATAGATAGTAAGTGGCAGAGTCAGATTTTGTGTCCAGGGTTGACTGATTCATAGCCCATGCATTTGTCTATATGTTACCACCTTGAACAAATAAACAAATGAACAAATAAATACATTCATACATAGATTAAATTTTCCTATATAAAAAAGTATATCATACACACTAGAATTTTATATATACTATATATTATAGACAATATATTTTATATAAAATGTTATGTTTATATGTATACATATTAGAAAACTATGCAATAGAAGCTCTGAAATTTTAAAATCTTTTCATGTGTTAGTTTGGGAAAGTAAAGACCAACTGTGACTTAAATTATAGTAAGAGAATCTTATTTTGTAAATTATACTTCAGGATCAATGAACTCAAACAGACTGATATGGTTTTTTTTTTTTTTTTTTTAAGCATGAGTTAATGAGCCAGTTGAAATGATTAGCCAACTATTAAGCAAGTCCAAGTGAAAAGAGCATGCCCAGTGCAGTCATGTAGCCCTAATTTGAATTTTGGTTCTGCTTTTATTAGCTGGGAAAAATTACTTAACCATCCTAAGTTTCAGTTATGTCATCTGTAGAAATGGGGATAGCAATGTTACCTTAAGTAATTATTGAGAAGATTAAAGCGAGTTTATTTAAAACACCTAAACCGGTGGCAAGCAGAGAGGAGGACAATAAATGACAGCTATTGTCATCAGTATTACTGCTGTGAGTGTTAGATTTCATTTCCTAATAAGTCCATCCAATTTTGGTTGTTGATAAAATAATTTCTGGGGAAAGATGGAAACAATAAGAAGTTAAAATTGGAGAAGGAGAGAGAGAGGTAATAATTAAGAAACAAAACAACAATATCCAGAAAGAAGCAGATAGAGAAAAAAAGTGAGATTTGAGTTGGAAGTATTTCCTTTCTTCCTTTATCTCCTGCTATCTATACTCCCAGATTTTTCCAGCTTATATCATTTCTAACTCTGTTACTGTTTTGCAAACAGACTCAGTTTTCTCTTTCTTTCATCATTAATATTTGTAAATTATGCAAGTAAAGTGAATAATGGAAGCAGGCTGTGTTATAGTCTTTCCCCACAGACATACTTTATTTGCATATTAATTGATGAGATGATTATTCACTTCCACACAAAAATTTGCTCTCTCCCATTTTTCTGGCAACATGCAGCTCACCCAGTCAACCTGGGCCCATAGAAATATTTCTCTACTTTAAGAAAAATAATAATGCAAACAGGATAACTAACATCAATTGACATTACATTATCACTTTGTGGTTAGAAGCAACTGGTGAGAAGGGAGAAAAATGGGGCACACGTGCCATCTAGAAGGGGGAGGTGTTACTTGCCTCTAGATATTTACTGACACACAGGAATGTGGGTCCAGTATTGCCAGACCGTGCAGTATTCAAGAGAAGCCAGAAATCTCGACATGGAAACTCTCCATTTTTAGATGTCTCAAAAAGTAACATGTCTCAGACTTATCAAATACATCTGAGAGCTGGATCCAAACTTCAGACCCTCTCACTACAGAGGATTTAAGTTTCTCCATGATTTGAAAGGCATTGCTGAGTAGGCCTACCTAATAAATCAAATAGAGTCTGATTACAAGAAAATGATTTGCAAAAGAGCAAATATCCATTTATAGTCAATTGATTGTTTATAGTAATATTCCCTATTCATTTTTCAATAAACAGAACTTCCCCTAACCACTCAACCAAGCTGTCTTACAAAACGCAAAGACATTTCTTTCATCTACTAATTGATGAAGTCATTCATTCATTCATTCATTCAATGACTATTTTTCTGAGCAGTTATTTTGATCAAAGCACTGTGGGCAACACCAAGATAATTAAGATACAGTTGAAGCTCTCTAAGTTTCTGTCCTTTTTGTTTTTTAACCTGAAAAAGACCTTTTCTAAAATCACTCTGTTGCTTGGTTCAAATAATTTTTCTTTACTTCCCTCTTTCTTTCACTCCCTATTTGTATATGTGGCATTAGAGAATTTGTTGAAGGTCGGATGGAAGGAAGGTGTCAAAGATAAACGTGAATCTTACTGAGAGTCAATCAAGATATTTTCCATGGAAAATATTATCTAGCAACAAACAAACAAATGCTGTGATGGTCAGCAAGCCAGAATGGCCCCTAAATCACCATGCTTATATTCAACATGCTCCACAAGCATTAATTCGTTGTCATCTAGATAGGCCTATAGTGTGTAATATGGGTCAACCTAGGGGACTTCTTAATTAAAAGTTCTTAAGACTTCCTACTTCCAAATAAATGATCACAATACTTTTCTGTCATTCTGAAAAAGTTGCCTTTATTCAGTTACAGCAGACAGGGTACAAAATGCTCTCAGTATTTTTAACATCATAGTCAGGGTTTTTTTCAACTCATTTACAACTCACTGCAGTGATTAAAGCAGGTTGCCTAACTCTCTTTAAACACATTATTTTATGCATATAGGATAATTATATTAAATGAGTATACTATCAGTGGACTTCTTGGATGAGTGAGTTTTCTTGGGCTAAACAAATGCCATAACGTATAGTAGATGATTCTGTTTTGCCACATTAGGCCAGAATTTAATCAACTTATGTAAAAAGTTGTCAACGAAATCTTATCAGTGTAATTTTTTATACTTTCTTGTGTGAATAAGTGAATTCTGTCTATTGCTTAAGCCCCCCAAACCAACAAACTAGATCATATAATGAAATCAAATTCCACCAAGAATCAAATACAGCGGAGACAATTTCTTAAAGTCGTAATTGTACTGTGTAACTAGGAAAGGGTATCATGTTCTTAGAAAGGCTGCTTATTTTCAAGTTATAAAATAGAGACTGAGTCAAATCAGACGTTATCGGCAGAGGTCTGTGGCTTCCTCTCCTTTTCTTCTCTTTGATTTGGTCTGATGGCTTTCCAACCTGTTAGTTCTGCTTTCCCTTTATTGGCTGTCACTCCCACCTCATTAAAAAAAAAGTCTTGGTTCACCCTAGTTCTCATGCTATGTTCTCTGTAGCCAGGTCTGGGAAATACGCATACCTTCAAAATTGCACGCACGGTGGAGAAGGCAGGTTTGTTGAATTCTGCAGTCCACATTCCACCACACGCAGCACTCTCACCTGTCTTTAGAGAACTGTGCTGTTGTTCACTATTCAGCTCATGGAGAATAGAGGAGACCCATTTCCTTCTTGTTTAACTTCATTAAATCTTTGGACAATGTATAAAATAGGTTACTGAATAATGAGTACCCCATCTATTTAAAAGTCTTCAACCTTCACTGCAGGATCCAGAGGACTCAGCTCTCCAGTCATACTGGGGTCTTTGCAAAGCCCACAGACATGCCTGATCTCTCCCATGGCCCCTGAGTATGCTACCACCTCTGCTGAGAAGGCTTCTCCCCTCCTCCAGACTCTTGCCTCTCCTTCAGAAATTGGGTCCAGGAAGCTATTGCTGGCAGCTCCTGCAGCTGGGTTAAGAGCACTCCTATGGGTTCTAGAAGCCCCCACTATTCACCCCAATCTCAGCACTCATCTCACTGAACGGTAGGTAATTTCATGTTTTCTTGTCTCTTTCCTCACTAAACCATAAGCTCTCCGAGGGCAGAGACTACATTGTTCATGGTTGTAGCCTCAGTACCTTATATAGTTCCTGGAGTATAGAATGTTCAATATAAACCCTTGAAAAAAAGTAAACAGTGATACTCAATAAAAATAATGCAAATTACCACTTCCTGAGTTCCTGCTTGGCCAGAGGCTCCCCTGTGTATGACATCCTAGTCCTTACAACAACCTGCTGTGTCCTCATTTGACGAATGAAGACACTAAGATAAAGTCAAGATACAAGTCCAAGGTCACAAACCAAGAAAATGCCAGAGCTACAGTTTAAATCCAGATCAACTGATCTTTGAAGACTTCAAACATGACAAAGTAAGGAGGCCACCACACTCTCCTGGGTAGGAGTGAGCAGTTCTGGTCTTAAAGGGGCCCTTTGGAGAAGCATAGGGTAGGGAGTGCTAACAGGGGCCCTGCTTACTCGAGAGCTGTGGGAAGTGGTCAGCATCAACACCCTCACAGGGTGACTTCCAGGAAAGCCGTTACCTGTCACGGAAACAGAAATGGCACAGGAAGAGGCCGAGGCCTTCCAAGGACCCACACGGAGGCCAAAAGGAGGGTAATCCGCTTTGGTGACTGGGCACTACCTACTGACTGAAGAAGCCTGATCCCATTTAGAGACTATCAGTCAGTTCTTCGATGGAAGAAGAAAAATAAATCTGGACTAAAATCTAGGGTCTAGGGGCTTCCCTGGTGGCGCAGTAGTTAAGAATCCGCCAGCCGGTGCAGGGGACACGGGTTCGTGCCCCGGTCCGGGAGGATCCCACATGCCACGGAGCGGCTAGGCCCGTGAGCCACAACTAGTGAGCCTGTGCTTCTGGAGCCTGTGCTCCAAAATGGGAGAGGCCACAACAGTGAGGGGCCCGCGCACCGCAATGAAGAGTGGCCGCTGCTTGCCACAACTGGAGAAAGCCCACGCACAGAAACGAAGACCCAACACAGCCAAAAATAAATAAATAAATTTAAAATAGTAGTGTAGTATTATAAAAAAAGAAAAAAAATCTAGGGTCTAGACTAAAATTATTCAGTTCACTGATATCTCAGATTAAAACCCAGTACAAGGATCTAAATTATCAGGCTAATCTAAATAGAAATCAGCTTACAGCTCACTCTTTTGCAGTCTATTTAAATGAATTCAACCATAGGATGTTACAAGTACATCCAGTTGGAGGTTTCTGGTACAATTGTGAGTTGTAAAATGATTACGAATGTAGGCATTTGTGTTTATAATTATGTTTCATAATTAACGTTCCTAAGTAATACTTTAGGTTCGCACCTCCATTTGCAGTTTCCTAAATGAAAGATTTCATACTGAAGACTGAAAAATAGCAGGGCAGGTCATGAATCACTAGGATTAATAATACTCCACTCAAATTTTGAAACACTTAGGTTAAACTCACAAAAGAATTAGTCATATTTAGTGGATTAAACCTTACATGGGAAGAGCAGACATCATAAAGTAAACACAATCTTTATAATTAAAATGTTTTATCTTATAGAATGCTAATCCTCTTTAAGAAAGGAAATTTTGTGTGCCACCATAATGTTAAGAAAATATATAGAAGCCTAAGCCTACTTTATTTCTGAATTTTTATCATGTTTAATTCAATTTAAGTTTAGGTGGGCAGTGAATACCCAATCTTTTATTGAGCTTCCACTACGAGTTGGGGCTTTGGCACACACTTTTCTGATACAGGTTACAATTAAGGTATCTAAACCTCGTAGGCCAGCGAACAGCTTGAGAGCCTTACAGTGCTTCACACAAAAGTGTTCAAAAGAATCTGCTGAATTAATGAAGGTGGTTACGTGAAGTGTCCAATGTTACTGTCAATGAGTGCCAGGGCCAGGATTTGCGCTCTGAGTCATATCAGTTCCAATGAGAGGTGAATGAAACCTTGACTGCTTCCTACCAATAAGAATGGACCTATCAGCAACCTCATGATATCCACTTATTTATACTTATTTCCAGACTCCTCCAGAACAATCCCTTCCCACCCTAATTATTTGGATATTTCAGGTCAAATATGGTTTTGGACTGATTGCACAAGTAATTACAAATGCTATTTTTTTTCCTATCCTGTCAATATGAATCTCTGTCCATTAGGAAATACAGCAAATACCTTACTATTTGGGTGTGAGAAAGAACAGACTGGTGCTCCCTCCTGTTGGCAGTGGCCCACAAGAGGACTACAAAACACAGCTGGCAACAGAACTGTTGCAAATTCCCAAATCTAGAGCCTTGTCTATCAAGGAAGGAATGATTACTCAGTAAGACAGGACGTGACAACTAACTAGACACTTTGGTGGAGCACTGTTAGATTCCCTAATTGATTTCATGTGCCAAAATCAACTCTAAATGATATTTAGTCTCACTGATGTATAGCAAGAAAATTGAAATAGTATAAAAATGAATATAAATCAGAAATCATAAAATTGCTGGATTTTACAATTAAACTTTGCTGCCTATAAAAGCATACCTGCAATATGAGAGAAAAATATCTCATATGGTTAATAAAGAATGAATTTTTGTAAATAAGGAAAAGAAATGCCACACTGCAAGAGAGAATTAGAAAAAGACATCTACATCCATCAATATGACATACTCATACTGAATATTTTAGGAACAACTTCCATCTTAAAAATTTTTTTAAACTAGAAGTGTTGCAAAAATAATAACAAATATCTATTCATATTCATTCTTTAAGAAAACGAAGGCCACAACAAAAGGAGAATCAAGGAAAGGTGAGCCATGTGATGGTCGGACCACACTCTCCTGGAGGCATTCTCACTCCAGGAACTTGGGTTCTCAGGCCTGGATGGCACAAGGACAGAAGACAAGTCCTTGGGTCCACGCAAGTGGGGATTTGGAATGAAGACTCCTGCTTAAAGCCATGACTCCCAAAGGATGGCCCCCTTAGTGAAAGGGTGGGCTAGAAATAATTCACCTTTGAGGGAGATAACAATAACAATTGCAACAACCAGAGCTCACATTTAATTAGTGCTTATGATGTACTGAACGGGTTTCCCAATGCTTTACATATTAACTCATTTAGTCTTCATGACAACCCTTTTAGGTAGGTTATAGTATTATGCCAATTTTACTTGGCTCAGAGAAAATTAAAGCTCAGAGAGGTTAAGTAACTTGTTTAAGGACACACTGTTAGTGAGTGTGAGATTCAGGCAGTCTGGCTCCAAGAAGGGAGAGAAAAGTCTCTCCTAGCAAGGAATTAGCATTTAGAATACAAAAAGGAACTCCTCCAAATCAATAAGAAAAAGATAAACAACTCCAGATAAATTGGGCAGAAGATATTAGTGGGAAACTCATAGATGAGAAAACATATATTGCTGAATAAATATAGGAAAAGATGTCCAACATGACAAATGTAGATTAAAAGTTATGACAGTGTCAATCATTGTCCTGCATGAGGAACAGTGGGGACTCTTTATGTCTTGCTGATTAGGATGTAAAATGAAATTACCACTTCGAAGAACAATCCAGTGAGTTTATCTGAAGTTCTCTCTTCTTTAAGACTAACTTGCTTTCAGGATCCATGCCCAGTCATCACCTCCTTCATGAAGTCTGCATGAACCCGTGGGCTCATAGTGACATTTCATTCCTCAGGTTTCCAACATTATTCTACTACTTATTGGAACACACGATTTGTTGCCTTCTGTTGGTAGTTTTCATGTGTTGCTTAAGCGCCAGGGTGGTGTTGTTTTGTAAGTTTTCATTCCTAGCATCTAAGTAGGAGCTAAATAAATATTGCTGGTTTGACTATAAAAAGGACTAATGTAACCAAATAAACCATATTTTGGCTTTCTCACTATTCCATTAGCATATGTCGGACACATACTGACAACCCAATTATAGTGAGCACAACATATCTTAGGGCAAACAAACCTTTAGTATTTTTGTCTTATGTAGACTTGCTCTGTATTTTCTTGAAATTAAAATTGAGCATGACATATTTTCTGAAGGAAAGTAAGAAAATGAATTACTGTACACTAATGTCAAGTTTTGTCTTTATCAGATCATTTTGAAAACTATGTTCATTCCTTTGAACATCTGAACATGACAGAGGCCTAAGGCTCTAATTGACTTTTGATAAACATATGCCTGAATCATTAAAATGTTTCAGTTTGTCGTACAAAATCTATATACTAAACAGGTATTAAGAGAGAAAACATAATCTCTCTGTGGAGATTACTGACTACCCATGACTTTCACTACTACTTACATATGGATGATTCTCAAATCCACATTTTAGCCCTGATCTCTCAGCACATACTCTTTCTCTTTAATTTTTATTTTTTTAACCTCTTGTTATAAAAGTAATATGTGCTCTGGGTAGAAAAAAATGGAAAAATAAAAAAAAGTTAAAGGCTAGTAGGATTACCCATAACACTACCACCAAGAGTTGAGATAATTACTGTTAATACTTTGATATGTAATTATTCTAGTCTAATTTATATGACATTTTACAAGATCAAGGTCCTACTGTGCATATAATTTAAATACATTATTTTAAAAACTTAACATGTCTTCTTTTATTAATATATTATTTGTAATTGCTATGCAATATTCCATTGAAAGGATTCACCAAAATTAACTAAAACAAAATTAAATAACCTTCCCCTATTTTGGGCGGAAGGCTTTGTTTTCCTCTCTTTCTGTTTCTCTGTTTTAGGCAACATCCTACAATGAACATCTTTGTAAATAATGATTTCTGTTGCCCCGTTTGGATCAAAGTGCATAATGAATCTTCCATATTTGCTTTGAAGAACATGAACATATTACCAAATTACTTCTCATTGCCTCCATCATGAGAACAGAAAGTGGTGTTTTAGTGTATCTTTGTGAGTACTGAATGCTTTCATCTCCGTCTGCCATTAAGACACATCTTCTGGCTATCCTAGGAATCCCTCCAAGTAAACATATTCAATATGAAATATTAGTCTCCTCCTGTACTACCCTTCTTCTCCTGCATTTGCTGTTGTGACTGCGAGCATCACCATCTAACCAGCTTAGGAGTCAGGGCTGTGGCATCATCTTTGCCTCAGATCTTTCTTATCCTCCATGTACATCAGAACAAAGTGCTGCCTTGAATCTGAGTCTGTCCCTTGCTCTGCATTCACACTATGGCTGCTAGGTTCAAGGATTCGTCTACTCTTGATTGGGCTACTTTAAAAGTTTATTGATTTTTTTCGTTGCATAACTAAAACATGCTTAGGGAAATGTATTGAACCCTGTAACGTAGAAATAAAAAAATCACCAATAGTCTCACCTCTTGATAGGTCCCACTTCACTATTTTGGTGCATCTCATTCTAGTATTTTTCTTACACAGATTATCTGTTTCTCTCTATTCTTCATGCCATGGCTATATAGAACCTTCCGTAGGACATAGCTGATCCTACCGCTTCCCTTCGTCAAACAGGTGACGGCTGGGTGACTGGTCATTCATATCCTATAAACTAAATCTAAACTCCTTCGCTTGCCATTCTAAGGCCTTTCACACACAGATCCATCAGATCCATCCATCCTCCCAGCTTCACTGCTTACTCTCCTTTTCAGCTCCAGCATCCAAGCTTCCAAGCTGCTGAACTGCTCTTTTTAATTCAAATAAACCTCTGTAATTTTGTTCCTATCTCTGTCCCTACGTAGATGGACCTTTCTTTTTTTATTCACTTTTAAAACTTTATTTTTTTTATTTTATTTTTTTTTTCGGTAGGCGGGCCTCTCACTGTTGTGGCCTCTCCCGATGCGGAGCACAGGCTCCGGACGTGCAGGCTCAGCGGCCATGGATCACGGGCCCAGCCGCTCCGCGGCATGTGGGATCTTCCCGGACCGGTGCACGAACCCGTGTCCCCTGCATCAGCAGGCGGACTCTCTACCACTGCACCAGCAGGGAAGCCCTAAAACTTTACTTTTTAAGAGTAGTTTTAGGTTCACAGCAAAATCGAGAGGAAGGTGCTACAGAGATTTCTCATGGTCCCCTGTTCCCACACATGCACAGTCTTCCCCATTATCAACATACTTCACTATAGGGCACACTTCTTACAACTGACAAACCTGCATGGACACATCATAAACACCCAAAGACCACAGTTTACCTTAGGGCTCACTCGTGGTGGTGTACACTCTATGGGTTTAGACAAATGTATAATGACATGTGTCTATCACTGAGTATCATACAGAGTATTTTCACATCCTAAAAGTCTTCTGTGCTCCACCTTAGTCACCCCTGCCCACCCCCAATACGCTGGCAACCACTGATCCTTTTATTGTCTCCACAGTTTTGCCTTTTACAGAATGTCATATAATTGGAATCATGTAGTAGGTAGCCTTTTCAGATTGGCTTCTTTCACTTAGTAATATGCATTTAAGATTCCTCCATTATTTTTCATGGCTTGATCATTTCTTTTTAGCACTGAATAAAATTCCATTGTCAGAATGTACCACAGTTTGTTTCTCTATTCACGTACTGAAGGATATCTTGGTCGCTTCCAACTTTTGGTAATTATGAATAAAACTGCTATAAACATCCGTGTGAAGGTTTTTGTGTGGACCTAATTTTCAACTTCTTTGGGTAACTACAAGAATCGTGACTACTAGCTCCTATGGCAAGAGTATGTTTAGGTTTGTAAGAACCTGCCAAACTGCCTTCCAAAGTGGCTGCACCATTTTGCATTCCCACAAGCAATGAATCAGAGTTCTTATTGTTCCACATGCTCACCAGCATTTGTTGCTGTCAGTGTTTTGGATTTTGGCCATTCTAATTGGTGTGTAGTGGTATCTCATTATTGTTTTAATTTTCATTTCCCTGATGACATATGATGTGGAACATCTTTTCATATGCTGATTTGCCATCTGTATATCTTCTTTGATGGGGTGTCCAGGTACTTGGCCCATTTTTTAACCAGGTTGTTTATTTTCTTATTGTTGAATTTTAGAAGTAATTTGTATAGTTTGGATAGTAGTCCTTTATCAGAGTGTCTTTTGTAAACATTTTCTCCCAGTCTGTGGCTTGTCTTCTCATGATCTTGACATTGCCTTTTGCAGAGCTGAGGGTTTTAATTTTAATGAAGTCCAGCTTATCAATTATTTCTTTCATGGATTGTGCCTTTGGTGTTGTATCTAAAAAGTCATCACCATACCAAAAGGAATCTAGGTTTTTTTCCTATATTATCTTGTGGAATTTTTATAGCTTTGCATTCACATATAAGTCTATGATACATTTGAGTTGATTTTGGGGAAAAGTGTAAGGTCTGTGTCTAGATTCATTATTTTTTTTTTTTTTGTCCTGTGGATGTCTGGTTGAAACCATTTGTTAAATAGACTATCTTTGCTCCATTGTATTGGTTTTGCTCCTTTGTCAAAGATCAGTTGGATATGTTTAAGGGGTGGGGATGGGGGTCTATTTCTGGGCTCTCTATTCTGTTCTATTGATTTATTTGTTTACTTTTTTCACTAATACCACACTATCTTCATTACTATAGCTTTATAGTATTTATTGAAGTTGAGTAGTGTCAGTCTTCCAACTTTGTTCTTCTTCAATGTTGTGCTGGCAATTCTGTGTCTTTTGTCTCTTTATATAAACTTTAGAGTCAGTTTGTCAATATCCATAAAATAACTTGCTGAGGTTTTGATTGGGATTGCATTGAATCTATAGATCAAGTTGGGAGGAATTGACATCTTGACAACACTGAGTTTTCCTATCCATGAACATGGAATATCTCTGTTTATTTAGTTCTTTGACTTCGTTCATCAGACTTTTGTAGTTTTCCACATATAAATCTTGTACATATTTTATTAGATTTTTACCTAAATATTTCATTTTTGGGGAGGGTGCTGCCTTTTCTCTTTATTCAGTTAAAATCTCTGCTTCAAAGCCCAACCCAAATCCTTAGTAAAATTTACCCTAAAAACTTCTTCAATCAAAAACTAATTGCTCCCCTTTTCTGCTTTCTATTCTCATGATATATTTTATTTATATTTCTATTGTAGCAATCGCCACATTTTTTGTAGTATATTTTATTATAGGTAGATGTAGTGCACTTTTTGAAGGTTTTTAAAAACAATCTATTGCTACTATTTGTATCAGGTTTAGTGTCCTCCACACAATTGATGCCTAGCAATGTTTATAAAGCTATATTTAGTTTAATTTATGCAAGGTCAACAAAGTCAGATCTTAAATGAGCCAAGTACTCTTTTGCATTAGTTTCTCTCTGAAGCTTGAGTAGCTAAAATAATATTTCCCTGTTGTTATTGCATAAGATATTTCTAAAGTAAAATAATTAATATATAAATATGCTTGGAGATTCTAAACAAACAAATGAATGTATATAACCAGAGTATTATAGTTTCCCCTAATTCTACCTTATTTATGACCCACTTCAAACCAACCTAATTTGATCCTGATAGAAAAACATCATGATAGCATCTTATTGAGATGTTTTCTTAATGTAAGGCAAGAAAGCAATTAGATCCCAACTGCCTTGCAGAGGAATGAAAACTTTTCATGTTTACTTTTCAGGGAGTAGATAAAACAATGGGGAATTGACTAGATAATATTAGGCACAGACTTGTAATTGGGACCTAATGACATGAAATATGTATGCAATATTATTAAAGTTATGCCAGTAATTACATTGGAAATGTGTGTGTGTGTGTGTGTGTGTGTGTGTGTGTGTGTTTCACAAAATGTCAATGGGAACTTGTATTGGGAAACCTTGAATCTTCTTAATATCATAAATTAGCTGAATGAAAGAAGCTACTATACTGACCAGCTATTAAATGCCACCATTTAACTGTATAGATTTCTAAAACTCTCAGCCATTTAATCTTTCTAAATACAAATGTTATCAGTTTATTATTTTTTCTCAATTTTTTAAGTTTTATTTTTCTGGTCTAAATATTATTTGCCAATTTTAGGCCTTTAAAGCCCTGGGTAAGTGGGGGGAGATCTTAATACTTGTTAATTTGTATTACTTAAGTAAACTTTCTAAACCTTTAAAACAGAAAGTACATAAGTGACATTAAAACTGGATTAATTTCAAATTTATAAGAAATGAAATCAGGGCTTCCCTGGTGGCGCAGTGGTTGAGAGTCCGCCTGCCGATGCAGGGTACACGGGTTCGTGCCCTGGTCCGGGAAGATCCCACATGCCGCGGAGCGGCTGGGCCCGTGAGCCATGGCCGCTGAGCCTGCGCGTCCGGAGCCTGTGCTCCGCCTCGGGAGAGGCCACAACAGTGAGAGGCCCGCGTACCGCAAAAAAAAAAAAAAAAAAAAGAAATCACATCAAACAATTTTAAAGTAATTTAAATTCACTAGCACTATTTTAAAGAGGGCTATCTGATAAATAAATAAAATAGAAAAAATAACATTCACTATTCTTTTATTAAATAAATAACATTTACTAGAATCACCTAACAGCAGGCACAATTTGAAAGCTAGAAGTAAGAATTATGGACTATTTGTGTAGATTGATTGAGACACATTTGTACAGAGCAGCAAAACTGCATTATAAAAATCCAAAGCCAAAAAAGCCATTCTGCTTCAGGTTCCCACCAAAGTTAGCGCAAAATCAATTCAGCTTGACATTTATTGGGACCTACTATTTGCAAGGCCCTGTGATAGGTGTTATAACAGATTTAAAATGATCAAGATATGAGTTCTACTTTCAAGGACCTAATAGGCCAGTAGATAAGACAAGCCATCTATGCAATTAACCATAACATTATATAGATGTGCTAAGAAATATGGTGGAAATAAAAACAAAGTACTGTGGGGTCAAAAAGATAGCAAGTTTCATTCCAGCTGATGGACTAGAGGAAGATTTAATTAAAGAAATGACATTGGAACTGGGACTAGAAGAGTGGGTAGGACTTAGACAGAAAGCAGTCAGATGGCTGGAGGGATGGGTAGTGAGAGGGTTATTTTAAGCAGAGGCAAAGAGTTGATCAAATAAATAAACTCCCAGAATTTAGATTGTGTTTGGGGAATTTGGTAATAATCTGGTTTGGTTGAAGTGGAAAATTTAAGAAGGGAGTAAATGCATTCTATACTGGTGGGATTGGGTTGAATTCATTTTAAATCTTTAATAGTGAAATAAACATACTCTTCATAAGAAATTAGGTGATGCTAAAAATAGGCTATTATCAAAACAATGAGAAAACAGGACATAATCAAGAAATATTTGTTTTAACTTATTTTCAATTGCTTTTAATTAAAAATTAATCAGAAGACTTGAGAACAGGTGTTCATAAAACCTATGCAATCATATGCAACTTATGGATTCGAGAATTCATGTACATTTATCTGAGAAAGGAGTTTCATCCGATTCTCCTAAGGGTGCTTCATCCGCAAAAATGCTAAAAATCATTGCTTTAGAGGAGACTGGTTAGTTTTAAATACAAGTAAATTTTTATGACTTTCTTTTCCTACCAAATAATGTAACATATTTAATTTGTCATGCTCTATTCAACTCTAAAGGATGGCACTCTCTTGCCTCCTCTTTGTCTTGCTTTTCTACTTTATTTGTTTAATTGTTTTGGAAGGGCAAAAATAAAGTACACGTTAGAGAAATCTGAAAATACAGAGGTGTATGAAGAGAAAGTTAACACCCTGCATAACCCTTTGCACTCATTCCTCCCACAACTGGGAATGTATTTGTCCACAGATTTTAACCTTCACACCATATAGATTTATGTTCACACTGTGTGTGTGCACATGAATGTGTGTGAGAAAGAGAGACAGAGACTGAGAGAGACAGAGACAAACAGATGTTCTCTTCTTTTTCTAAAATAAAAATGGTATTCTTCTAAACAAAAAGTACAAACTCTACACATTTTTGTTTTAATTTTTAAACAATGCACCATGGACATCTTTCCGGGTCAGTACACATGAATTTTAAAATTTATTTATTTATTTTATTTTTGGCTGCGTTGGGTCTTCATTGCTGCACGTGGGCTTTCTCTAGTTGCGACGAGCGGGGGCTACTCTTTGTTGCGGTGTGCAGGCTTCTCATTGCGGGGGCTTCCTTTGTTGCAGAGCATGGGCTCTAGGCCCGCAGGCTTCAGTAGTTGTGGCGCGTGGGCTCAGTGGTTGCGGTGCGTGGGCTCTAGGGTGCATGGGCTTCAGTAGTTGTGGCATGTGGGCTCAGTAGTTGTGGCTCGCAGGCTCTAGAGCACAGGCTCAGTAGCTGACGCGCACGGGCTTAGTTGCTCCGTGGCATGTGGGATCTTCCCAGACCAGTGTCCCCTGCACTGGCATGCGCCACCAGGGAAGTCCCCAGTACACATGAATTTATTATTTTAAATAACTATAAAATATTCCATTGCAGAAATATACTATAATTCATTTGTCTATTTTCTAATTGATAAGCATCCATGTTGTTTATGGTTTTGGGTATTTAAACGGCTGTTATAAACATCTTTATACACATATCACTACATTCAAGTGTTTTTTTTTATTTTTATAGGATTAAAAAATAAAGTATGATTGGAATGTTAATAAATTAATAGACATTGTAACATAATTTTTCAAAAAGTTTTAGCAATTCATATTCCTACCTGCAGTATTAGCAAATACCCACTTTGTTGTACCCTTGCCCAGGGATAATATTTTAAATATTTAACAACAAGCAAGGCAAAAACATTCAAGAACATTCAGGTGACATGCATTAACCTTCTATCTACCGCATACTGAAGATGGAAGGGTCTGACCAGTCAGAGAAGTGGGGGATAGAGTTCTAGGAGAGGAAGGGAGCTCGAGGTAGCAAATACTTATGAACTGAAATACTAATATTACAAGGGTCATATTGAACGTATCATGTAAATATCAGCCTCGCCATTGCTAGGACTGGGTATTACCAGAACTTTTTAAAACATCTGCAGAATTAATGACAGAAAATAATATCTCATTGGTATGTTTAATTTATGTTTCCTTAAGTTTTAGTTTAGAAGAACAACTTTTGGATGTCAATTTACGTTTGTTTACCTATTACTTGTTTAAATTATTTGTCTATTTTTATTTGTGCCATATACCTTTTTATTATCAATTTGAAGGAGCTATTTGTATGTTACTGATATTATCTCGATTGTTTACAATTACATATTCTCTGGATCTATTCTTCATCTTTGTATTTAAGGTAACTTTAGCTGTACAAAAGCCTTAATATTAATAAAAAATATTCTTTTAATCTAAATGCCATTACATTTATGTTTATTTAATACATTTATACTTTTTTTTTTTTTTTTTACCTAAGTCCTGTAGTTTCCTTTGCTATATTTTTCTTAGGAACTGTATAGTTCTTCAGTTTTTGTGATTTTCCCCCATTTTCATTTCCAACTGGTTGTCAATATAAGAAAAGCACTTTTTTGTATATTTGTTTTATACATCCATCTAACCAAATTTTGTTACTTCTAATAGTATTTAACAGTATATCTCATTTTTTTCAGTTGTTGTTATATGATGCAATCATAAAATAAAAATTTTTCTCTTCATTACTTATGTCATATATTGTATTTTCTTGACTTACTACATTAGTCTCTAAAATAATGTTAAATAATAAAAATGAAAGCAGGCATATGCTCCTTGTTCCAAATTTTAGCATCAATGACTTGACTTCTTTATGAATAATTGGTTTTTATTGGGTTATGTCAAACATAAGTTTTTTGTTTCTTTCTATCATACTTCATTTTTTTAAGGCATTTGATACTTATATCTTGACATATTTTTTCATTTCTGAAAAAAAGCATCTTTAAGTTCTCCTACCTCCTTGACTGCTTCTTCTCAGTTTATATGAATTGCTCCTCCTCCTTTTTCTGAATTTAAAACATTGGCCACCCTCAGAACCAACACTTGGTTTCCTCATCTTACACTCACACTCTTTTTCTGAGAAGCCAGCTTTCCATTACCTGTGGCTTCAACTAACATTTACACGCCACTTATTATAGACTGAATGTTTGGGTCCCTATCCTCCACAAATATAAATGTGGAAATCCCAATCCCTGATATGATGGTATTTGGGGACAGGGCCTTTCGGAGGCGATTAGGTCATGAGAGAAGAGCCCTCACGAATGGAATTAGTGCCTTATATGAAGAGCCAAGAGAACTTGCTTCCTCTTCTCTCTGCTCTGAAAACCAGGAAAAGGCTTCTCACCTGACACCAAATCTGCTGGAACCATGCTCTTGAACTTCCCAGACTCCAGGACTGTGAGAAACAAAGGTTCATCCTTTAAGCCACCCAGTCTATTGTAATTTGTTACAGCAGCCTGAGCAGACTAAGACACCAGTAGTTTCCATAGCTACAAACCTGGCTTTAAGCACTGTTTCTCACCTCCAGAGTTTTTCTTTTAATTGAAGTATAATTGATTTGCAATGTGGTGCTAGTTTCTGGTGTACAGCAAAGTGATTCAGTTATACATACACTATATATATATTACATATATATATATATATATGCACATATATATTCTTTTTCATTATGGTTTATTACAGGATCTTGGATATAGTTCCCTGTGCTATACAGTAGGACCTTGTTGTTTATCTATTTTAAATATAGTAGTTTATATCTGCTAATTCCAAACTCCTAGTTTATCCCTCCCCCACCTCCTTTCCCCTTTGATAAACATGAGTTTGTTTTCAATGTCCTTGAGTCTGTTTCTGTTTCATAAATAAGTTCATTGGTGTCATATTTTAGATTCCACATATAAGTGATATCATATGGTATTTGTCTTTCTCTTTCTGATTTACTTCACTTAGTATGATAATCTGTAGGTCAGTCCATACTGCTGCAAGTGGCATTATTTCATTCTTTTTTATGGCTGTGTAGTATTCCATTGTGTACACATACAACATCTTCTTTATCCATTCATCTGTCAATGGACATTTAGGTTGCTTCCATGTCTTGGCTATTGTAAACAGTGTTGTTATGAACACTGGGGTGCATGTATCCTTTTGAATTACAGTTTTCTCTGAATATATACCCAGGAGTGGGATTGCTGGATCTTATGGCAACTCTATTTTTAGTTTTTTAAGGAACCTCCATACTGTTTTCCATAGTGGCTGTACCAATTTACATTCCCACCAACAGTGTAGGAAGGTTCCCTTTTCTCCACATTTATTGTTTGTGGACATTTTAATGATGGCCTTTCTGACAGATGTGAGGTGGTACCTCACTGTAGTTTTGATTTGCCTTTCTCTAGTACTTAGCGATGTTGAGCATCTTTTCATGTGCTTATTGGCCATCTGTATGTATTCTTTGGAAAAATGTCTATTTAGGTCTTCTGCCCATTTTTTGACTGGGTTGTTTGGGGTTTTTTTTGTTGTTGTTATTGAGTTGTATGAGCTGTTTGTATATTTTGGAAGTTAAACTCTTTTTGGTCACATCATTTGCAAGTATTTTCTCCCAGTCCATAGGTCGTCTTTTTGTTTTGTTTATGGTTTCCTTTGCTGTGTGAAAGTTTATAAGTTTGATTAGGTTCCATTTGTTTATTTTTGCTTTTACTTCTATTGCCTTGGGAGACTGACCTAGGAAAACACTGGTATGATTTATGTCAAAGATCACCTCCAGACTTTTATTACCAGATTTTTCACCTGATATCTTAATCTGGATGCCTCACTACTATTCATTCTCAACATTTTTGAACATGAATCATCTTTGTACATACCCTCTTCTTTCTATGTCTCTTAATAGTTAAGGACAGCACCATCTACTAAGTCATTCAATCCGGAGACCTGAAGGCTATGTTCAACTAGCTTTCTTACCCCCTCAACTCTAATCAGTTATAACATCCTGTCAACTCTACTAAAAAATAACTCTCAAAGTCTTCTCCCTCTTTCCATCCATGACATAACTATTTTATTCTGTTCTCATGGCTAGACCTTCTAGTATTATTCAACTGCATTCTTAGAACTGTTCCCAGAGTTTTGTTAAAACACAAAACAGTTTTCTTCCCCTGTTTAAAAATCTCTAATAGCTCCTATAAACATTCAGAATAAAATTTAAACATTGTACACAATGCCTTTCATATTCTGGAACCAAACACTCCTCTTAAGCTTGTCCTGTGCCCCTGGCTGCCATCTCTCACTACAAGGCATTGCTCGCTGCCTTGTGGTTTCAAGATTTCTCAAATAAACACTCGATATTTTTCATCTCTGTGCTTTCTCTCTGCTCAGCCTGCTCCGCACAGCCATGGCTTTTCCGCACACCTCTATGCTTCAAATCCTGTCTCAGAAACACAGCCATCTCTAGCCGCCTGTTCCACTCTGCTCTCACAGCACGGTCTGTTCTTCTCACCGCACGTGGGAACTCCTGAGGGGCAGGCTTGTAAATTTACAGCTTTGTATCAACAGCACAGCACTCAGTATGGCAGGACTTTAATAATATTTGTGAGTGGAAGGAAGGAACAAAGGAAAGAAGGAAGGAAGGAAGACCTACTAAAGATTTTATTTGAATTGAAATATTTTAGAAACAACTAGTCCTAAAAACAGAGCTAAATCAATAAAAACATGTTGAGGTGATTAACAAGGATACACTAAACAAAGCTGATTTTTAATATACAAAAATTGTAGGGCAGAATTGAGTAACTGAGAGAAAAAAATGAATAATTATGCCGTATGTCAGCAAATTTATCTGCCGTGAAAAGTGGTTTAGAGAGAAAAAAAAAATAAATGAAACAGCTGAAGGAAAACATGAAAAATGAGCACAGTGCTTTATGCTTTGTAAACACTTTATTGCATTTAAAGTATAAAACAAAACATAAAGAACAGATACCCCGTACAAGTGAATTTTGGTAAAGAGCAGATGATTAATTTTCTCATATAGTCCTACGGTACTTATTGCAATACCACCTTGTACTTTAAGACATGTTTTAAATTTAACAAGGGTTAATACATGCTATTCGTTTGTCATATGTCAGGACATGTATATATTTACAATATCACGTCTTAATTATTACTAAGATAACTAAGCTTAGATGACAGTAGTAATTTACATGAATGTAGTTGGGTCCCTCCCATGGCTTGAGTCACCATCTGTTGGTTTATAGCTCCTAAATGTGTACCTTCATTCTCTTAACCCACACGGACTGAGTCTAGGCATGTTCCAGACAAGAGAGCAGGGGAACATAACAAAGTCAGCTCAGATTGCTGTAGTGACGCACTTGAAATTCCACCAGATCCACGTATTTTCTCTAAGTTTTCAGTGAAAGGCAGAAAACAGGCCTTGAGTATCAGAGAGCTCATTTCTGTAAGACTCAGTCACAGCCAGCCCAAGCAAACAGCCATAGTTATCGAACCCTGATTGACAGGCATGGCCTAGGACATGGACTGTGGGAGTGATCGCCGGGTTCAAGTCCTACTTTTCACTAACTTGTTATAAGATGGGCAAATGACTTCATCTTCCTATTACTCGGCTTTATCATTCATAAAAAGGAGATAATAATATCTACCTCATAAGGCTATTCTTGTGAGGATTAAACATAAAGCTCTTAGAAATACACTAAGCATTATGTAAGTATTAGCTATTACGGAAATTATTATTTAAGGAAGTAGGATGCATGTCAACAGAAAAAAATAAGGCAGGAAATTTGACATTTTAAAAACAAAAATGGCTTCCTATTTAATTATAACGCTGCACCACTTATCTTCATTACAGGGGTGGCATATTGTGGCACTCCACCCTACACTTGCAGTGAGAAACGATGTTAGAACTAAAGTACTTAACGTGCGCTCCATTATATGCATGCAACTTTCCCCTTAGTTTCAAGCTTTGTTAGTCTGCACAGCACTTTTTTGTGACTATTTTATAATGTTACAATAAATTCTTCTCCAAATTTCTACTGAAATTTCAAATGAAAAAGGATAACTGAGAGAAAATTTAGAAAATAATGACTAAAGGATATTTAAATTACCTGAGTAAACTTGTAGCTTTGGGGCTTATTACATTTTCTTTCTTTCTTCCTGAAATCTAAGTCTCTCCTGACTGTAAGAAAGCTGTCCATTTAACCCCCTCTGCCTAAACAATGGAACTCGCACGGTTATTTTCCTGTTGTTCAAAAGGTACATCTTTGTAATTATGTATACGTACACACACGTGCACATGTGCGCGTGCACACACACACATGCAAAGTCATTCTTGATGTTTTGTGCAAAGCAGGGTAACTGGTGAGTTTCTAATACTGAATTTCTCTCTTTACTGAAACAATGGTTTATTACATCATAGATATGCTCAATAAAACCTGAAAAAAGTAGGTAATGCTGGAATATCTAATTCTGTGGGAAAGAACTCAGAAGGAATCTCAAGAAGGAAGATTAACTACTTTAGAGACAATGTAAAATTTCAAACAAAATAATTGCTTGGCTTGCCACAAATCAATAGTAGGAGCTGTCAACCTGACATTCAGTTATAAGGATGGGGAGTGACTGGAGACCCCTGAGACTTGGTCCTATAAGCTGCGGTCCAACGGAAGAGTCATGTTGCAAGAGATGGGAAAGGGCCTTTCATGAGATAAGAATAATTCATCAGACTTGCAAAGAATTTTCACTTCCATTCTCTCATTTGGATTTCAAGTCAACAATGTGAAGCAGTTAGGGCAGATCCCCTTTTACTACTTTTATAGCCAAAGGACTGAGACCAGAGAGGGGCATGACCTGTCTGCTGTCCCATGACCGGTCAGCTCTAATGCCAGGTCCCGGGGGGGCTAGACCCTGACTTATCTAGTGTTTCAGCCAAGTCCCATTCAAAATCTCATGGCAATCACCATCATTAACATTATTTTACCATACTAGGAACTATGCTAAGTTGTCTGTGTTCTAGGTTTTTGTGCCCCGTCAATGTTACAGGCTTAAAAGTAAGTTTATCCATTTTAGAGTAGAGGACCCTTCCTAGGAATATTCCTTTATCCTGAGGCCACAGCTTCTTTGTGAGTATTATATGGTAGATAAAACATAAAAGAATTTGATCTCTAAAAGCTACCATTTGTTTATAAACAGTTGGGTTTCCTAAATGCCATAATAAACATTTAAATTTCAAAAAATCAGCATAGCAGCTATTATGATTTCAGGATTCTCATGTATCAGAGCACATTGTTTCCCATTATAGAGTGTTAGGTATAGAAGACCAGTCAAGCTCCACCAAATACTGAGCAGACAGCTCTTCAGCTTGCTGTGTGATCACTCTCTAGAATCTCAAGAAGGTCTAGTTGGCCTAAGACAGCCAGATTCAGCAGCTGAGTTATGAGATCTCCTCACCTTTCAATCTGAAGGAATTTCATACTTCAGTGGATGCTGCCCAGGTGGAATCAGAGGGTGAGGGTGACTCGATGGATAGGTCCAATTTTCTGCAAGTTCAGGGGATGAACTGAAATGTTCTATTTAGTTCACGATTTATAACAGAGATAAAGCTGGGTCAATGCAGTTGCAAGGATATATAATTCCATACTGATATTAACAGAGAGGGCACAGTTTACTTAGATCATAGTGGACTAAGAAGGATATGATCATGATAAATAGCCAACTGAGTGAAGTAAACGTCAGAAAAAAATGTGGAGCAGACTGGACCGGATGGCTGAAGTAGGCAATCTTTTAAGACCTCATTCGTGCACAGGTCAGGTGGTAAAGGAATAAATGGCCTTAAGAAGCTTTACTCCTCAACCGGTCTATAGGAAGCTGAGACATATATTATTTTATAACGAATCACTGCAGAAGTAGAAATGATCTCAAAGATCACCTAATCCAATCTTTTCATCTTATAAATGAGGAAGCCTGAATCTTGAGAATTTGAGACTCACCGAAGTCTTAAAATCTGTGATAGGCAGATTCCTGGTCCAGCATTCTGCCTTTTGTCATCCTGACCTGTCCCCACATAGGAGTCAGAGCCCTCATGACCACACATGGCCACAGAGCAAGAGGAATACGGATGTGTCCCTTAAGAAAACTGTGAGTCCTCTGGTTACAGTACAGACAAGACACAGAGAGTGAAAGAGAAAAGGCAGCACAAACACAGGGCAGCTCCCTTTTACAGGGGCTTCAGAGATGCAGGAACATTCAGGGAAATGTAGGAGTTTCTCCCTGGACCTAATGACAGCTGGGCACAGCAGGGTTTGATAACAGAGGCACATGTAACCCACCCCCACAAGCACTAGGTGATATTGGTATGGAAAAGAATGGCTGTTTGTGGTTTTGGTAATATTAAAAACTTTATCCAGTAAGATTTTACTTTGGAAACAGGTTGTGTTTTTTCTGACCAATATTTTCTAGTAAAATATTGACCCAGTTTATGTGCACCTTGAGATCCAGGGTACAATTCTGGAGGAAGATGCACAGCTGCCATGAATCTCCAATCTCAAGAAAGGTGATTGCAAAGAAATTTGAGGCTGCCACATTTTAGTGGTTTCTCTTTTATGTCGTGTATAAATTCTTTGTGTTTCAACATTGCTTTCCTCCCTAGGCATTTGGGAAGCTCTGTAACCGCTCAATTACAGATCTTCATAATACTGCTGTGGTTGTGAGAGGAGGGTGCATTGGCTCATTGCTGGTTCTTTATCTACAATGAGTGACTTCATAGGTTACACAGATTGACAATATGGCCCATAATCCATATTTTGTAAAGGGCAGAGCTACAGCCCAGATAGGCAGGATGACACGAGGCTCCACAGATCAATATCAGGGCTCTAGACAGAAACTCGCTCCTGTTATTCCTTGTCCACTTCTTTATTTACCCACCTTTCCTCTCTAAAACTCATGTCAAATGCAACTTGCAAATAAAAGCCTTCACCGAGAATGCTCTGTGGCAGTGAAGAAATTTCAGTCTTTACAACCTGAATTTGGGTTAAGGAAACTGTCAATACAAAGTGAAACTGCAGAATGGCTGTGGAGACTAGATCAAAACTATCAGTTTTCATAATCAAGTAAGAATGATATCCACATCTTTACCCAAACTTGTTTTTCAATATGGGGATACTAAAAATGGAATGTATTTACAAAACCCACAGCCTCTGAAAGAATCATTGAATTACAGCACCAGGATACCCTCTGGTTGATTACTTCAGTGAAGAACACATGGCTTAGGTGACAGGGCAATGCCAGTATTAAATTTTGTTTTATGTTGTAATATTTACCTGTTTGTGATCTGAATTGTGATGAGAGGCATTTCATTCCTTTGGCTTACAATGTTCAGAACAAGGATTAACGATAGGCAACTTATTTAACTCTCTCAACAACTTTCAAGAGATAAAGGGCTGTGAAAAGATACTACTGGATGCTCCAGGATTGTTTACAAAATTGTCTAACAGACAACTAATGAGAAGCATTTTCTTAATCTGATATCCATTTGGCATGATTCTCCTTGGACGAGGAAGTGGCTAGGGGTGAAAATAAGTGGAGGAAGAAATGAGTTTTGAAACAGTATAAACATTATTGCGCTGGCTACATGGATAAACAGCTCTTTTCTTCACTGGTAGCTGAGATTCTTGCCAAATGAGACAATAGGGATGAGATGAGCCATTGCAGGTTCAATACAGCCAGCCTACTGCAAGATAACCTGCTCTACAGAACCTTAACTATATACCCTAAACTTAGCTCTGAAATACCAATGGGTTCTTCCCCGATGCTCTATGCAAAGTGTGCTCACTTATTCTCTCATTCATTCCTTAGCCACGTGTGGTGTTTTGAGGCACTTTTGGGGCAGGTGGCACCTGCACAAACTGGAGGATATCTCCAAAACAGCTGAAGATCTCAGAGTTGGAAAAGTAGCTGGTGATAATCTGCTCTCACTTCTTTTCTTTCAGATGAGAAAACTGTGGCACACCTCACTGAAAATCTAACTCACGTGAGAAGGCTGCATGCAGAGTCTAAAAATCCAGTTTAAATGGTCATTGTTAAACCTCACATCCAACCAATTTTATGCAAATACGTTAGGCTCATAAATCTCTAGTATACCTGGCTTACTGGCGCTGTTCACCTGACCATTCGCTCATTAATTCAATAATGCTGTGTGCAAACACAGTACAGCACAGGCATGCTGCCTGCCCTCAGAAAGCTTGCTTTCTCTTAGGGAGACATACAACAAACAGGCAGACAAATAATGGCAATTTGTGATAAGTGCTCTAAAGCAGACACTTTTTGCTTAATTCACAGCATTTACCATAATAAATTTCAACTGAGGTTATAAAATGGGGAGGGAGATGGCAACAACTAACTGCAACTAAGGGGGCTGACAAAGATCTCTTCCTTTTGGAGGGGGAACATTTAAGTTGCGATCTAAACAATGGGAAAGAGCCAGCCCTTTCATGCAGAGGGAGGGGCATCGTAGAGGCGCCCAGGCCTTCACGTAGGACACAGCTAAGAGCTCTCAAGGACTGCAACGCCAAAGTGGATAGAACTTGGAGAGTGAGAGGCAGGCAGGGTCCAGGTAAGAGTTTGGTTTTTAAAATAAGTATGATGAAAAGTCATTGCAGTGGAGTGACATGGTCTGATCGACATTTTAAGCTCACTTTTGTTTTTTGGCGATGGGGGCAGGGTGGCAAGAGAGAAGATGGAATGACAAGTAGGGGTCAGTTGCAGGGTTCAAGACAAGAGATGATGGTGGCAATGGAAATAGAGGGCAGTGGTTGGATTTGAGATACATTTTGGGGACAGAAAACACCATCGCTTACTAATGGCTTGAGGGTAAGGGGAAAAGAAGGAACCAAGAGGACTCCTGGTTTTCTATCTTGTACCAGCATCAGCAATAAACAGCTTTACTTTGAAGTTTACAAGATGAAAATATAACAAATATTATTTGAGTGAATAAAGTTAGTTACCGTACTTTTATTAGTGTCTAACTTAAAATTGGGGAATAAGGATGATATAGGTGAGTAAGACTCTGGTCCATTATTTCTTTCTAAGCTTTTTATTTATAGTAACCTGGACTTCCAGCTCCCTTTTCTTTGAATATTATATACCTGTGTTCTAGTACTTGATTGAAAGTGGGGTGACAATGTTTTTCCCACCTACTTGGTTCCTTCATTTACTAGAGTTCTGTCACACTGGAACATCAATAATTGGACATGTCTAAGAAAGCTGGAAGATAACTCATAAAAATGTATCATCCTGACTGCTTTGAGTTTGGTCTGACAGTAAAACATGTGCCTTTCAAAAGAAAGTGCTATTTTGTTCTTGCTTTGAATTTCCTGGAAGAACTGCACAGTCTAACTACAAACGTCTTATTAATTCTCACGATATTTCAGTGAAGGAGAAAGGTGCAGGTTCCTTTTGTTTTGACAATATTCTTGATGAGGTCAATTATATAACAATATCATTATAATTTCATAAAATAAACTTCAGGCTAACGTATATGTGGGTATATTTAATTTTGGACAGTCTGTACTGTCCAATGAAGGTGAACCACATATTTAGATAATCCCAAACAGTGCTAGATCCCTCAATTTATTTGGCTTTCCAACAAAGAGAAAGAGAAAAACATTCTGAGAAGCACAGAAAGAGACACGCAAGCCATAGACATTCTTCTGCCTACTTAGTTATGATGGTCTGAGCTCCAACCTGACAGAGGAAGAGAGAGGTGCTGTGTAAGTCACCATATAAATAATCCACAGATTAGTATTAGTTAAATAAAAATATCATTTAGAAATATTTATAATATTCCATGTTTAAGAGTAAGAAATATAGAATATTTTAAATGTCAACAGTGATTTATTTTGCAAAGTATGCATTCATATTCTATTCCAATTTTAATTTATGATTGGTTTTATCTGATAGACTCATTATTGAAGAAAATTTGTATATTGCTTATAAAAGTAGTTTACATTTTAGAATTTTAAAAAAATAATTAGAAAAAATAAAGTTTGCCAGCATTCTCCAGAAATACATTGGTTAGAAGCCTAAATGTAATTGAAATGTGAAGACCACATAGTGGATGAGACATAGGTTTCATATCTATAAAACTAAGCTGTGAAATTAGGTAGACAACCTAGAGAACAGTTTAACTTTCAATAACACACTTTCAGATTTCAGTAGAAAATACTAGAGCGAGAGTTCAGAAGTCAGATGTGTCACTGACTATACACATTTGATACCTGCAAAGGGTGGCGGTGGTTTGTTTTTTTCAGATTTAGTAATAGAACCGCTACCAGATGTATTCTAGCAAAATATCTGTTTCTTCGTTTCAAATCCCAAGTAACAAGCATCTGTTCTTAATGCAAGCATTCATTTCTATAATAAAACACATCCTGTGCCACTTATGAGCATTTTCCAGTTTGAAACACTTAGTATAATAAAATGTGTAGTGGGAGGAAAAAAGAGAAACCACAAAGAGCGTCAAGTATAGGTGCAATAATTACAGAAGCCAGATTTAAGTTGCCCAGAAGCGAGTTTTAGATATATGTATTTGTATATCTAATCACTGTGTAATTCCCATGCAATTTGGATATAAATACACAAATTCCCATCCCTATGAGCCAGAAACAACCTATATTCCAATGGAGTACCATTTGAAATTTAATTTGTTACTCTTCTTCCTCACTAAAGCAATTCACAAGACCTTATGAGAGACCATAAAGCAACAAAACATTTAAAAATATGTCTTTCCCTCAGTTAAAATATGTACTGAACACTGTGGATTTACTGAGCAGCTACTATGTGTAAGCATTTAGAATACAATAATCAACAAAACAGATGAAAGACCAATGGGGAAGTGGACGTCACAAAAATCATCACGAATAACCTACTGACTGATTACAAGTAAGCGAAATGCCTCCAAAAGAAGGCGACAGGTGCCACTGGGAATACAAGGTAGAAGGGAACCTACTTGGGGGTCACATAAGGCCTTCCTGAATAAGGGATGTCTTAGGAAATAAGATTATTTACTTGTTTGCAGATTTTTACTTTCTGGTATAATATCTCCTAATAAACTCCTTTCCACGGTGTCCAAGAGTATTTATTCATCCAACAAATACTGAACACCTGCTTAGCCAGACCATATCCTTCCCTGAAATTCTCTGCAAATCCCCAAACCTAGATCAACACAACCTTCAACTTGCTTTGCTCCTTAACCCAGACAGCAGGGGAAACCGTGCAAATCTGCTTATCAGAGCTACATGACTCTTCTCTTAGGTGATTCGGATGCTTTCCCTCTCCCATCCCAAACTTTCCCTACAACCTCACACCCACCAGTCCATTTTGCCTCCTTATTTTCAGGAGATGCCTTTGCCTTCTACTTCAGAAGGAGATAAAAAGAAGAGGTCAGTGGGTATAAATCCCTTCTCTTCTTTCTACCAAACCTACTAATTTACCTGAAGCTAGACCTGGTTTGGCATCTGTGAACTCCACCCCCTAACCATCACGGTGATTCACTCCTTGCTCCCCTTTCCCTCACCAGCACCTTGGGACAGGCGTTCCTCACCTCTGACCTGAAGACTTAAAAAACTCATTTTCTGTTCTCTCTCCATCAGTCTTCCCCATTCATCTTCTATGACACTATCAGGAAGATATTTCTAAGTGCAGTTATGCTCATATCATGCCCATGCATTCTGAACCTTTGTTCACCTGGTGGGTCACTTCCTAATCTTAGCTCAAGACCTTGCTTAAAAAACTGTCTTCTTTTCCCTCACTCCTTACTGCATATGGTAAAGTTACTTTTCTACATTTGACATTGACCATGATTTCCCCCTTCCAAGAGCTCAGTTTTGACCTCCCAATGCATTCAAGTCCAAGTTAAATGCTCCATGCTTTGAAGTCCTCAGGTGTCCAGAAAACCTGCTGATTACTCCAAGTCCATGCCTCCAAACTTCACTAGCCACACACTACTCCAGAATGCTCCCCCTCAGAACTTTAGATCTTCCCTTTAGCAGTTCCTAAAATCACATCTTTCAGTGAAACTGCCAATGATTAACAAAACGGAGGCCTACGTGATAGCATTAATTTAATATTTTTGTGATTATTACTTTACATAAAAACAGTAAAAGTAATCAGAGTTTCCTGTGTGCTGAACATTTTGCTAAGCATTATCTCATTTTACCTTCAGAGAAATTCATTTGTTTTATAGATAAGAAAACTGAGCTTTAATGAGATTAAGTAATTTGCCCAAAGTTATTTACCTTGTAAATGGCAGAGCTGAGATGTGAAATCAGGCCTGAGTCTATGGCCCAGGATTTTAAACATTGTAATACATTATCTCTCCTATTTTCACTATCTTGTGTTCCAAAATTACTAGTTTGCTAGTAGATTACTGCTGTGTTTATCTATTTGTTTTCCAACAATTCATTAAATAAATATTTATTGAGTTCCAGCTCCTCCTGGCAAGCTATCTCTCTAGCCTCTATGGGTTGACAAAGATGTGGAATACAAGAGTTTTTTTCCCACAGGGAATTACTATTTAGGTTGAAACAATGTTATAGAAGTGACTGTGTATGTAGTTTCAACTCATGATATAACTGACATATTACAACTGCAATGAAATATAGTAGGATCATAAAAACGCTGAAAATATGCAGGCCTGGATAGAGTTCTCTAATACGGAAAACACTCGAGACTGCTGAATTTCAAGGTCAGTAAAAATTGTTCAAGGTGCATAAGAGTATGTATGTATATATACATAGTTATCTATAAATATAGATACCTATATATACACAAATATACTTATGCACATATATTTAAATGTTAATTCTTGTTGTAAATTCTATGTCACTATGTTCATATTATTTTGAGCTGAAAATTCCACACAATATATTTGTGATCCACAAGAGTTTTATTGGCACCTTACAATTTTAACATCGCAGAATGAGAGATCAGAAATTCCGCGCTTTGATATTTGCACACCCAAGACATGAACATCTTTTAATAACTGATATAATCACCTCTTGGAGAATCTTTTGTTACACAGAATTAGTCATTAAGAACTACATTCCCTAAACAAATGTGATCTTTCATACTTTAAATTCCCCCACCTGTCTTCACCTGCCAAAACAAGTATCTTGGTGGTTTTTATAAGCAGTTCATTATAGAAAATCTGCCTTTCTTTCTGTAACTATGTCTTGCCCCAATCTGACTTTTATCCGATGCTTCCCTAGACATCTTCATTGTACTGTAGCAAACTGGTATCATTTAAACTAATAAAGCTCTATAAACAGAATGCTAGCCCTCAGAGGGGCTCCTGAGGTCTTCTAATCACAGTGCCCTAATTGTGAGATGAGAAGTCATATTCACTCTGAGCACGGGCATGGTCATGGCCAGGAACTCTGTTCAGGTGTGCCATCCACCTTGTCCCCAGTGACTGTCCTTTGCCTCCCCACTCCCACTTCCAACACACATATTTAGCATTCAGTGCAAGCACGTTAGCCACACCTTCAGAGGAAAGAGGGGTGTCAACAACTTCCTCAGAAAAACAAACTCACTCATTCCTTCCCCTTAAAACATTTATTCAATGCTCATTCATGTTAGCCACTGTGGGTAAAAGCATGTATCTGCTTTTACAGCCTCAGCAAGATATGGCCTCTGCCTTCGATGAGGCTTAGAGCCTGCTAAGGGGAACTGGGCGTGGAGATGGATAAAAATCGCTAACGTGCTGCAGAGGCTGGAGAGAGGGGCCCGGGTTGAGGTGGGGTCCACAGGAGACAGAGTGTTAAACCCGGTAGGAACAGGAAAGGGTTCATAGAGCCTGGGCCTTGGCAGAAGAATAGGCAGATGTTCATCACTCAGACGAAAGAAGAAAGGGAATTCAGTGTTGAATAGGAGACTGAGCAAAGGTGTAGATCATGTTGGTTCAGGAACGGCAAACCACGTAAGTTTGGAGCACTAAACGGGTGCTCAGGAAACGCAGTGGGAGCAAAGACTGAGAGGTAGGTAGGGGCCAGTGCAGAGAGCCTGGGAGGCTCCACGGAGGAATCTGGGCCTTGACTTGTAAGAAGGGGAGAGTCACTAGAGCATCTTAAGTAGGGAATATGCAGCCGGGCTCTCACCTCAGATGGATCATTCCAGTTCAGGGGCAGGTCTGATTGGAGAGCTAGTGGACTGAGATGGGGATGGTGAAGGAGCCTCAAGGCTTGGGTGGCAAGGCAGAGGGGGGCTGTCAACCCAAATGGGGAAATGAGAATAAGATTAGGTATGGAGTGGGGTATGGTAGAATCAAGAGTGGTGAAGAAGACAGAATGAGGAATTTGGTGCCAGAGGAGTTGAGTTCAAGTTGCCCATGCAACCACTAGACTAAAAAGGCCAGGATGCAGGAGAATAATAGGATCTGTAGCTCTGGCAGAAACACAAATTTGTGAGTCACGAATACAACCACGATAGTAGAAACCCTAGGCTGTGTTTAATCATGAGGTCAACCTCACTTGCAGTCACCCTGTGGCACCCTTAGGGTGGAGCTGGGTACTTTGCAATCGCTCGTGAGACAACCAGGGTCTGGGGAAATCTCATTCTTCCTTCAGAAAGTTTACTTAACAACTTGAACGGTCAACATGCTACCGGCAAGCCCTGAGACGGTGAACATGACAGGGATGACATATCCTGAGAAGCTCATGAGCAGCTTTCACACTGTCCATGGATGGAAACACTGCAGCTTCCTTCTTCTTTCATCTGTGTACATCTATGTGCCATGTCGTGAATAAACTCATAGGTATATGAGTGACAGCAAAAATTCAAACAGCAAGGGAAGTATGCAAACCAAAAAGTTATTCTATCTCCCTAGGCCATAGGAATTGACTCTGGTATGGGCACATGGCCTAAACCAGGCTAATGTGCTGCATGGTAAATTTTGGCTTTAACTGCTGGGAAAGAGAAATCATCCTCCTAATGGGGTTGCTAAGCAGCCTGAGAATGAAGCCAACACCAAGGAAAAATACCTGAGCAATGGAAAAAGAGACTGAGTATTCATGGTACTGTTTGTCTCTGGATCCAGCTGTGCCAGAAGCAATGTCATCCCTGCATTTTTTAGTTATGCTAGCCAATAAATTGTTTTTTCTTATTTAAAGCAATTTGAGTTAGGAGTCTGCCACTAGTGACCAAAATTGTCCTGAAAAACTAAGAAGGATACTGTGTTCTCTAAACCTAACCCCTGGGATCACATACAAGGTTAAGATAAATTTAATTATTAAGTCTGACATATGCAGAGAGGGCCAAGCTTTAAAGCCTGCCTGACCCTCCATGCAGTAGGTGCCTGGTGGCTGATTCATGCCAGCCCCCGGCTCTCCAGCTGTACTCACAGAAATTATTCCTGAACTGCTCACTTCCTTCCCTCACTGGCTCTCATTTCCTGACTGTATCATTTTGTTTTCAACTTCTTAACCTGAGGACTTAACTCCCATTTTTGGCCCAACTCTTTGGATTTGACAATTGCATTTGGCTGGCTCTTCTCTCTGGTTTTGTCAACTCCTGAACTATCCTCACTCTAGTCGGCCCCAGCTGTGACCTTCAGAAGCAAACTTAAGTACCTGCCCACCTGGCAGAGGTGAGTGCCTGCTGAGCCTGGTGGGATACCCTGTGGACACAGAAGGCCAGAAACCAGCTAGCAAAATTCAGTTGTTGAATCCACTAACAGAGCTGAAGCGTTAGAAACCTGGGGGAAATTAGAACTCTGCAGAGAACAAAAGCAAGTAGAGTTGAAGTGACTAGGTTCTGGGTGATAGCCACAAACAGAACTGAAACGTTCCTGGATTTTTTTTTTTTTTTAAACAAGTTCCCACTACTCTTTATTTATTTATTTTTAGGAGGTTTTTTTTTTTTTTCACATCTTTGTTGGAGTATAATTGCTTTACAATGGTGTGTTAGTTTCTGCTTTATAACAAAGTGAATCAGTTGTACATATACCTATGTTCCCATATCTCCTCCCTCTTGCGTCTCCCTCCCTCCCACCCTCCCTATCCCACCCCTCCAGGCGGTCACAAAGCACCGAGCTGATCTCCCTGTGCTAAGCGGCTATGTTCCTGGATTTTATTGGGCACTTGTTCCTGGTGTGCAGGTGGATCAGTATAAAGGTACAGGGTAAGTTATAGACACAAGGAATTGTGAGTTTGTACAGTTATGGCCACAGGTGCATACATACTGAGTGCTCCATTTTGTTATACCGTTGGAACAGCCAGAGAAGTCCAGGACCCCAGCTCATCTCACCACCTGCTCCATTCCCACCCTGGTCCATCAACTCTCTCCTGTGTTAACATGTCTGCCTCCTAACTAGCCTCCCTGTTCCTACACCTATTCCCTTACAATCTCTTCTCAACACAGCAGCAGAAGGCTCTCCCTAAAACATGAGTCAGATTGCGTTATTCCTCCACGCAAACCCTCCATTATCTCCTCCCCTTATCATTCAGTCCTTACAATGGCCTGCAAGGCCCAAAGGATCTGGCCCTGTGACCTTGCTGACCACACCTGTCATTTCCCCCCTCACTGACTCCCCACCAGGGACACCACCAGGGACACTGGCCTCCATCCTCTTCATGGACTTACCAGACCCCTCTCTGTGCTCACATGTTACCTTCTCAGTGGCATGGCCCCTGTTCACTCTAGTTTTGTTAGGCCTGCCCCCAGCTCCAGCCCTGAACTCCTCATCCCCCTTCTCTGGTTGACCTTTTGGCAATTATCACCTTCCAACACACTCCATAAAATCCTTATGCGCTTCATGTACTGTCAGCCTCCACAGGCCTAAGCTCCACAAACAGAGGACTTCGACTTCTGTTTACTGAAGCAACTCAAGTCAAGACCGTGTCCAACATATTGTAGGAACTCAAATAAATATTTTTCCAGTGAATGTTAAAAGCAAAGCAACACGTTTGACCACGGATAAATGGAGCAGATGCTACAACAAAAAAGACCACCATGGTTCAGGTCATTCAGAGGACGTACCAAATGCAATGCAGTTGGAGGTAAGAATACATAAACACATATCAGGTGTGCTTGGGAATCTCATAGTTTTCATTTTAAGAATTATATATGAGCCATTGTGGGCAACAGTCTGTCATACAAATGATATATGTTGTAAAAAATCCTAAACTGAGCTATTTTTAAAATGGGTTTTTTAATGAATCTTTAAATATTAATATGGGATATGAATATTTGAAATTCATTCTTTTTCAGAAAGTAGAGTTAATCTTGGCACTAGCATACTTTTTAAAACCTTTTGCTAGCTAGATTTGCAAAGCACCACCATCAAAGCTCCAAATAGTCCAAGAACCACACCAGTCTAATTAATGGCTGTTTGTTTTATTAACTTAGTTTCTTTGCTTAAAGTTCTGGAGGATATCTAGCAGACTCATTCAGTTAAAAATCTGGTTATTCTCAGGATTTCAAAGCCTTTCCCTTCTCACTAAAGCATAAATATGTGTTATATCATTAGCAAACATTTTTCAATGCCTTTACTAATGAAATTAAAATACCTTCTATTGAAATTCCAAGTAAATTTCATCTTGCCTTCTCTGACACCCAGAGTAATATATGTGGCCTCTTTCTTTAGCAAATGACTGGGGGGTCTACTTCCAGCTTATTTATATTTTCATCTCTGTTTACTGGGATTGTGGCTTGATATATGTCCTTCACAGTTAAATTTTACATTTTCCTAACTCAATAGATAAAATGAACTAAAGTTCTTTGCTTCTTGATTTTGAAAGGAAAATCTTTTCAAGTGATCCTCTTTCATATGGATGTTGGACAAAAAGATAAGTAAACAAATAATTTAAAATAAGACCCAAGAAAAAATAAACACAATGTCCTTTCACCTTAAGTAATACACATGACGCTAACAGATTGACCCGTTGCAAATATTGGAACCATGGTTCTGTACAGCCAACGACCAAGTGACTTAATTAAGTGACGTTTGTCACTGGGTGATGGAGAAGAGGTTACTGAACCTTTGACAAGTTTTTGTTTTTTCTGGTTTTTACAGTAAATGTACTGTATTTTAGCTGCACAAATATTCACAATGGCTTTTGTATGCTACGTAATAGCATAACCAATATTTATAATATTGTTTTTATGGCCCAAGGAAGGCAGCAAGTCTCTGCCCCTGATCTTCTATCTGGACTGCCCATGATCAGAAGATAAAGTCGGGGATGTGTGGGCCCTTCCCCTGCACTGGGGTTGCTCCTAATTCAGATGCCATTTACTTTCATGCTCCAACTCCCTGTCAAAACTTGCTGTTTAATAATGTAAACCCATATTTGGAATAAATGATTAATAACAGATTAAAGGGGTTTCCACAAGGGTAGGTTTAGAA